>NC_064923.1:414989060-415298881 GCF_023897955.1 Schistocerca gregaria
TCTGTCTTCTGTTAACGAAGAATTAACGAAAAAACACGGATAGTGTTCGAACGTTTCAGCATCGAAAAATCCGCATCCAACTTCTAGTTTTCGTTAACTGTAAAACATAAAAATGTAATAAAACAATAGTCATGACAAAGAAATCAGGTATGTAATTAGTTCTGAAGAAATTACAAACTTCTAACTGATGACTTTAGTTATTTCCAGCAAACGGTACTTCGTGAAACATACGCCAGATCTTTACAAGCTTACACAGACGAAAGTAACAAATTTAACGGTAACTCAAAATCAATGTGCCCATTTCGAGCCTGCGAAATTCCAGAAGCTTTTTGTTCCACCACTCCATTTCCGGCCTCGTTCAGCAACAGTAATCCAGTTTTCAAATAAAAAGGACAACAACCGTTGCAGGTATTTATTTTAAAATTGTGACGTTTCGCGCAAGTGGCGAATCTTCAGAATTTCTGTAAATTAATAATAACGTATGGATTACATAAAATTGTGACCACGAGACTATCCAACTGCTGTTAAGTCACTATTGACGTAAGTAACTTACAAAAAGAACTTGCCTTAGACAGCGTAAACCGCAATAGTTAAAAAGTAAATATTGAGTGGAGCTTCGCCGGAATATAATGTAGTAAGCCTTCTCGTCAATGATTGATCGAGTGACTAGCACTCCACTAAGTCACGTATCTTTAATCCTGAGATTTTTGGTTTTTTGATCTGGCAGGAGGGAACGAAACAGCGAAGTCATCGGTCCCCTCCAATTAGGGAACGATGGGGAAGGAAGTTGGCCGTGCATTTGTCTGAAGTGATTAAGTGAAATCATGGGGAACCTAAATCAGTATGGGCGGACCCGGGTTTGAACCGTCGTCCTCTCGAATGCGAGTCCAGTGTGCTAACCAATGCGTCACCTCGCTCGGTAAAACCTGAGATAGGTAATTTAAAAATACATTGCATATTCTAATGATTATAACCTCATCTAGTAGATAGGATCACCGCTAGAAATTAGCCATTATGAAACATAAGCTTCACGCTAGAAATTAGCCATTATGAAACATAAGCTTCACAATTTTTATAATTCGGCGTACTTACATTCCTCAGCCTTTTGTGGGTAGCATGTCATGCTTGCAGGTCTCCCTAAGAAGGATGATGTTAGTATATCTTATTCCATCCGGAACCGGATTAGTAGCAGCTTATCCATACGAACTACCTAGTAAAGACCGCTTTGCTAATTCTGTGGTCTACAAAATGTCATGCGCCCCAATGCCCTTGTGTATACATCGGGCAGACGGGACACTAGGTTGGAAAGAGTTTTCGTTAGCACTTACTAGAAGGGCAACAGCGAAAAACAATTCTTCCTCTGCGAAGCATCTAGCGGTTAGCGGGTATGAAGGACAACAACAGATACTTTACAAATCTTTCACGTAGCAAGTGAGGGTAAGAAGTTAACTCCGATGGAAGGGTTTGAAAGAGAAAAGTTGTTGAGGTGTTCAAAAGATCTGAGTCTCAAAGAGCAACTTGTCACTAAGTACATTTTTTTTGTGATTCTATGGATACAGCTTTACAAAAATTTCACTACTCGGTTCCTCTATGGCTAAGTAACCACTAACATGATTCCCGTTTGTCACCCATCACTATGTCCTCGTGTTTATTCCTGTGATTTTTCAACTTCATGTTTGTTTTGACTACTTTTAAGACATTATTTAATAAGTATTAATTTATTCAAACTACGTACTTCTGGTACTGTCTTGTATCATTGTTTTGAATAATCCTGCAGAACGTAAATAATGGTCAAGCGCAAATAGTGTGATCTCTTGGTGCTTACAATTAGCTGTTCAGTCACGTCAGATCAGTAAACGGTTCGATGTCGCAGCCAATACAATGTATAGCGCAGTTGTTTACTATTGTGCGACATCCCTGTCCACCGCAAGCCTGATTTTGTGACTGTAACACCCCAATACCTCCCGTTAGATTCTTCGAGGCCGTAGATACGAAACGTCCGTTCTAGTAGTTCTGTTTCAGGGAGAATTTTTATAAAAAAGTTATTTACCTATTCAGGCTTCCGGGTTTTATATTTGATGACTGCGGTTACGCTCCGTTTGATATCTACTGTTTTAGTAGTGCAGTTTACGCTGTTTAAGGCAAGTTCTTTTTATAAGTTACTTAAGTCAATAGTTACTTATCAGGGGCTGGATAGGCCCGTGGCCACAGCTTAATGTAATACGTATGTTTTTGTTAATTTACAGAAATTTTTAAGATGTACCAGTAGAGCGAAACGTGTCAAATGTAAAATAAATACTTGTAACAGAGATTGCCGTTTTTTATTTGAAAAAATCCAGAAACTTCTTTGATCATGATTACTTAGGTTACAAAGAGAAAAATATAGTTCATTGTTTTCCTGATAACGTAACTTCATAAAAAAACATCCATATAAAAATACTTAAGAATTCAGTATCGCTTTCTGACAGACACATCTACATCTACATCCATACTCCTCAAGCCACTCGACGGTGTGTGGCGGAGGGTACCTTGGGTACCTCTATCGGTTCTCCCTTCTATTCCAGTCTCGTATTGTTCGTAGAAAGAGGGATTGTTGGTATGCTTCTGCGTGGGCTCTAATATCTCTGATTTTATCCTCATGGTCTCTTCGCGACATATACGTAGGAGGGAGCAATATACTGTTTGACTCTTCGGTAAAGGTATGTTCTCGAAACTTTAACAAAAGCCCGTACCGAGCTACTGTGCGTCTCTCCTGCAGAGTCTTCCACTGGAGTTTATCTATCATCTCCGTAACGCTTTCGCGATTACTAAATGATCCTGTAACGAAGCGCGCTGCTCTCCGTTGGATCTTCTCTATCTCTTCTATCAACCCTATCTGGTACGGATCCCACACTGTTGAGCATTATTCAAGCAGTGGGCGAACAAGCGTACTGTAACCTACTTCCTTTTTTTCGGATTGCATTACCTTAGGATCCTTCCAGTGAATCTCAGTCTAGCATCTGCTTTACCAACGATCAACTTTATGTGATCATTCCATTTTAAATCACTCCTAATGCGTACTCCCAGATAATTTATGGAATTAACTGCTTCCAGTTGCTGACCTGTTATTTTGTAGCTAAATGATAAGGGATCTATGTTTCAATGTATTCGCAGCACATTGCACTTGTCTACATTGAGATTCAGTTGTCATTCCCTGCACCATCAATTCGCTGCAGATCCTCCTGCATTTCAGTACAATTTTCCATTGTTACAACCTCTCGATACACCACAGCATCACCTGCAAAGAGCCTCAGTGAACTTCTGATGTCATCCACAAGGTCATTTATGTATATTGTGAATAGAAACGGTCCTATGACACTCCCCTGCGGCACACCTGAAATCACTCTTACTTCGGAAGACTTCTCTCCATTGAGAATGACATGCTGCGTTCTGTTATCTAGGAACTCTTCAATCCAATCACACAATTCGTCTGATAGTCCATGTGCTCTTACTTTGTTCATTAAACGACTTTGGGGAACTGTATCGAACGCCTTGCGGAAGTCAAGAAACACTGCATCTACATGTGAACCCGTGTCTATGGCCCTCTGAGTCTCGTGGACGAATAGCGCGAGCTGGGTTTCACATGAACGTCTTTTTCGAAACCCATGCTGATTCCTACAGAGTAGATTTCTAGTCTCCAGTCATTATACTCGAACATAATACCTGTTCCAAAATTCTACAACTGATCGACGTTAGAGATATAGGTCTATAGTTCTGCACATCTGTTTGACGTCTCTTCTTGAAAACGGAGATGACCTGTGCCCTTTTCCAATCCCTTGGAACGCTACGCTCTTCTAGAGACCTACGGTACACCGATACAAGAAGGGGGTGGGGGGGGGGGGGGGGCAAGTTCCTTCGCGTACTCTGTGTAAAATCGAACTGGTATCCCGTCAGGTCCAGCGGCCTTTCCTCTTTTGAGCGATTTTAATTGTTTCTCTATCCCCCTGTCGTCTATTTCAATATCTACCATTTTGTCATCTGTGCGAAAATCTAGAGATGGAATTACAGTGCAGTCTTCCTCTGTGAAACAGCTTTGGAAAATGACATTTCAGTAATTCGGCCTTTAGTCTGTCATCCTCTGTCTCAGTACCATTTTGGTCAGAGAGTGTCTGGACATTTTGTTTTGATCCACCTACCGCTTTGACATAAAGACCAAAATTTCTTAGGATTTCCTCCCAAGTCAGTACATAGAACTTTACTTTCGAATTCATTGAACGCCTCTCGCATAGCCCTCCTCACACTACATTTCGCTTCGTGTAATTTTTGTTTGTCTGCAAGGCTTTGGCTATGTTTATGCTTTCTGTGAAGTTCCCTTTGCTGCCGCAGCAGTTTTATAACTCGGTTTTTGTACCACGGTGGCTCTTTTCCATCTCTTGCGATCTTGCTTGGCACATACTCATCTATTGCATATTGTACGATGGTTTTTGATATCATGAAGAAAGGTAATCCTTCAACTGCAGCTGTTACACAACTAGACAACTGCATGGTTTTCTTTGTTTACAGTGGTTTACAGTGTACTGTAGCTCCAGCGAAAATAACAAAAATAATATCCCTCCTATGAACCTTTGACCACCTCCATGCATATTTTGATCAATGCTTTATAAAAAAGAATTGAGAACTTATCTTTATTTTTGAAACATATCCTTCACCTCTTTATATAATTAACACCCAAAAAACAAGAAGAACGGATAAAGGAACTCAGGACAAATTCTGAAAAACTGAGCGTCATTTGCATACAATTGATTAGCTACATGGTACCTTCAGCCCGAAGGACGTTTGTGGCTTCTGTGTCGTAAAATATTTTTTTTGTGCGGTTCAGCATAAATTTACACCACGCTAACAGAAACTGCATTCACCCGCTTAGATACCAGAGCGCGTTAACGTGTCACTTCCGGAATTCGGGAAGGTGCGCCGGTCCCTGATTGAATATGTCCGGCGGGTTAACGACGAAGAGCAGTGTGCCCACTAGCCTGAATGTGGTTTTTAGGCGTTCGCAAACACTTAGAAAAACGTTCGCACTTCCACATATCATGGGGTACCCAAAAACCACCAGAATTGTTTTTTAAAATCTGTATGTTTTAAAATTGTTTGCGAAACAACCTTTTCCCCTTCAAAATACTCTCTATTACGATTAATACAATTGTCCCACTGATGCTATCATTGTTCGAAACTTTTTTTGTAGTCATCTTTAGAAATACCAGACAGTTCCTCCCTCGTTTTTTTCTTGGTTTCTTCAGTGTTGTCAAATCGGTGTCCTTTCACGCCCCTTTTTATGCGTGGAAATAAGTCGCACGGCGCTAGGTCAGGCGACTAAGGTGCGTGGAACTATGCCATGTTTGGCCAAAAACTGTCTAAAAGAAATGGCTGTGAGTGCAGGTGCGTTATCGTGATGGTAGAACCAGTGTACTGTCTGCCACAGATCGGGTCGTTTTTGACGAACACTTTTCCGCAACCTTCTTAAAACTTCCAAATAAGAGGTTTGATTGAAGCTCTGACCTGGGGGAACAAACTCTGAATGAACTACGCCCTTGACATCAAAAAAGCAAATCAGTATTGTTTTCATGTTTGATTTGACCTACTGCGTATAACAAGGCGAAAATCCCAATAATGTACGAGTACAAAATAAATGCCCAGTCTTTGGAAGCGGTAACATCCTTCAAGTACCTGGCTGTGACTATTCGAAATGATCTCAAATGGAATGATCAGATTACATAAGTACCGGGCAAGGCGAACTCTAGATTGCGGTTTATTGGTAGAATCCTGAACAGTCCTTCAACAAAGGAAATTGCTTACAATACGTTAGTTCGTCCCGTCTTGGAGTATTGTTCGCCTGTATGGGACCGTTACCAGTTGGTGGTGGTGGTGGTGGTGGTTAGTGTTTAACGTCCCGTCGACAACGAGGTCATTAGAGACGGAGCGCAAGCTCGGGTTAGGGAAGGATTGAGAAGGAAATCGGCCGTGCCCTTTCAAAGGAACCATCCCGGCATTTGCCTGAAACGATTTACGGAAATCACGGAAAACCTAAATCAGGATGGCTGGAGACGGGATTGAACCGTCGTCCTCCCGAATGCGAGTCCAGTGTGCTAACCACTGCGCCACCTCGCTCGGTCTTACCAGTTGGGTCTGATTCAAGAGATTGAGAAAGCCCAAAGAAGAGCGGCGAGATTCGTGACTGGTACATTTAGCCATCGCGAGAGCGTTACAAATCTCACAGAAAGTTTGAAGTGGCACACACTTGCAGATAGACGACGCGCTAAACGGAAGGGGCTGCTCACTGAATTCCGAAATCCGATCTTCGCCGGGAATGTAGAGCATATGTTATTACCACCAAGTTTCAAATCGCGCAATGATCACCATTCAAAGAAGAGGGAAATTAGAGCTCGTACTGAGGCGTTCAGACGGTCGTTTTTCCCTCGCGCGATCCGCGAGTGGAGCAGAGGGGGTGGGGAGTATGACTTTGGCGCGAATTGTGCCCTCCGCCACACACCGCTTGGTGGCTAGCGGAATACAGATGTAGATTTTTTTGGACAGGGTGACGATGACGTCTTCCATTGGCTTGACCGTTGTTTTGTTTCTGGGTCGTAACCATAGCACCATGACTCATCACCAGTAATTTGACAGAACACCTGGTTCAGTTTCGAGCTATTGTTTCAAAGCACGATATGTCTCAACTCGACGTTCCCTTTGATTGTCAATCAGAACCTCAAAAACAAAATTGGCAGCAGCCCTTTTCATTCCCAAATTCGCTGAACCGAGCTCCAAAATAATCCACCAATCTCTGACAGCTGATCGATTGTCTGTCGAGGTCCGTGAGCACATACTCTCGAATTTTTTCTATATTTTCGGGTAGTTGATCGATTTCCAGAACGACATGTTGCCATTTTCCAACCACTTGTACACTTGAGTTTGTCAAATAGCGTCATCTTGGTAAGCTGTTTTCCACATTAAAACAGTTTCAGCAGGACTTCTACAGAGTAGAAACTAAAATATCGCGGCAGCACATTGTTCACTTAAACTCGCCATCATAAAAAACGAAACGAGAACAATGCAGGGCTAGCAAAAAAGAAAAAAAGGGACCCCTGCAGATGAAAGAACAAACCAGGTCGTCAACACAGGTGGTACTAAACTGGCAATGAGTTGTGCTATATATGCCTAGCGGCAGAAGTGCGTACTACACAAGCTCCGCCCACGGTAATGTTATTTCCTTTTTTTGTTTTTTTTTTTTGGGGGGGGGGGGGAAGGTTGTACCCCCTCGGAGATAGCACTACTCGCCGGCAATTGGCGTATATTTATTCCCTCCCGATGGGTGATGTGGGGCCGTAAGGGAGCTAGGGCGTAATGGTACCAGGGAGGGCATCAGACCATCCCTTAAATTAAAACCATGCAAATTCCGATTGTAACCATCCTCATCCCCGTGTCAATGTGGGACAAAGCCAAAAGGAAAAAAAAGCATAGTAACTGTGTTCCAGATTCGAGCCAGTAGAAAAATTACATTCTTTCTCTAGTAAATCACATTCATCGCTCTGTTTGAGTGTGTTTATTTACGGGTGGTTCCTGCAAAGCCTGTGACTGATATTGCCGCACTCAGTGTGTCCTAACAGGAAAGAGGGTACATGTAACTTAAACACGCTGTGTGCCGGATCGGAGTTCGAACCCCAACCTCTTCTTTTCACAAGAAATGAGTTACCAATTACGACGTTTAAGCGTAAAGGGAGGAGTCCATGACAAATTGAAACTTTGAATCCATTCGTGAGGCGTGTCTGAACGGCGCAGTTGGCATTGCAGTGCCTGCCAATGCCAAGGATCATAGTTTGAGTTCGGAACACTCAGCATAGTAGACGATGCAGATTACGACATGAGCAGTTTATAATTTTAACATTTGCTTAAGCGCGAAATTTTCCACTCGAAAATGATCGTATGATCGAGTTAGCACTTCCGGTGACTGCAAATACAATAAGTCGTAAGTGACAAATGCTACCCTCGAACGTTACCCTCGATGGAAACAGTCTGTTAGCTGTAGAGCAAAACAATAGTAACATATTAATAACGATAAAGATGATGATTTAACTTATGGAACATTAATGTTACAGCTATTTCTTGCGGTAGTGACCTGTTATTGATAAATTTGTTGAAACTTCATGGATTCGCTGCACTTCGCCCAGTCTATAGACCGCAGAAGCTGGTGCGATTTGAAATCGTTCTAAAGTTTAATAGGAAGTGTTTCTCACAATCAAAAAATATTTCCAATCTGCACGGAGTGTCTCTAGAATTCACAAAAGTTGTACTTGATGCTCTTGATAAAGATGAGTTTTCACAGGCATATTTTTGGTTCTCTCTAAGTCCTTTGATACAGTCGATCAGAAGATTCTATTAAATAAATTAGAAGCATTAGGAATAAGAGGGGTAGCTAATGACTGGTTTCGATCTTACCTAGCAGATAGGGTACAAAGAGTAGAGACAACGCATATTTCAAATAGACTTAAACATTTAGTCAAAAACTTACCAGAACCAAAATACATTAATATAGGGGTTCCACAAGATGCATATTAGGACCAATACTGTTCCTGATATACGTCAATATCTTTCCCAGTAGTGTTACTCATGGCGAAAAAATCCTCTTCGCTGATGACAGCAATATTATAGTCACTGAGAAAACAAGAGAACTCCTCGCAGAGAAAGCAAATGAAGCTCTCAAGGAAGTTTACGACTGGTCAATAAGCAATAAAGTGACATTGAACATAAAAAATAATGCCATGAATTTCAGTCTGAAGAGGGAAAATGACATTGTTAAATTACATATAGATGGCACCTCTGTAGACTGTGTAACAAATGCAAAATTTCTAGGAATGGATATTGATTCTCAGTTGAAGTGGTGTGAACACACAAAGGTACTTGCTAACAGAGTGTCATAAGAATATTATGTCCTTATAATCCTATCATCAGTGTGCAACACGCAGTGTCTTTTAGTTACATACTATTCATATCTACACTTAATTCTTAGCTATGGCATTCTGTTTTGGGGAACAAATGCCCAAAATATGAACACAATTTTCAGACTCCAGAAAAGACCCATAAGAATAATAACCAAAAATAATACTCGAGCTCATTGTAAAGATCTGTTCAAAACACTGGGCATTTTAACTGCACCATGTGAAAACATTTACCAGTCAGTTGTACACATAAATAATAGTGTGCAGTGACTGATAGTGAGATATGAGTGAACAATGTGGCATTACATTATTTAATAAGTTATTTGTAAAAAAAAGGGTATTGTATACCAGGAGTAAATCTAATGACAGTATCTAACTAGAAGCCTGTAAATATATGTGTATACGAATGAGCTTATTTTAAATTGGTTTAAACTTGTAAATACTTTGACATGTCCTATATCCTTGTAAAAAGAGGTCTACAGATGAATAAAGTTACTACTACTAGTAGTACTACTACTTTCTGCTAAGATATCAGGCATTACCAACCCTTTTCACCCCATCCCCACCCATACCGAACAGACCGACAAGAAAGCGAGTTAATATTGCATCATCATCCAGTTCTGAGTTATGTTCAAAATTTCAAGTCTTTAGCTCATCGGGAAGCTAGATTAGATTAGATTAGATTAATACTTGTTCCATAGATCATGAATACGACACTTCGTAATGATGTGGAACGTGATTAAAATCAAATGGAAAATTTGTCTCGAACAGACAGACAGAGAAACAAACAGGAAAGAAAGAAACCTAATGAAACGTGGTGGAAAGAGTCCTGTCTTTCAAATCCCTGTAAGAGTCGTAGGAAAGATGTCCAGGATTAGGCACATTTAAATGATGTTAATACAAGGGTCCTTCAGAAAGTAAGTTACACGTTGTTATGCTAGGCCAAGTAACTTTTTTTGTACGCAACACGGCATTTCGAAATAATACACATGGAGGACACTGTTTTTCAGCATAGTCACTAAGTCTCCGTATCCAGTGGTTGGAACGTTCTACCAGATGTTGTGATCATTGACGATAGAAATATGCTTCTTGTTCACGGCGCCATCGAAAACCACTGTGTGAATGTCCTCAATGTCGGAAAATCTTTTCCCCCCACATGTTCCTTCAGCATTCCGAAAAGATGTAAATTGCATGGGGCAGGATAAGGACATTTCAATCAGCGTCACCCATGTCTGTGTGGCCTTCCTCACATTTTTGGCACGATTTCACTGTGGCTGCATGGGACATTAGATGGCGTCCATACACCGCCAGAATTTCACGATGATTCTGAGTGAAATTTCGACGTTTTTACCTACAAAAATCGTTCTGTCACGCGTATTTCAGATTTGAAGAACATTGCCAGTTGCCGCGCCATTTAAAACTCGTACCGTGATGCGTCTGTTACAAGGAAGCCCACTCTTGTTGCGCAATAGTGTTAGCATGGGACGACATGTCTTATTTCTTTCCAAAGAGCCTGCGAATTTTGTAGAATTGTGGCTAACTGTTTGTGCCAGATCATGATTAACTTCTGTAGAGACCAAACAACTCTCCTGTAGCAATCAATAGTCTTTGGTTTTCGCGAACACTGATTGCTTCAAATCAAACTGGTTCTTTTCGTTTATGTGATCCCATCCTTCGACACTGTTTCGCACTGTCGCCTAATGAACAAACTACTGCGCAAGAAATATGCGAGGACCGTTACGTTTCTCAGTGTATGTGTCACTATGTGTATGTGGACGAGTGCGCACGCGCTGATGTCTGTCTGTGTGTGTGTGTGTGTGTGTGTGTGTGTGTTAACATGTTTGCACGTTTACGTGACCTAACAGATGAAATCTGCAACACCTGCTGAAAATAATAAGCATCTGACTTATTTCATCTATGTCTACATCTATACTTCTCAAGTCACCTTATGGTGAGTGGCAGAGGGTGCTGGTAGTACCACTGTCATTTTCCCACTTTCCTGTTCCGTTAGCGAAGGGTGCTAGAATGGCCTTCGGTAAGACTTGGTATGACCTCTTATTTGCTAATTCTCTCAGAATGGTGATTTTGCGATGAACAGGGATATCAGAGCAGAAATTTATGTTGATGACCGAGGACAGTATATTGAACAATGTTATATCAGTAACTACTTCATATGCCGACTAATAATTATAGCTATTAGAGTAGTATGTTTTTAGTTTTGTTAGTACCTCGCAGTTACATGGCACAAGTAAGCCACAAATGTTTATTTTCCCCAGATAGCAGGTCAGGTACTGAAGTACGGAAGCGTGGACGCAAAACGGACAGTCAGTACTAACAGACATAGTCCACTTCACGGTGCAGTTACTACCGTGCAAAAAACATCAGGTAATAAATTTTGTTACGTGTTTGTGTGAAGAAAAACATCTAATACACTGAAGTTGGTACTTATTAGTGTACTAATGCTCACAATATCTGTACCTATACCCCTACACCCTGTGTATGCAGGAAGAAGTATATGTTGCCTGATTCCTCTTGGAATGCACACTGTCTGAATTTTAATGGCAGGAAACCTCTCCGTGATGCACAATGCCTCTACTGCAGCGTCAACCACTTAGCATCTCAGAGACGCTCTCACACGCACTAAACTAACCAGTAACGAACACGCCGCTCTTTCTTTTTATTTTCTCTCTCTCATCTATTAATGCTACTTTTTAAGATTTCATTAAGAACAGTTTGTCCCAAGTGTCACATATTCTACTGGGTGATTTCATTTTCTGCTCTACCCGTACTTAGTGTGGCTCATATCGTAGTTAATGCGCCTTTCATCCCCCCCCCCCCCCTCCACCTCCAACGCTCCTCCCTCCTCTCTTTCTCTCTCTCTCTCTCTCTCTCTCTCTCTCTCATTCTCTTCATTCAAATTTGTCAGCTCTCAGCCATCCCGCCCTCAGGCTACTGCAGACAACTTTTTGTTTCATCCACAGTAACAGAGGGACATTTAATGAATTTTTGCGAAGCTGTGACACAGACGGTAGGAGGAGATTGCATTTTGTCGTTTCTTGTAATTTAAGCAATCCTTCACATGAGTGGCCATACTTGTCATCTTAGTATGCATTTTTGGGGAAAATAACTCCCATTTAACAATTGTACGCCATCTAGACTTTCCTAAGGTCTTGTGTTGTGCAGTATGTAACGACAGGATCTTTGTGTTCAGTTACCTTGAGAGCAACACTGTCGAAGTGTGAAGTTAACTCTAAATGTTAAGGATAAAGCACAACGACACAAGTCGGTTTTCCAGAACTGACATGGGATAATTCTTCCTTAAAGGAAAAAAAAGAGGAAAGGAAACTGGAACTCTGTTTGAACGATGAAGGCTAATAGGGCCTTGCTCTTCGCACTTGGACCCCGATATACCCGCATTTCATTCCTTGTGACTTGTTCCATTTAATGTATGTGAAAGATGATGTTTTCGTTCTGCCATACACTGAATGACATTAAAATCGAGTAACAACAACAACTGACGCTTAGTGTACTTGTATGTGTTTCGTAGGAGCGTCATTATAACACATGTAATATGACTGAAATTATGCAGAATTTTTCTTGGTGAAATAGAGCTATCTGTAAACCATTCTGTCTTTTGAAATATTGCTGTATTATAATGCATTCTCTCTGAATACAACAATTCATTTGTTCTTCATATACAAGGGGCGGCCAAAAAGTTTGTTTTGGAAGACAGTACTGTCCAGAATCGGTATTCCAATCACGCCAAATCGCCATCAGTATTGAGGCAGTTATCCCACCAAGGCACTAGGACGAAGATACCCGTTTGGTAAAACACCGCGTCCTCCTGGGCGAAGAAGTCCGTAACTGCCTGCCACACGTCCTCGTCCGACAGGGATCGTCGACCCTTCAAAGCCTTTAAGGGCAGCAAACGTGATTATCGCATGTTGAGAGACCAAGACTATAGGGCGGGTGCTGGAGTGTCTCCCACTTGATTTAGCTTAATTTTCGCGTTACGGCATTTGCGATATGGGGACGTTAGTTATGATGAAGTAGCAGCACCTCTTGGTACACGCTTCCACAAAGGTGGTTTTCGACAGATATGCTGCCCGATACACATTCTTCGTTCTCCGATGAATCTTTACCTGTGTTTTTCCTTCGGCAGCCGAGAAAAGAATAACAGCACGTTGGTCCCGTTTGGATGCACTTGGTAATAACGTCGCCATGGTTCATGTTTGCGCATTTACCGAATGCAAGTCGGAAAGACACGAATGCTACACTAATCCTTCGCCTACATGCCGGTGCTTATATACGTGCAGCCGAGTCGCGCTACGTTGTGTATGCGCTGCAGCAACGCCAACGGAAACTTTCTGATCGCCCCTCACATCTGCTTCAGACATTTAGGGTTAACCTTAAATTACATCACTCTGTGCGCCAGTGTCCTTGGTTAAATTACAGACTTCTCCGCAGTGTCTAATGGAGCGAGGACATAACATACTGTTGACAGTCGACCTCCATCCTTTGGGCACATTAAGCTTAGCAGTTACGTTACTGTTTTCAAGAAGAGTACCCTATAAGCTGGCGCTAGATGTCAGCCTCCCCACTACCGTCTTTTATCTATTCACGTATCAATAACATTCACTTGTAAGAGTTATATAAGGTATCGGTAGTAGAACGTCAGAAACCACCGTCTGGCAACCCAGTTTTATGTTCCTCTTGGTTTCCTTTAGTCACTCAAGGGAAATTCTCGAACACGACCGATTTCCTTCTGAACATTTTCACAATCAGAGATTTTGTTCCGCCTCTAATGACCTCCTCATCGACGTGACCTTTAACCTCTATCATCCTCCCTTTCGCTTATTAATGACTCATTGCAAAGGTGGTGCGTCGTAAACAAATCGATGGTGAAGCAATTACGATCGGTGCTGTTACAACTTAATCACCAGAGCTACAGATGACGCTTGTATAGCCCTCGCGTATACGGCAAAAAGCGTAGAACTCCGCTTCTAGATGCTGAATGTTCTATCTGCGTGTTGACCAGTAAAACTGCTAAGAAATATTTGATAATGGAGGGTCGCCAAATTGGTTAAAACAGACTGAAATAACGAAAACGCCTGTGCATTGACGCTCGACTCGGAGGTAGTCGGTTCGAATGCCGGTGGTGTAAGTTATTTTCACCGTCAGCATTTGGCAAGCAAGAGGAGAAGAATTAGTTGTGTAAAGTACTTGATCAACAGACATTGCGCCACTGTAATGGTTTCCGCACGGTGTCTGTTAAACAGAGGGCATACAGCACTGTTGATGGTGATACGTACGTAGGATGGACGTCATAAGATGTGCTCCCCTCGGCGCTTGCTGCTATTCGAGAGAAGTAGGCTTTGTGCCGGCACAGTGGTTCAACCTCTCGTTTCTCCCATCATAATGCAAAACAAACATGACACCACACAATATCTGGGTCTCCCTGCCAATATTTCCATACGGGTCTTCTCCCTTGATTCTCTACTGTCGCCATCAAAAACTCAAATCCATTAGATACACTCAGCATAACTTCTCATAATTTACTATACGAACAGATACTTTTCCAAAGAGATGGTTTCAATGTGCTCCCAAAAAAATCGAATCTTTCCTTCTAATGCCTACACGTATTTTCCGGGTCTCCCATCCAACAGTAACATATGGCTGACTTGAAAACCAGAGTAAATGCTGCAGTGAATATTTTCGTACTGAGCAAAGCCGCTGCGATCAACTTAAACCTTCCGCTGTATCATTTCTCCCGTAGAATCGGGAGAGACGTCAGCTATTGGAGGGCATAGACCTCAAGAGAGAAATTATCAAAGTTTTAAAGTTTGAAGAGGACCTAGTGCAAGGTATTCTGCGAAATAGTGCACTATGTTTTATATGAAAACTACTGGGAATAAATTATTCCGAAGCCCACTCGCAATGAAAGTGTATTTAATCTGATTGCAATAAATAGTCCTGACTTACTTGAAGATGTCCGTTTTCAAACTGATATCAGTGATCATAAGACAGTTGCTACAACATCTATTACTAAACCATAAAGAGCAGCTAAAACGAATAAAAGATTAAAAAGTTGATGTTAACTGAATCTTTCGTTGATTCTTGATAGAACAACATTATAATGACAAGTTCAGTAAGCTAGATAAAAGTGATAGTCGTGCCGTATCTCAGAAAGGAAATCAGAACATTTACTTCTGGGGAGGTGCACGTAGAGGAACTGTGGCTCAAATTTACAACAATATTTGACCATGCGCTAGATATATAAGTATCTAGCCGAATAATTAATGATGAGAACGACGCTCGAAGTATACAGTCACTGTTAAGAAACTTGCTAAGAAACAGGGTACTGCAGCTTCTTCTTTCTTCTTCTTCACTTCACGTATTAGGCAAATTGTCTGTTACGGTACTCCATCTATTGTATGGTCTTTCTATACTTCTTCTCCCAGAGGATTTATAACTGAGAGACTTTACCGGGAACCTTTCTCCATCCTTACGGTCTACATGTTCCTTCCATTTTCTCCTATTTTCCTTTATTATTTTGTTTAGGTTACATATTCGTAAATCATTCCTTATATCTTCATTTCTTTATCGATCTTCCCTTCTACGTCATTGTACTCGTCCTAGAAATCTCATTTCTTGAGCCTGTATTCTATTTTCTTGACGTCTTGTTGTTGTCCATGCTTCACTTCCGTAAGTGAGCGTTGATACTGCTATTGTTTTACAAAATATCAGCTGGCTTTCTTTCCTGGCTTTTTCCTGCAAACTTTATAGGATGGTTCCACATATGGAAGTAAATTTATTTTCGTAAGTGATGTGGCATCCCATATGTTTAAAATGTTTAACTATGTTACCGCCTAATGGATGGAAACAAAGCATATGGATGTAGATAGAGAGATGCTGAATGAAACATGTTTCTCTGTCAAAAGGGCAATACGTGAAGCCTCCGATGATTACCGTAGCAGAAACTTATCGAAAATCTCTCACAAATCCAAAGATATTCTTGTCACAAGTAAAGATGAGAATGGCAACGAAGATAGTGTCCATATGCCCGGAAATGACACAGAAATTGAAATTTAGGCAGCAAAGCAAAGGCGTGAAAGCTAAACTCTGTTTCAAGTGTTCATTTGCCAGGAAAACGCAGGAATACCGCCCCAGTTTAATTCCTGATTTACAGCAAAGATAAGTGATATAGATATTAGTGTCAGACACGTTGAGAAACAGATCAGATCACTACAGTTAAGAAAGGCCTCAAGGTTCGATGGAATCCCTGTCAGATTCCATACAGTATTTGCCTCCGGTTAACTTCCAATTTAATAATAATACACCACACATTTCTCGAACAAAATTCTGTGCCCTGATCTTGGAAGAAAGCACAAGTTGTATTAGTCCACAAGAAAGGTAGCAGAAGTTATTCACTTAACTACCATCCAATTTTTTCTTACTTCCAGATGTAGAATCCAAGAACTTATTTTGAGATCAAAGATAATGAGATATTTCGAACAGCATGATCTCCTCAATACCAACTTTATCATATACTTTTGTACAAGGCTTACACAATTATAGTATGTTTTGATCATCTGTGTCTTATGGTTAACGTACTTTTATATGGTTTTAGCACTGATGACAGCCACACAGTGATTGATTGAAATCTAGATCTGCAATAAACAGGTTATTAACAACTGATTACTGAACATTTCCTCAGGAGGTCGTCGACCTAA
The DNA here is from genome assembly GCF_023897955.1 of Schistocerca gregaria. Classification (NCBI taxonomy): domain Eukaryota; kingdom Metazoa; phylum Arthropoda; class Insecta; order Orthoptera; family Acrididae; genus Schistocerca; species Schistocerca gregaria. Next base: position 415,005,763 of record NC_064923.1, read on the forward strand.
AGGAAAATCCATTACCACTTCGAGAAACACACTTTCCACGCATCGATAATATTCTGGAAAACAAGGACCTGTTAGCAGATTGATCATATGCAGCAACAACATAAAACAAAAGGAATCCCATTACTGCTGTATACAATGTGATGCTGCATTTCTAATTGTGCCTTTTTTCGAAATATATCACACAAAAATAACTTCCTGAGATGTGTCTCTTTGTAATATCATTAAGTTTTAAGAACGTCAATAATAAAGAATAATCACAATAAAATATATTTTACGAAAGTATTGTTGAGAATAAATACAGAAGAGTCTGCCACGATAACGACTTAACGCAGCGGGCACTGCAGTGCTCAGCGCCATACAATAAGGTGACAAAGATCGTGGAATACTTCCTAATGTCCTGTCTGACCTCCCTTCTGCCCGGCTTTGTGCAGCAACTGAACGTGGCATTGACTCAACAAGTCCCCTCCAGAAATATTGAGCCATACTGCCTCTAGCCGTCGATAATTTCGAAAGTGTTGCTGATGCAGGATTTTGTGCACGAACTGGCCTCTCGATTACGTCCCAGAAATTTTCGATGGGATTCATGCCGGGCGGTCTGGGTAGCCAAATCATTCGCTCTAACCTAATTAATCGCCAACAGTTGTGGCCCAGTGACATGCTGCAATGTCATTCATAAAAATTCCATCGTTGTTTGCGGACATGAAGTCCATGAAAGTATGTAAATGGTCTCAAAGTAGCTGAACACAACCAAGGACCCACTCCATTTCATGTAAATTCAGCCCATCTATTTTGGAGCCACCACCGGTTTGCACAGTGCTTAAACTTCGGTCAATGGCTTCATGGCGTCTGCTTTACACCAGATCCCTCCTATCAGCTCTTACCAACTGAAGTCGGGAGTCATCTGACCAGAACACGGTTTTATAAAGTCGAACAGATATGGTCACGAGCCCAGGAGAGGCGCTGCAGGCGATGTCGTGCTGTTAACAAATGCTCTCCTCAGTCGTCCGCTACCAAAGTCCATTAACATCAGATTTCGCCCCACTGTCCTAAAGGATACGTTCACCGTACGTCCCACACTGATTTCTGCGGTTATTTCACGCAGTGTTGTTTGTCTGTTTAGTACATACAACTCTATGCAAAAGCCGCTGCCCTCTGTCGTAATGGAATGTCCCATGTGTCTAGCTCCGACGACCACTCTACGTTCGAAGTCTGTTAATTCCCGTCGGGCGTCCATAGTCACGTCAGAAACCTTTCCACGTGAATCACCTGAGTACAAATTACAGCTCCGCCAGTGCCCTGCCCTTTTATATGTTGTGTACGCGATACTAACACTATCTTCATACAGGGTGATTCACGAATATACGCAAATATTTTAATATGTTATTCTATAAGTAAAACTAAAGAAAAAAGTTCCTATGAACATAGGTCCGCAAAAGTTTAGTTACGGAGTTACAGCTAATAGAAGATTTTGCCTGAAATTTAGCAACTTCGCTAACATGAAGCCATCGCAAGACTGTACGAGGTTAACCTGCATTTATTTTGTTGTTATTGGTCTGGTGAATCTAATAAACCATGTCCCAGACGTGTATGTGCAGTAGTTTTCCAAGACATCCAGAGAAGGAAAGACGTAATTTCGTAAAATTTTTAGTTTGTTAACTACTTGGCCCAGTTTGCTTTTTAAATTCCAGATACTTGCATAAAGTTTTCAACAGATGTGGTAGAAAATTTAATTTTGGAAAAATTACGGTAATAATATTAACTGAAACTGTATGAATGTGTCAGATAATCTGCTTTCATTAATACCATATCACTCGTGAATTCATGTTAAACCAGAAAAAACAAAGCTAAGTGATAAGGAAGTTGTACAGTGTACACACAATTTCATAATACATTCACAATAACTGTTCAAAAATGACTCCACCGAGTTCAATGCACTTAGCTGCACCTGCATGAACAGAGTTTGTTGCTCATTTCAGTTTCACAAAGTTGCTCTTAATTTCGTCTATTCACAATGCAATCAAATTTACTTGTGTAATAATCTTTGCTTCTCTGGATGTTCTGGAAAACTACTGAAGATACATGTCTGGGACGTGTTTTATTAGATTCAACAGATCAATAACAACAAAATAAATAGAAAACGTACTTTATTTTAACCTCGTAGAGTTTTGCGATGGCTTCCAATTACCTAAGTTGCTAAATTTCAGGCAAAATCTTTTATTAGCCGTAATTCCGTAGCTAAAGATTTGCGGGCCTATGTTTATATGAACCTTTCTCTTTATTTTTACTTGTAGAATAACACATTAAAATATTTATTTTCGTGGGTCCCCTGTATGTACATATCGCTATCCGATGACTTTTGTCGCCTCAGAGAATCGTGCCCAGCATGGTGGGGACTGCCATGTGGAGTGTTCCGGCTGCATACAGATGAGCGCACTGTTATGGTGTACTCAGCAGTGGAAGGGTTAAAATAGAAATTGAGACAACCATTGATTGTTTAATCGACAAAATAAAAAAGGCTTACACAGCGTAGCCTATCATGGGGCCTATCATGGGGCATATTTGGGTTACAGCCTAGCTGTCGTCGGGTCATGAAATGACGAAAAACTAAAATGGTAAGAATACAATAGAGAATCACAAAATGTAATAAATCAGTGTACTGTCTTACTAAGGCTATCGCCGAATATCTGCCCCGTCCTTGGCCGTTGCGAGATTGTTTCGGACCTAAACGCGGAGAAGACTTTACATAATGATCTTGTTTCCTTCTTCCATCCAACAACCTTGAAACTGACGTGACATTAATATCTAGACTTCCTTTTCTCTAAGTACTGTAAGGAATCGAGAGCAGTAACAATGTGGTGCACTATTTCAAAAGAGGCACTGTCAGGCAAATGCTTAACTTGAGTAAAACGTGCGAAACTTCCTACCCTGTGACCTGAATTCAGCAAAACTCCAGTTTATGTCCCTGAATTCTACCAATCTCATAATAAACCATCAAAGTGAAATGACCCCGCTCGATCACCGAGGACGTGAGAGAGCAGCTATGGGGCTGCAACTTGGCAGTTGACGTCTAGCGCCGTCGGATACGTTTACGTCAGGTACACGTCGTAAAGGCTCTAAAGCCCCTTCCATCTCTCTCTCTCTCTCTCTCTCCTTACCATCTCTCTCTGCACCTTCCCACAGTAGCTAGCACGTGGTTACAGGTTCGTTTATGATTAATCTTAGATGCAATCGTGTACGCTGGAAATAAACATATAAACTGGTTTAATGTACTTGGCAGTGATCTCGAAGGAACAAATATGAAGGCTAAATGTATCTTTTATTGAATTCGACAATGACCTTCCATATAGAATAGGTGGGCGGAATGTTTAAAACCATCGTTTAATGTGACAAATTGCTTTACATGATAATCGTAACCAATGAAAATGGTTAAGGCTGTAATGTAATCAAGCCTATGATACATTATGAATCTTATGACAATAGCAGTTAATCGGTATCTTCGATTATATAAAAATAAATTCATATAAATCCGTGTTCATAAAAATCAATTTTTCACGTTTAGATACTTATATTCCATATATTTAAAACAATCTCAACATTTTTACAAACAATTTTGCAAATTAATTTCTATTAATTTTGCTGCATATGTATCAGCCATTGTCTCTGACGGAGATGTAAATTTTTTGCTTTGTATAGTACCTCTGTTCTGTACAGGCTTGGAGGGAGGTGGGTGAAGCTACAGAAAACAGATGTATTATTTCTGTCTTTTTTTCAAATTAGTGCCGTCATAATATGTGAAATGTAGCGCAATAAAAAAAAAAAATTGGAAGTTCAGAAACTTTATCTCATTTAGTACTTTTTGACGATCACACGATTTTCACAATCCTTTCATCAGTTAATTTCCTCCGTGCTGGAAGAGGACCTGTGGACGTTATCAAGCCTCTGTAGAAGACAACGAAGCCACAGTCAAGTTAATCGGCAAAGTAAAACTTCATCTTTTCATTTTTGGATGTGTCCTTCGATGCAACTAACTTCAAAATTACGACTGCCGACCGGTTTGGGGACAAGTCATTAGATATGCAACATTGAAGAGTCACATTACACGACACACCACCGGTAATATACAGTTATAAAATACTTATTACAAAATCACACATTGCAATTAAGACTCCAGTACTATGATGAACATATCTGCATTGCGCATAGATCTGCGAGCAGTCTGGCTGAACAACCGTTTCCACGTAGCTCAAAATTTGGAGTGCAAGTTTGTCGAAGAGCGTTTTTTCTGGGGCCTTAATCGCATTTTCACCTGTTTCCGATCAGCTTATAATACATTGTTGTTCTAATGATTTTTTAGTTATAACCTAGCAGGCTCTGATGATGTTTCCCTTACGCCTGCTACTGCTGATAATACAGGTGACAAAACAGCGTCTCGAAATATATCCAAGACAGAAATTACCCTACTGCTTTTCAAATGACAAATAATATTTGCAAATGAATGTCGTTCTAGGCTGCAAATATGAGTAAAACATAGCCTAATCAGCCTTATACTAGGGCAAGTCAATAAGTAAGTTTTTTTTCTCTTCTCCAGAGGTTGGAAGATAAATGTGTGTCATTGTTGTGACAATGCTAATTGTTGTTTTAGTGTATTAGCTATGTTATGCAGTGAACAACTCTGTTCGTAGTTGATAAACTTCTATTCGCAGTCTTTTAGGAGAATTTTATTATGAATGCATCGCCGTCCACGTACACCAAGGAAGACAAAAGGAGTGTGGTGCGTTTTCTGTACTCGAAGGGACTAAAGCTCTGGAGATTCAAAGAATACAGCCACAGTTTGCTGATAGCTGTGTTAGCGAGCTAAAAATTTCCAGGGAATAAATCACTTTAAAAATTGATATCTGTGCTGATGCTTGTTCGAATAGACCAGCCACGTCGAAAACATACAGAAAAATTAGACTACTGGTCGAATGTTAAGTGATGATATTAGTGCCACAACTGATAAAACTGAACCTTATTTGAACGTTAGCCACAAGGCAGCATTTGAATGATCCACGAATCTCGTAAGTTATCCAAGTTAGTGCTCATTGGATACTAAGAGACAAACGTAAACAGGGGTGTTCGAAATGTCGAAATCACAATTAAGAAAATTAATAAAGGAAAGAGAGGACTTTCTCAGTCGCGTTGTAAGCATTGATGAGACGTGGAATCAACACTATGAACCACAGATGGCAGGGCGTGGTATCGTAACACATGCTAAGTTCAAAAGCCAAACACGTGTTGGAAAGTCCGCAACTCGTGGTCCAGTGGCTAGCGTTGCTGGCGCTGGATCACGGGGTCCCGGTTTCGATTCCCAGCCGGGTTGGGAATTTTCTCTGCCCAGGGACTGGGTGTTTGTGTTGTCCTCATCATTTCATCATCATCATTCGTGAGAGTGGTTAGATTGGACCGTGTAAAAATTGGGACTACATACGGGCACTGATGACTGCGCAGTTGAGCGCCCTACAAACCAAACGTCATCCCATTCTGTAGGAAAGTTAATTAGGACAGTCTTTTGTGATATGAAAGGTCCATTATTGATTCATTACACTCCTAAAGATCAAACAGTGAGGAGTGACAGCTGTTATGAGCAACTAGAAGATATGAAACCTAAAATCAAAACGAAGAGGAGAGGGAAACTTTAAAAAATGTGGGTTTGGTTCAGAATACTGTCACACGGCAATTATGAAAAAAAGTGCTGTGCATTCCAAATCTTGATTTTCAGCTATTGGAGAAGCCAGCTCCAACTGATTTTCATCATTTTGATCTGCATCTGATTAAATCCAAGATTCGTCAGATGAAGACATTGCAGAAGCAGTGCAACAAGAGTGGTTGTGCACAATTCCATACAGCTTTTACCACTTTAGGAATCTTATTGAGAGGCGGACCAACTGCATTATATAGAAACATTGTTACCTACAATATTGTTTCCTCAATAAAAAGTTTATGAAAAAATACCTTTCATTTTGATTTGCCCTGCACGTTACAGGCACCTGGAGTGGATCTTGATGGATGTCCATTGACTCATTTTCGAGAGGTAGAACTCAAATTTTCATTATCGGCCCGAAAAAATAAAATTAATTTTTGTTTGTATTGCAGGTACAAGTCTGCAGTCACGGTACACATCCTAGAAACCCTGACACACCACTGTAAAAAAATGGTTCAAATGGCTCTGAGCACTATGGGACTCAACTGCTGTGGTCATCAGTCCCCTAGAACTTAGAACTACTTAAACCTAACTAACCTAAGGACATCACACACATCCATGCCCGAGGCAGGATTCGAACCTGCGACCGTAGCAGTTGCACGGTTCCGGACTGCGCGCCTAGAACCGCGAGACCACCGCGGCCGGCTACACACCACTGTAGGAACAAAAACAAGGTGTTGCAGCATACCGATATAGTGCAGTATCGTGCAGTAATTCATATTCTGCATTTGAAGGGGATCAGTGCTGCAACAAAAAATGGTTCAAATGGCTCTGAGCACTATGGGACTTAACATCTGAGGTCATCAGTCCCTTACAACTTAGAACTACTTAAACCTAACTAACCTAAGGACATCACGCACATCCATGCCCGAGGCAGGATTCGAACCTGCGACCATAGCTGTCGCGCGGTACCAGACTGAAGTGCCTAGAACCGCTCGGCCACACCGGCCGGCAGTGCTGCAACAATGCAACAATCCATGCTGAGTTGGTGGCAGTGTATGAAAACAATGCACCATCATATGACTCAGTGGTGAGGTAACGAAGACGCCCCTACTGTGGTCAAACAAGTCTGAGTGATGAAGAACGAAGTGGCAGACCATCTCTCTGTGAAGATCCAGAAGTTGCAAGAGAAGTGGAAGTCTTGCCGTATTACAAAGCCCAACAAACAGAGTCGGTATCAGAAAGGTTTCAGCTACGTCAGGTTAATCCAGATGACTTCTTTAGCTGCCTAATGGCAATGGTGGACTGCTGGGAATCGTTATATGGAGCCAGTTTCTGAACAGACTGCATCGATGCCAGATTTTCACCATGCCCCTCAAGTTCACTCACTCTAAACCGCATAGCAAGGCCACACCTCTCCCATTCGCCACAGTTTCCCCATCACCCCCACAATGCCCCACCCCTCTCCCTTCCCCTTCCCTGTCTGTGTGCACAGGTGTGTTATTTAAGGGGATGTCCACTGATTACATGAATTCAAAATGGGGGGGGGGGGGCGGAGAGGTCCGGCAAAACATCAAATCTTCAAAAATGGTTCAAATGGCTCTGAGCACTATGGGACTTAACATCTATGCTCATCAGTCCCCTAGAACGTAGAACTACTTAAACCTAACTAACCTAAGGACATCACACAACACCCAGTCATCACGAGGCAGAGAAAATCCCTGACCCCGCCGGGAATAAACATCAAATCTCATTTTAGTGATTGGGCGGAGAGACAATGAAAATCTCACTTCAGCTTTTCAGTTCAGAGAATATACATTATTATAACAGAAACATTTTCTTTTTGTAAAATTAATCCTGAGCATAGACAGTATTAAAGTGCCCACCAGTCTTAATGGCCTCTCTGAACTGAACTCAATGCTTCATATGTGTGCAGGCTTGGGATTCCCAGATTTGAATCAAATGCCACCACACAGGTGTCAGATTTTATTCAGACAGGTCCTTGCTGCGCCAGTCGACATCACTCTTTGTCAGTGAGTCACTTGTAATACTCTGCAATGTATATAATGCAGAACGCCAACGTCGATTTGCAGTAGAATTTTGGAGCATACAATGCGTTCGAACATCATGAGTTGACTCGAAGAAAACGATTTTCTAATAAACAGCCAACACGAGAGAGAAGGTGCGTACTCAATACGTCAATTATTTTTCAGAATTGGTATCATTAATATTCTTCTGTGTGTGTGTGTGTGTGTGTGTGTGTGTGTGTGTGTGTGTGTGTGTGTGTGTATGCGCGTGTGTGTAGGTGGATGTTGGGTGCAAGGGTATGTGTATGTGTGTTCTGTGTTGAAAAAATCTCGTTCATTAATATCTAAAAACGTTTCTCAAATGCTCATTACATGAATGATCCTCAACCGGAGTTTAAATCTTTGTATTCTTTCAACCAGTGACTAGTTATATTGGACAGTGGAGGTGACTAATCAGTTCCATACTCAAATGGATACATTGCTGGAGGTTCCTACAATATAGCATGTCTCTTTTATCCTCCAGCATTGTCATCAGTTTGGGGAGGAACCTATGTTGCAGAACTTGATGCTCTGGATACAGCATGAAATTACTGCGTCCATTACATAAAATATTAGGCTACACCAAGTCTATTTTCAAGACATATCCTACATCATAAGCATCTGCCACTGTCGAAAAATCGATTTCATGGCATTCAGCATGAGTCAGCGCCGATGGATTTCACCATGAGTCAGTACTGAAACATCCTATAGGTACCACGCGGTAGATCCACATAAATTGTTAACATATAAGTAAAGGATGCAACTAGAATTGATGGTATTGATGAACAGTTCTTTTATACTTGGATTATTTGCCTTGGCGTGACTGGAAAAATGTTGGCAAAGTCCCCCCAAATCCTGCACATGTCAACATAGTTTACAAGCTCAAGTTCGACACTCATGGTTTTGAATATTGTGTCCTACGGAAATACACGCACAATGTAGTAATGGCAGGACCCATAGTGTTCTTTGCCAGGCATACAATCTAGAACTGTTCGAATACATCTGAAAGGATGTGTGTATCTATGTCCATGTACAGTCCTGCATTGTTTTCTAAGTTAGAGATATTAAAGTCCTGCCAAACAAGTTATTTGCTCATATTCTACATCCGTTATGGCATTACGTGTAAGTTTATTCGAGAATTCGGATATTTCAAAAATGTTTCAAATAGCTCTAAGCGCTATGGGACTTAACATCTGACGTCATCAGTCCCCTAGGCTTAGAACTACTTAAACCTAACTAACCTAAGGACGTCACACACAGCCATGACCGAGGCAGGATTCGAACCCTCGATCGTAGCAGCAGCGCGGTTCCGGACTGAAGCGCCTAGAACCGCTCGGCCACAGCGGCCGGCTCGGATATTTATCAGGTAGCGCAGCTTCCTAAGTTTCTCCGCCGAATTAAGATATTCGTAGAGAAAAATCCCTTTCTTCGCAGTGAACTGGAACTTAGCACCATTAGGATGTACAACTCGATAGAGGTGCATGTTCTCCTGACACGGAGTTTCAGCAAGTTTCTCAAGCAGTGCCTGCATAACTGTTAACAAAGAAGCAACAGCATTATATGTTTGGCATTCCTCTTTCAAAACGAAACGTATCTCTCCACGCCCTCGCGTAGGACGCTAACGCGGTGATTGCGCAGATCAAAAACAATCATTTGCGCAATAATAAAGTGAGCACTGTACCTGCTCAAAGTGTAAAAAAGGAGGCGAATTTGATGTGGGAGTTTGTAATTCAGTTTGCATTCATTGTGTGTTGTGGAACGAAATTTACTGATTAGATGACAGTGATCCCTATTCGGTTTTTCACTGGTGTTTGCTAATGACCGCCCACATATATGACAGATTTATTTTACGTCGATTGAACTTCCTGCATTATAGTTACAGCAGTGCTGGTATCTCATCGACTTGCTCTGTAAGGGACTGAAGCTACAAGAGCAACTGCTCCGCAGGATTTTCCCCATCACAGGGTTTTAAATAATCACAGCAGGAGTCATATGACCGTGCAACCCGAAACCCTGCAGCAAATGGTATGCATTGTTCTGTGGAGTTGTGTGTGCAGAAGTTGCGTCAACCCCTACAGCCTACCACAGTAACGAGAAGACTTTTAAAATCTGCATACACTGCGAATGACACTCGCTTCTTGTACAAAAAATTCTTAAGCTTCAAAAACATTTTCAACTTAATAGTACACACATAACGGATCCTGTGCAGAGCAATCCCTCTTGTTCTCTGTCAACTGAACAATTTTTAAAATGCTTTTATACACTTGAGACAAATATATCATGCACGATTGTGTAGGGTTAATTGAGAGGAAATAAAGTAGGGACATGTTTTCGACACAGCAGTTGTATTGTTTAGCGCCATCAAAGATGAGCATCAGATATGTTCTTCGCTTTGACCGCGAATGGGGTATGGTGGAGGGGTCCAACAACACTATCCTCATTGAGCTTGTCTTTCTTCTTCTCCGGGATACATATATGGATTTACATGCTGAGTTTCTGCCTCTCAAATTCTGCAAAGTCCTAAAGTTTGACAGGGACTTCAGTTCCATGCTGTTTATAATGCTTATGAGTATATACATATGGTATTTACTTGAAATATGTACAGTTCTTTCTCAAAATTTTTCTCGGAAGTCGGAAGAGCCCATGTAAGGCAAGTATCATCAGACTTTTTCACATTAATAATGGCTGTTTCATCAGCCGTATATCTCGGAAGCAGGATATAATAATAACTTCAGCATAATGGATTATAAACATATGTACAAATGTCCAACCACATTATCCTGTTTACTGCTAACCTTGAAAGACATTCTTCAAATTCGGAGGATCGGGTCTGAATCCTGTTTTTAAGAGATTTTTCATACTGCTCAGCAAGGGGAGTGCCTCACATCTCACGAACCTGTCCCCACAAGTGATGTTCGCTGTAACAATGAAGCCCCGCAGGATTAGCCGAGCGGTCTAGGGCGCTACAGTCATGGACTGTGCGGCTGGTCCCGGCGGAGGTTCGAGTCCTCCCCTCGGGCATGGGTGTGTGTGTTTGTCCTTAGGATAACTTAGGTTAAGTAGTGTGCAAGGTTAGGGACTGATGACCTTAGCAGTTAAGTTCCATAAGATTTCACACACATTTTTGTAACAATGAAGCCATTCTTCATTACGGCAAAGTCACAACTTAATATAGCATTGCATTTTGTGGCAGGATATCACGGATCATCAAGTATGTGGGAAAACTCCTGTTCCCTAATATGTTGACATGCATTGAAAAACACGACTGGATCTTGATACGCAGCCAAATTCTCTATCTGGGCATGTAAGATCCTTTCTCCAAGTGTGCCACCAATCAGTGCAAAAGGTATTTCTGTGGAAGTACATAACTGGTGTACCTGATTGTTACTGTCAGGACGGGCAGAGAGGCTGCTTCTGGCTGACAACAGGTGCTCTGCTATAGTAAGCGGGTCCAGGGAGGTGGCTGGCCCATGATGTGCTGCTGGACGCCGGTTCCAAAGAGCAGCAACTCGTCATTCAGTATTCCGGTAAAAAATGACAAACGTCATTTAAGAATAAGTTTTTTGACGTAACGGAAATAGTGCAGCACTTGTGTTTAGACATTCGTACAGAAAAATCCCTTTCTTCGCAACGAACTGGAACTTTGCACAATCAGGATGTACAGCTCGATATAGGTTATACTTATGCAGACGCTCTTCGTGAGTCATTGATGTAGGCTCTACAACCCCCACCCACACTTCTGTTGGAATGTTGTGTGGCAGACCCATATCACCTGATAAATGTAAAAGCGCACTGATTAAGTTTATATTTTATATTACGACTTTCAAATATGTATAGAATAAGGAAGTGAGAATGGAGCTTATCGCCAAAACCATTAACTGTATCTTCAGATCTCTCTCTCTCTCTCTCTCTCTCTCTCTCTCTCTCTCACACACACACACACACACACACACACACACACACACACACACACACACACATATGGGTCCGGGTCCAAAATGTTTCGTTACTTATGTGGAATGCAGATTACAGCTTCCACCTCTGCAGCTGCAGTTACAGGGGAGGTGAGATGTATGCACACTGTTGCTGCAGCCAGCTTCATTTTTGTTACTGCTGCTTCTTCACAGGAACTATTGGATGAGCTGGCTTTGTAGCCCACACCTTATATACATTATATTGTGCCCTGTCAGAGAGGGTTTTAGGAGAGAGTGCTGAGAAGTCTAACTGTAATTGCCTCTGGAGGTGGTAGTGTGCATGCTGTGCTGTTAAGGAAAGGTTGCAGGGTGTAATACAAGACTTTTTTGTGAAAATGAAATAATTTATTTGTCGGCCAACTTAATACCAGTTTTACATTACCAATACCACACATAAAATTTCAATCATAATCATGATCATTCTTCGTCAGAAGTTCTAATGAATAAGGTGTGTATGGAATGACTTCCCAACAAAGTTCCTCTCTAGCGTTTATTGTCAGTCAAGCAGAATGTGGAAGGACATTATCATGGAGTAGCATCACTTCACGTAGTGTTCCTGGCCATTATTTTTGGATTGCGTCTGCAGGACGTCTCAGTTGTTGACTTCCTCCACTTTTCATATTGAGTCGTGTCTTAAACACAAAACTTTGGCACAACCTTTTACACGTACAGCTGCATCCGCATGGTCAGAGGTCTGATCATTGTTTTCATATCTGTATATGTCATCCCCAGATAGTTCCACTGTATTCCTTGGTAATTGTGCGCCAACTATAGGACTGCTTTTCGTGTCTTGCTGCATTTCACATATCTGAACAATATTTGTAATGTGACATTTGTGAAGAATGAACTCAATAATGTCAACAATTTTTGAGTGCAGTAAGTGCTGTATTCGGAAATATTTAAATTGCCTGCTTTCATTGTAGAAAACTTGAGTACCAAAAACAATGTTTGTGCTTTGAGATACCATTATGAGTGAGATTCTTAGACGCTGCTGCTACGTCTATGTGCTCATATGAATCTTTTTAGAATTTTTCTGAGCGGTTATAATTTAGCACACAGTCATGTATTACTAATGCATATGTTGCTGTTTATGCTCTAAATTCTTCTGAAGCTCCAAATTCTACATGAACATTAATAGAACCCAACTTTACAGATTTACTCTGTTTAGAAAGTTGATCAGTGTATTACAGCAGAGGATGCCAAGTTATTAAATTCCTATGGCTGAGTGCATCCATCTTCTTCTTTAACATCCTCATAGTGTCATGTTTGAAACATATCAGACATTATGATCCTAATTGTGTTGTAAAATACCATATTTTTTTAACTCTGAATTAAGGTAAAACTTGGTGATAGTCTATAATTGTTGAATTTGCTCGAATCGCGTTTTGGGTTTGTCTTCCTGTCAGTTAACAGTTCATGATCGCTATATGTGTTTTTAGTTAAACTACAGTTCTAATAGAGAATGTTTCTTGGAGGGGTGGGGGGACATTCTGCAGTACATGAACTTAAAGGCGGTTGAACTCCTGTATCAAATGCCTGTAAAAGCTTAAAGCGTTTCTCATTGGTTACTGAAACAAAAGCCATCTTCCATACACGTTCATCAGTTACTACCTTATTCTCTTTAGGCGCAGGCATTCTTTAAATGTAAGCTCTGCTGTCTGCAGCACTTCTTGCCAGAGTGAGTTCCTGTTTTAGATTGAGGGAAACACATTTCATGCCATTGAAATGTCCCATTCGCGGCTTGAGTGGCACGCAAGCAGTAAAGCATTTGTAGTTGTGGGTGGTGTTGAGCCTCCCTTTTCTGGAAACCATCCTACACTTTCTTAACTATTTCAATACAGAGACATCTTTTTAAGGTGTGTTGGGGAGCCGTGTGCGGCTCACGTTGATGCCGTTCACAGCCTGGCACATTGTATAGCGATAGTGGCGTCTCGTTTTCTTAGTGCGTTCACTGGCGCCACTACGCTTGCTCGCCTTGTCTGTCCGTGAGTGGCAGCAGCTGCGCTTATCAGTGGCGCGTACTGTGGTACCATCTCCGGAGCGGCCTCTAGTATTTCCGGGTCGTCATGTGTCGAGCGAGTTGAGTTGGGACGGAGCAGCAGTGAGGTCTGGACAACCAGTACTCGCCCGACCGTTGGCGACACACATGCACTGTCCAGCGCAAGGATGTGGTCGCGAGAGTGCACGAAAACGTCGAGGACCGGATTCAGCGAGTGTTAGTTGAATGGACCGTCATATTTCTAGTAGTGCAACTTCCACTTTTGTGTGTGTGTGTGTGTGTGTGTGTGTGTGTCCACCCGTGGAAGTGACCTCATTGCAATAAGTTGTCCGTCGGCGATTTATACAGGGATCTTCCTCGTGCCTGGCTTGAGTGGGGATGACAGTTGGTTGGTCGTTCGGGCGGTCGGCGCAGCAGACGACGTGCATTTGGTCTTCCAACCGCTTCTGGCTTCTCTGTGTTTGTGCAGACTTAAAATTCGTCCTTGTTGTGACTGGTTTCAGTATTGTCAGTTGTTGGCGGAATTGCTTTCCCGGATCCATGTATTTCTTGTGATTCTGAATGAGTAATTCTTCTAATGCTGTCTCCGTACTGGATTTATGGAGGAGTTGCAAATGGACATCAGTTCGGTTTCGGACAGAGCAGGGAGGACATCCGCAGCGCGAGAGCGGGCCGTGACCACATGTGGCGTGCAGGCACTGTGAGACCGAGGGGCTGTAGTCGATGAACGAACCCAGGACGTTTGAAGTTGAGTGAACCGTGTCCAGTACTGAAACCTCTACTGTTTGAGATCTCACTGTTGTTTGAGTGTTGGTGCTCCCAGGGTCGGTGGACCAACCGCAACAAGTGGAGTCTGTCAGGTTGGCCGAAGCTATTAGCCGTCTTCTACTTCTTGGTGTTGGTTTGGATTTAGTATTATTCTTATTAGTAAATGAAATGAAATGTCGTGTGACGAGGGCCTCCCGTCGGGTAGACCGTTCGCCTGGTGAAAGTCTTTCAATTTGACGCCACTTCGGCGACTTGCGCGTCGATGGGGATGAAATGATGATGATTAGGACAACACAACACCCAGTCCCTGAGCGGAGAAAATCTCCGACCCAGCCGGGAATCGAACCCGGGCCCTTTGGATTGACAGTCTGTCGCGCTGACCACTCAGCTACCGGGGGTGGACATTCTTATTAGTGAAGTGCAACGAGCGATATTTTCTGTCTTGTGGTCGCTAACGCCCCAGTTACCTGCCGTAATGGTTTGCGTACTTTTCCGGCAGTGTACCTTTCCTCATCGTGTTGATGCTGTCCGACATGCCGTGTAGGTCGACAGCCTCTTGAATTGTACTATGCATATGTTTTTGGGAGGTCTATCTTGGTTCTAGTGTTTCCTTCGTCTTTGAGTGTGTTTCTGAAGACGTGGTGCTGTCCGTAGATTAGATTAGATTAATCTTTCGTTCCATAGATCCGCGCTGAGGAGATCCTCGTGGATGTGGAACATGTCAATTTTTAAAGCTGAAATAACAATACTAATAGTATGAATATATACGTCATTTGTTTCTATTAAAAAATTCGTCAATGGAGTAGAAGGAGTTGGTCACTAGTAAGTCTTCCAGGATCCTTTTAAACTTATCTTTATTTGTAACTAAATTTTTTTTATGTTTGCTGGCAAATTATTGAAGATGAGGGTTCCTGAGTAGTGGAGCCCTTTTTTAACTAAAGTAAGTATTTTAAGTCCTTGTGCAGATCATTTTTGTTCCTGGTATTGTATGTATGAACTGAGCTGTTTGTTGGAAAAAGAGATGTATTATTTAGGACAAATTTCATTAAGGAGTAAATATACTGAGAGGCAGTAGTTAGTATACCGTGTTCTTTGAAGAGGTTTCTACCGGTCGTCCGTGAGTTTACTCCACAAATTATACGTATTACACGCTTTTGGACTGTGAAAACTTTTGTTTGACTTGAAGAGTTACCCCAAAATATTATACCATATGACATTATGGAATGAAAGTAGGCAAAGTATGCAGGCTTTTTCATTTTTATGTCGCCTGTGTGTGCTAATACTCGAATTGCAAATATAGATTTGTTAAGGCGTTTCTGCAGTTCTGCGGTGTGCTCCTCCCAACTGAATTTATTATCAAGTCGTAATCCCAGGGATTTAAGACTGTCGACCTCTTCTATCTGCTCTTCTTCATACTTTATGCATATGCTGGGTGGAAACCTCTTACAGGTTCTGAATTGCATATAGTGAGTCTTTTCGAAGTTTAATGTCAGTGAGTTGGCTTTAAACCATTTATTAATATCCATGAAAATATTATTAGCAGATCTTGCTAGAACTAAACTCGACTTACTATTTATTGCAATACTTGTGTCATCTGCAAAAAAAACGAACTCTGCTTCTGGCAGTGTAACTGACGAGAGATCATTAATGTATACAAGAATAAGCAATGGCCCTAAGATGGATCCTTGTGGGACACCACATGTTTTCCCATTCTGATGATGACTGATAACTTAATTCGCTAGTCCCTTGCACTGTCACCCTTTGTTTCCTGTTAGTGAGGTATGACTTGAACCTTCTCTTCGCCCTTGCCTAAAAATATTCCATCGTTGTACCGGTGATCGGAAGTTAGGCGGATTGGTTAGTTGGTCGGTCGGCGCTTAAGCTACCCCTAGTGTGAGTTGCATCCTGTTATGTGAGTACATCTCTTGGCCGGCTGTGTCACCGCTTTTGTTTTTCCTGTGTAAAGTAGTCATAAATAATATTTATGCATACATGTTTAATTCTTTCACTTCTTTGTTACTTTTCGAGGTTTTTCAAGAATGCTAATGTTAGTAAAGTAGGTGTTCTTTCCAAAGTTTTTTAGAATATTAGGTTCAGAATATTAGGTTCAGGTTCATTATTCTCAATCCATATATAACACTTATAAGTGGTGCACATAACATAAGCCATTCTTTCCTGCTGACTCCATATGTTTCATCTGTGTCGGTATTGTTGTGACATTTAATGAATTCACATATTATATCTTCTCCATCATTCACATAGATTGTTTGCACTGGTAATGTCAGTCGTTCGAGTTTCAGTAGCAGGCTTCAGTAACGGGCATTAATACTCGTCTGAGACATAATTCTTATAAATAGTAATTTCTGCCAAATCGCCTTATTTGCCTCAGTGGCTTTGTATCTTGTTGTGGCTGACATAGCTTTGTGTACTAAACAACAAACTTTAGGACAGTATGAAACTTATATACCCTCAGGCTACTAGAAATTTTTTTTCTGAAGAGGTTGAAAAAGTAAATCAACCAGTTACAATACAATGGTTTATTAGCCCTTGACCTGGGCTTCAGTACAGGGTGTACATAAAGTCCGACAATACTTTCAATTATTTCTTGCACAAGAACCAAACATTGTACAGATATCATATGTATGTCATTTTGAAGAGAAACCCTGAAAGTTTTTTTTCATGTATACCCCCACAGCGTAGTTAGATAATTTGCCGAGTCAGCGCTAGTCACAAACAAGGCGAGTTCAGGTGCGGAGCGAGTTTTCTGTGTGTTGGAGTTCGACATAAAGCAAGTGTGCTACAGCTGTTCAACGCATGTTTAGAACCAAGTACGGTAAGAAGCCACCAACAAGGAAGGCCATTTACCATTGGCACAACAAACTCGTTACGACGGGATACTTGTGCCTGGCGAAGAGAAGCGGATGTCCCAGAGTGAGTGAAGTGAATTTGGAGAGCATACGAGAGAAATTCATAAGGAGCCCAAAGAAATCGGTGCGTCGTGCATCCCGTGAACAAGAAATGGCTCCAATGACAGTGTGGAAAGTCCCGCTACAGAAGCTGTTTGAACCCATTCAAACTGGTGCCAGCGCAGAAGCTCAATGACGACGAAGCCATGCTGGGACGGGTATACCAAGAATTCGATTACCGTACTAAAGTCTGCCGGGTCACTCGTGGTTCGCATATCGAATGTTTGTAAAAAAACTTTCAAAGTTTCTCTTCAAAATGCGATATGTATGACATCTGTACAATGTTGAGTTCTTGAGTAATAAATAATTGAAAGTGTTCCCGGACTTTATGTACACCCCGTATTTCTAAAAATATCTTCTGCAGAAGGAGTGGGCCCTTAAAATGTATATAAGCAGTTACAAAAATTATTTTTACAAACATAACAAAATATTAATAATATAAACATACTTGTAGGGTAAGTGTACTCACTTGTTACATCAAATTGTGGCACATTAGATTAGCAGACGCCGAACGGCTCATGTCGTACATAAAATTGACATAATAAAAAGAATTATCACAGGCCTTGGCTTTAGAGAGCAGTCAGATTACGTTTAGCGTACGTCAGAATATACGCTCACTGGTAGGTGCTCTTGTCAACGTAAAATTATAACAGGAGTTACAGGATAAAATTTTGCGGAAAGTAAGTGTACATCAAGCAAAAGACAAAAGACCAACTGTTCGTATAAACAGGTTCAAGCGACCAGAAAAATATGGGCTGCAGAGGGCGCTAGATACATGCGCGTAAGAACTGTGCCTAGTTTGTTTTAAATAACAGCATTTTACATTAAAATAAGAATGAAATTTCCTCTACAAGGCTACTACAAATGCAATAGATTTGCTGGTATACATTACGTACAAGTTTACTAATACATTTACTGACATTTTAATACTGTACATAAATTCAGCGTCCAGAAGCTAGATTCCTATTTGCAAAAGACCACTGTTACAAATGCAAGGGGAAAGAAGAGCAAATATAAGCAAAACCAACGTCACTAAAAAGAAAAAACTTCCGCTTAACACTACAAAAGCTTCAACGATAAGCAAAGTGGGAAAGCAGTGGGCACTACGTGTTGCTCGTGTTAAGTAACGTAAGTTTACACTACAACAATACGACAATGTCTTACAGAACGCCATTAATAAATGTAATAATTTTTGAGGTGTACATTAAATATAAAATTATTTGTAAGAAAAAAAAGGCTCTGAGCACTATGGGACATAACATCTGAGGTCATCAGTCCTCTAGCACTTAGAACTACTTAAACCTAACTAACCTAAGGACATCACACACATCCATGGCCGAGGCAGGATTCGAACCTGTGACCGTAGCGGTCGCGCGGTTCCAGACTGAAGCGCCTAGAACCGGTCGGCTACACTGACCGGCATTTGCAAGACATTTTTGTAGCAAAGTGATACTGCACGTAAATTTAGTTTGCAGAAGGCAACTATTGCAAAAAATTACTTCTGTTGCCAAAAGGGGTGGAGAACAGAACGCAATGAATAAATCTACATCACAACATAAAGAGGAGAACCGTTTTGGAATATCAACTGTAGAAACATGTGTTGATAAGGCCACGAAAAATAAAATCCAGTGATATAAAGTGTCAGTAGCTCAACAGTAGAGAGAAAATATTTTGAGAAATGCGGCACATTCGCCGAAATTAGCGGAGATCGGCAAAAACGCATTACGTGACCGTCAGCAGCGGTTTAAATCCACCAAGGAAGTGCTTACTCGCGAGTTGCAACTGATCGTTCAAAATGCGACCGTTTCTCTTAGCAAGATGTTTATAAATTTCAAGTTTTTCTAATAAATCCAATTTACAGCCTTTTATTTCCTTATGTAAAATTACGGTTTCTTCTATTCCGTCGGAGAATGGACTTAAATAAGGAAATTTTCAGCAAATGAAGAATTATGCACATTCCCTCCTTTCTTACCCAGCAGGTGCACTTTATAACGGCTTAGTAGTTCTACTGGTCTGCCCTACATAATAGCTAGGGCTATCTTTACAGACAATTTTATAGACGAGTCAATTTGTGTAAGGTTGTTGTTCAGTTTTTAATTATTCTACTAAATTTTTCTTCAAACTATTGTTCGTAGAGAAGGTAAATTTATAACTCTAAATCCAAGGCATGTGATAATTCTTGTTTTTATGTCAATTTTATATATGACAAGAGCCGTTCGGCTTCAGGTAATCTAACGTACCGTCATGTGATGTAACAGATGACAACACTTACCTCACAAATATCTTTCTATTATTAATATTTTGTTATGTTTGGAAAAATAATTTTTACAGGTGGTTATATACATATTCGGGAAATACTCTGAAGAAGATATATTTAGAAATACTGAAACACAGCTAAAGGGCTAATAAACCTTTGTATTGCAACTGGTTGACTGATTTTTTTTCAACCTCTTGATTTTTATACTGTTGCCGATTAGCCGCCATGTTTAAGATTTTAAGGATTTTTTCCTTTATTCGTCACTGTTTGCATGTTCTCAAATACAAACCTTGCAGCTAAGACATTGATTGTGTGGTGTCGCCGCCAGACACCACACTTGCTAGGTGGTAGCCTTTAAACCGGCCGCGGTCCGTTAGTATACGTCGGACCCGTGTGTCGCCACTATCAGTGATTGCAGACCGAGCGCCGCCACACGGCAGGTCTAGAGAGACTTCCTAGCACTCGCCCCCAGTTGTACAGCCGACTTTGCTAGCGATGGTTCACTGACTACATACGCTCTCATTTGCAGAGACGACAGTTTAGCATAGCCTTCAGCTACGTCATTTGCCACGACCTAGCAAGGCGCCATATTCAGTTACTATGAATGTATTCTGAACAGATAATATTGTGAATCATGTACCGTCAAGAGCGACGTTCATCATTAATGGATTAAGAATCACACTAATTACGTCCGCTTTCTGAATTCTCATTCCTTGTCATGTTCCAGACCTCACGTCAGTATAGTTCTTCCCTCCTCACGCCAGCCTGCCTGAGCTAAACCTCGTGCATTTCGGCCTCCACTCGTAACACGGTATTCGATCTTCTGCTAACACAAAAGATTGTACTGCAGAATTTCTTGAACTTTGTGTTAATCTGTTGAACGTTCCTCTCAAGTTTTGTGTCAGTTATGCTACTATGGCTTTCTGCTCTCAGTTCATGTGCCTTGTGGCTGGACCCTGCTCCAGCACTAGTGCATTGCTCCAGTACTCAGATGAAGATTCTTTATAAATAAACAAATAATAATAATAGGATGTGCAGCTAAAGTACTCCAAAATTCCTTAAATAAAATAAAACACCTAGGCACACTCAGACAGGGGAGGGGGTGAGGGTATTGTTGTGGAGTCGGGGTATTGCGGGGGAATGAGGGTAGGAGTGACATCGATAAGGGGTACCCTGGAGGGGGGGGAAATCTGGCAACAATGCAGCCTGTTTTTAAACTGGGTGAATAACTGCGTTGATCCCAAGACGAACAAGCGACGTAAGCAGTGGAAACATGTGCACTCAGTACCACAGAAAAAGTCAGAGACACAATGATTATCAAGCAGGGTGATGTTGAATATTTTTTGGGAATGCCATGGTGTTCTGCTAGCAGATTGTGCTCGTAATGCACAAACTGTCACAGGAGCATACTACCTAAGTCTCTTGGCGAAAAAAATGGAAGTTCTCAAGATGAAGTGTCGAAAGCAGCTGTCTAAAAGACTGTTTTTGGTTAAAAACAGTGACCCATCTCATTTTCCACAGGGCACGGCTATACATGATGTATCTTTGGGCTATTGAAGTTTACCCATCCGTATATTCTCCTGAAATGGCATGCAGTGATTTCTTTCTTTTTCTCGGCAGGCAGTTCCAGAATGATGACGAGGTGATTCTAAAGATGTAACGTTTTCTGAACCACGAAAATGCAGTTTTGAACGGCAAAAGTCTCTGTCAAGTCATCCATCACCAAGAAAAAACGTGTCGCAATGAAGACCGAATAAGTAGAAAAGACCTAACATTATCAGTAAGTTTAATGACTGCAGCTTGAATTTTTGGAGGCGGTGATTAAAACTTTATTACTCCCCATTAAATGTAACGAGGAGACGTACTGGAATGGCGCTCTTCAGTTTTCTTCATATTTACAGGATTTGAATGTCAGTGCCTGGACATCAGTTTCATTAAGCAGTATGACGCAGTTCTGAAAAAAAAATTCGGAAATGTTGCCTTTGAAGATTACATTATTTTTTTCTGAGTGCTGTTAGGTACAAAATATTTTTAATTCATTAAAATATGCACCTGTAGGTACCTGCATACATAGCGTGAAAGTATTGTCACTGTAATTCCTCTGGTTCGAATCTCGCTAATGGTAACTTCTTTTAATTATATTTAAGTGCCGTATTTATTAACAAATGGGAAAGTTAACTGGTAACTACTGGATAATGTTAGCTGCTAAAACTAACTTAATTTTTTATTTTTTATTACTAATAGCGTGAAATTCGCGTATTCACAATAAATTAAAATTAAATGCAAAAATTCAGAAGTTTAAGTAGAATATAAAATATTTATTTTATTTCGAGCAATTCATTACTGTTATTGTTGGAGATAAGTTTTTTCATATAACTATAAGGCATCACATGTCTGCACCAAATTTTATTTTTAGTGTAACCACAAATTAAAAATAAAAAGGTTTATTAAAAATTATGATTCCATATTTGTCTGAAGAGTACCGAACCAGCGACTGCATAATTGCCAGCCTTGTGCATTACTCTACCAGGAATTATATAACTACGACTTTTTCGAGTGTAAAATATCATCGTTCGTCTTTAGGAAATTGACACTTTCCTTCAGATCCTGTTAGTATGAAGGAAAGTCTGGAAGGCCCCTGTGTACGTATGCGCGACAGTAGTGGGAACGTTGAGAAAAATCGGTGGCCACTTGCGTCTATGCTTTCCTGGGAAATGACACACATAGTTAATCAGGTATATAGACAGGGCTAGCTTAAAGCTCAGACGATACAAAGTGACCGCCTGGGGTGCCAAACTGAATCGGTGCTGGGGCACCTAAGTACAACATTTTTATACATTACTTGCTTTTGCCCGTGACTTCGTCCACGTGAATTTCGAAATCGCGTGAATTATTAAAAGCCCTGAAGCTTATTATCGATGAGGAAACCGGATATAAAATACTGAAGCTGAAGCTTTCAAAAGGGGACAACGGTAAAGAACAGATATATTAGTAAATAGAGATACAGGTGTTTCAAGTATGAAATACCAATAGACTTGGATAGGGGAACAACCTAATGTTGTATTTAGAGAAATTACGAAAGTTAAAGGATTTGTGCATACAAACACATTAATTCTTTGCTGTTACGCCCTTTTGAAAGCTTTACCTAGAGTTCTTTTTACATCCGTTTTCTTAACGGTAATAAACTTCAGCATTTTCCAGGATTCATACGGGTTCGAGATCCACGCGGACGTGCAAGGCATTATTTCTACTCCACAAACTTATCAACGATAATAGTTACACCGATTCAAGAATGTGTAAGGATAACGGGATTAAACTGTTAACACTATTATTATTATGATAGAACGTTACAAAATACTACTATTTATGGATTCTATGATTTCTATCTCGATTTATTTAGTTTAGTTTTATAAAAATTCTTTCAATGTAATAAAACGACCTTACACGAAACTGAATCGATTCACATAAAAAAATTTACAATTCAACTCATTTTCGTGGACAAATCACGCTTGACCAAAAATTTGATTATGGCGAAATTGTTTTCGCAAGAAAGCACCCACCACTTCCTAAGACCGTTCCCCTGTATCTCTTATGGATTCCGATTTCCCCGTATTGACCAAGTTAAAGAAAACTCTCTCTATGTATAGATAACTCTCCTTCTAGGCGGCTTATCAAGATGAAACACGTACCAGTTTTAAGTTAGACCTAAAAAATGCAACTGTGTAAACCGCATCCAGTTTCGTGCAGTAATTTTTGCGTGATGTGCGTACAAACATACGGACAGACACAGACACACAAACGAACAAAAATTCTGAAAATTATTGTTTTGGCCTATATTGCTGTTATAAAGGCCCCTCGTATTTCTTAAATACAGACATCGGCCACTTACAATTTTGTTATATGTAGAGATGTGTCATAATAGAAAAAACTGGTACGTGTAATTGTATACACTAACAGAATCAGAAACGTTTCAGTATGCATGAGTCCGTAAACAAGCCGTTAGCAAGATAACTGCGAATGAGTGGTTCCGAGCCGCCACCGACGTCAATATCAAACATTGTCCTAGGTAGTATAAATGTGTATTAAATGTAAATTTTTCTGTCAACTCCCCGTGTAATTGAGCTAAACTTTCACACAAGGCTTCTGTTAACAAGAGATACACTATCGCTTCAGGACGTTACATGTTAAAGTCTGTTTTAGGCCTAAACTAGTACGTGTTAAAAAAAAGGTGTTCCACGTGTCATCCTCGCATTTGGTGCCAATAGTACATTCGTCTCTGCTGTGAGTTACGAACTGAAACACCTCCGTATCATCTCGTAAAGCTGGCAGGAATGTGTAACTCGCTGCTCCAGGTCTTCAACCGTAGCAACGGTAGTGCTTTACGCTCCACTTTTGAGGTGACCCCAGGCAGAGTAATTGAAGTCAGGTGACCTTGAAGACCAAGGTACAGGCTATGCTCGACCCATCCATCCTAGGCCGTAGTTGCGTGTGGAATGTCGTCTTACATCAGCAACAAAATGTGCATCTTCTCCATCAAGCATGTAGCACATTCTGCAACGTTGTGCAAAACAAGGTAGGCCATGGGTGAAATTTGAGCCTAATTAGACGGGGACTTGATAGAAAAGTTTACATTTCAAAGACATTTGCATTAACTAGGAGAATATTTCAAACTGAAGTACGTGGTAGCTTTTAATCATACATTCGTAATGATCTCTCAGACGGTTCATTTGTGGACCCATGTTTACTGGAGCGTGTTTGGTTTTGCTGTTGTATACTTTCACACTTGTCAGTTTTTGCTACTAATTATACTTCACCGTCTATGTGTCATTATTACTTGTTTATTAAATTATAGCCTGTTATCTACAATCTAAACACAGGCTCTATTCATTCTTACACAATGTTCTCCTGTCAACAACAACAAAAATTTACGAACTTCAAGGATGCCGGAGTAGCTTGGGTCAGCAACTCCTGTTAATCTGTAGAACGAAAAGCCAGTCCAAGTTCCAAATTTTTACTTTTTATTCATTCGATGACTATTATGCACTGTAAATGTTCTTTACATATTTTTAACATCCTCGGAAATGCCATTTTCGACTTTGTTATGATGATTTAAAATGGATTTCGGCTCGAAACTAGTTATCTAATGAATAAAAAGTAAAAATCTGAAACTTTGACTGGTGTTTTTGTTCTACTGAACAACAGAAATTTCTATACAAACACTGCTAATTGTACAGTACGAGGGAGGCAAGTGGGTGCACACGGCCCTCCCCCACAGCTCTCATGGAAAGGAAAAATATAGTATACACTTGTGTTATTCTTTCAAGAAAATCATTTAAAAGTCGGTATTACACAGATTTTTAACAGCAACTTTTTATGGCTACTTGGGGATCGCGATTCGTCTTCCAAAATATTAAAAATACTCTGTACGCCCTGGTCTAGGCCCTCCTCCCTACAAACTGACGTGTGAGCGCCTTTACTACAACATACATTATCTCATCCAACACAATACTACCATAACGAATCACCATAACGAGTTCTATCATTAATAATAACTACACCTACTGCAGAATCTGACTGTTTCTACTTCTGTTTTAATATCAGTTCTTGTCTGTCACATTCCACAATGCACTTCATCGCTCCCTGGTCCACAGGCACATCCTGCCGGTTCCTTGGGCGTTGTGGAGGTTTTTTTGTTGCATCTGCCTCTTTCGTTGTGCGTCGACTCCCTCATTGCAGTGGACAACTGCCCTAGTCCCAGGGAGCATCATCGCAGCCTGTGGGATGTCGAGACACTTGCTGCCGCACGTCACTAGAATAGTTCCTTGGGTGGCGAGACACAGTACACGGCTGCGTTACCACTCTGGTTCTGTTTGGACCGCCGTGCATGCGGGGTCGGCTGTTCGCCTGCAGCAACGGCAAAGATCAGCTATCTTCCCCGGATTGCTTCTCTATCTTCTGCCGGCCTGTGTGGACGTGCGGTTCTAGGCGCTTCAGTCTGGAACCGCGTGACCGCTACGGTCGCAGGTTCGAATTCTACCTCGGGCATGGATGTGTGTGATGTCCTTAGGTTAGTTAGGTTTAATTAGTTCTGAGTTCTAGGGGATTGGTGACCACAGATGTTAAGTCCCATAGTGCTCAGAGCCATTTGAACCTTTTTTTTTCTCTATCTTCTGTCGCAACATCCCTTAGCGCAGCAGGTGGGAGTTGATTGACAAGGTAGCACGCTACCCAAACCTTTCTTGAAATGGCGTTGGCAGTATTACCCAGGATCTGTCATTCTGTTTCGCAACACAGAATCTCCTTGAAATCGAGTCTTTCATTCCGGTTCAGTTGCTGCCAAACTGTACAGCAACATTGGCATTCTGCGAACATCCCCAGAGAGTACGTTCTGGTATGCCTCCTTAACCTCAGGTACAATCAGAGGTTCGTCTACATGTATAATATACACTCCTGGAAATGGAAAAAAGAACACATTGACACCGGTGTGTCAGACCCACCATACTTGCTCCGGACACTGCGAGAGGGCTGTACAAGCAATGATCACACGCACGGTACAGCGGACACACCAGGAACCGCGGTGTTGGCCGTCGAATGGCGCTAGCTGCGCAGCATTTGTGCACCGCCGCCGTCAGTGTCAGCCAGTTTGCCGTGGCATACGGAGCTCCATCGCAGTCTTTAACACCGGTAGCATGCCGCGACAGCGTGGACGTGATCCGTATGTGCAGTTGACGGACTTTGAGCGAGGGCGTATAGTGGGCATGCGGGAGGCCGGGTGGACGTACCGCCGAATTGCTCAATACGTGGGCGTGAGGTCTCCACAGTACATCGATGTTGTCGCCAGTGGTCGGCGGAAGGTGCACGTGCCCGTCGAACTGGGACCGGACCGCAGCGACGCACGGATGCACGCCAAGACCGTAGGATCCTACGCAGTGCCGTAGGGGACCGCACCGCCACTTCCCAGCAAATTAGGGACACTGTTGCTCCTGGGGTATCAGCGAGGACCATTCGAAACCGTCTCCATGAAGCTGGGCTACGGTCCCGCACACCGTTAGGCCGTCTTCCGCTCACGCCCCAACATCGTGCAGCCCGCCTCCAGTGGTGTCGCGACAGGCGTGAATGGAGGGACGAATGGAGACGTGTCGTCTTCAGCGATGAGAGTCGCTTCTGCCTTGGTGCCAATGATGGTCGTATGCGTGTTTGGCGCCGTGCAGGTGAGCGCCACAATCAGGGCTGCATACGACCGAGGCACACAGGGCCAACACCCGGCATCATGGTGTGGGGAGCGATCTCCTACACTGGCCGTACACCTCTGGTAATCGTCGAGGGGACACTGAATAGTGCACGGTACATCCAAACCGTCATCGAACCCATCGTTCTACAATTCGTAGACCGGCAAGTGAACTTGCTGTTCCAACAGGACAATGCACGTCCGCATGTATCCCGTGCCACCCAACGTGCTCTAGAAGGTGTAAGTCAACTACCCTGGCCAGCAAGATCTCCGGATCTGTCCCCCATTGAGCATGTTTGGGACTGGATGAAGCGTCGTCTCACGCGGTCTGCACGTCCAGCACGAACGCTGGTCCAACTGAGGCGCCAGGTGGAAATGGCATGGCAAGCCGTTCCACAGGACTACATCCAGCATCTTTACGATCGTCTCCATGGGAGAATAGCAGCCTGCATTGCTGCGAAAGGTGGATATACACTGTACTAGTGCCGACATTGTGCATGCTCTGTTGCCTGTGTCTATGTGACTGTGGTTCTGTCAGTGTGATCATGTGATGTATCTGACCCCAGGAATGTGTCAATAAAGTTTCCCCTTCCCGGGACAATGAATTCACGGTGTTCTTATTTCAATTTCCAGGAGTATGTAATAACAAAATTCTGTTGCCATGTCAATCGATATACAGGATCGAGAATGAGATTTTCACTCTGCAGCGGAGTGTGCCCTGATATGAAACTTCCTGGCAGATTAAAACTGTGTGCCCGACCGAGACTCGAACTCGGGACCTTTGCCTTTCGCGGGCTTCGGTAGCTCAGATGGTAGAGCACTTGCCCGCGAAAGGCAAAGGTCCCGAGTTCGAGTCTCGGTCGGGCACACAGTTTTAATCTGCCAGGAAGTTTCATATCAGCGCACACTCCGCTGCAGAGTGAAAATCTCATTCTGGAAACATCCCCCAGGCTGTGGCTAAGCCATGTCTCCGCAATATCCTTTCTTTCAGGAGTGCTAGTTCTGCAAGGTTCGCAGGAGAGCTTCTGTAAAGTTTGGAAAGTAGGAGACGGATACTGGCAGAAGTAAAGCTGTGAGTACCGGGCGTGAGTCGTGCTTCGGTAGCTCAGATGGTAGAGTCGGCTCTCAGCCGTGGCAGCGTGCGGACGGCCCCGCGCGCCGGCCCCGTGCTCCGCTGCAGGTTTGTTTACTTCCGCGTCGTAGCTTTAAGGCTTGTGTCCGTCCACCGCGAGCAACATGTCGAGCGCTTACCGCCGTGCGACCCTTAAAGTTTCCTTCCCAGCTGAACATGCGCGACCTCGTGCACATGAAGTTGAAACGTTCCTACGTGAAGAAGTTCGTTTAGATCCTAACCACGTTATCGGAATCCATTTTTCGATCACGAGTAGTGTCGTTCATATTAAAATGACAAACACCGAGGTGTGTGAAGATGTTATTCGCCGCCATACCAATGGACTTAAGTTCAAATACTCTGATGGTCATGTAGGAGCAGTAACACTTGAACTCGCAGAGTACGGTCAACGCACGATTAGGGTGTTTGAACTACCATTTGAAGTGCCGAAGGACGCAGTTGTCTCTGCGTTACAACCATACGGTAACGTCATCGGTTACGTAGAGGAAAAATGGCAAACCTTCACGACCTGCCATGTCCTTAATGGTGTGCGTCAGGTAAAAATTGAACTGAAAAAACATATACCATCATACCTGACAATTGGCGGTGTGCGAGCCATTGTCATGTATGACGGCCAACCCCGAACATGTGCGGGTTGTGGACAAGAAGGCCACGTCAGATCCGCCTGCATGCGACGGCGCCTGATCCAAACGCCGGTCGGTGAGGAAGCGTCCCCAGCGGTGATCACTCAGATCCCGGTCACATATGCCAAGGCTGCCCAGGAAGGTAGCACCTCTACACAGGGTCTTCCTGCTCTGTTGACGTCGTCTGATCAGGCAGATGCAACCGCTACTGAGATTCCTTCTGAGGTGCCACAGACGCCAGATCCTGACCTTCCACATCATCGCAGCACTGTGACTGAAAATGCTGCTGAGATGGACGTTGATCCGGGAGTGGTACCTACTTCTGCTTTCCTTCAGACTGGTCCGGAGTCAGACGAAGGCCACCCGCAATCAGACTCGGAACGACCTGTTCGAAAACAAGGGTCGACACGAAAGAGAAAGAAACGTAGCCGTACACCCCCTGATGAATCCATTCTCCGGATGGATGCCAGAGATGCAGAAACGAAGATGGATGATAAACCGCTCTATGATGTCCAAACGTCTGATGCGAACGACCCGCCACAGGCGACCACTGGCAACGACCACCCCTCCTTACTGGCGCCGTCTCCCCCACAAGTCGACGTTGAAGAAAGTCTATATGCTGAGCCGAAAAATACGTCTCCTCTCCACATGGATGATGTACACAGTCGGTACCCTACCGCAGTATCAGTCTCCTGGGCAGACGACGTGGAGATCGAAGGGACTGGGGTGGACGGTGCTGATGATGGGGCGCCCCCATCGGTTGCGCCCGCGCCCGCAAACTCTCCACAATAGCAACCTCTTCCGCGGACCGGCAAGATCGACGACCTCTCGCTCCTGAAGAAGCAGCCCCACCTGTGCCTGTGGGACTCCAACACCAGCATTATCGTGTCGCAACGATTAACCTCGCGACCATTCGTGCGCCCCACAAACTAGCGCTGCTCCGCGATATGATTTATGATGCGGACATTGATATTGCGCTTTTTCGGGAAGTGCATGTCGCCGATTTTTCACCACCACATGGCTTCACGGCGCATCTTTCTCCCGCTTCGGACACCGGTAGTGGTGTTGCCATCATCTTACGAGAAGGTCTTCCTGCCGAAGATGTCCTATACCTCCCCAACGGCAGAGGTATGGCCCTTACTCTCTTTGGTGTACGCATCGTCAACATTTATGCGCCGTCGGGCTCCAGCTACCGTCGTGAACGCAATGCCTTCTTTGCAGATGAAGTTACACCCCTTTTTATGGGACCACACGATGACTGGGTCATGGGTGGAGACTTCAACTGCACCCAGCGACATCAGGATCAATTGCCGCGTCACTCACCATGCGCAGCTCTGGAAACAGTCGTGACGCGGCTACAATTTGTCGACACGTGGAGACATGTTCACGGTGATCGTTTGGGCTTTACGTACTACACTGCGCACTCCTCTAGCCGACTGGATCGCATCTACATCTCGCGATCCCTAATTCAACACACACGACAGGCTGAAATCTGGCCTGTTGCTTTCTCAGATCATGAGGCTTACTTCTATGACGTTGTTCTCACAAGACAGGCAGTATGGCACGGACGTGGTTTATGGAAACTGAACACGGCACTTCTTAATTCACCTGACTGTCGACTTCTAATAGAAGACACTTGGATCACATGTAATAGACGCCGTCTGACGTATCCGTCTACCATATCCTGGTGGATCCAGTGTGCAAAACCTGCTCTTCGAAAAACTTTGATCCGATATGGCAAAGATGTTGTCGCCTGGAGGAAGAGCACTATGGACTTTTACTACAGGATCCTACGAGAATGCTCCACGATGCCAGCCTCCCCTGAGCGTCATACAAGGATAAACCATGCTAAGGCCCAAATCTCCAATCTCATGCGAAGGCATTTGGAAGGAGCGATAGTACGATCTCCTACTGCTGATCGCATGCCTCATGAACATCCATCTATGTATCATATCATCCAAGAACGCCAACATCGTCGCCGAAAATTTATTCCCATCCTAACAGACCAAGATGGGCGTCGCTACGTAACCCAATCTGCAATAGGGAATGTGCTTCACGCCCACTACCAGCAGCTCTACGCGGCAATTCCACATTCCCCAGAGTTGATCGAGGAAGTCTCACAGCTCAACTTCGGTGGTCTCCCAGGAGATGCGGCGATTGACTTGGTGTCAGAGGTGACTGATGATGAAGTTCGCGATGCGATCCGAGCAGGAACCATCAATCGCTCCCCAGGACCCGACGGTCTTCCCCTCGAATTTTATCGCACCTTCCGTGATTTGTTAGAGTCCACCTTCACCTCCATATGTCGGGAACTGATGTCTCCGGAAGTACCTGTGCCGGACTCTTTCATGGAAGGAATTATTATTCCTGTACATAAACCGCATGGTGGCAACAATATCAGTGATTATCGGCCCCTCACCCTCGTTAACAGTGATATGAAAATCTTCACTCGCCTTTTGGCGGCACGACTTAAAACCGTTGCCCGATATGTTGTGTCGCCAGACCAAGCATCTTTGGGAGGGGATAATAATATCCGCACGGCTTTATGCCGCTACAGGGATATGATCGCCGTTACCCAGGCACAACGCCTCTCTGGGACACTTGCGTCTTTGGACTTTAGTCAAGCTTTTGATAGGGTTGACCATTCGTTCCTTACGGCCGTTCTCCACCATATGGGTTTCCCAGTCGCCGTTATCACGGTAGTGATGCGCCTTCTGCGGGGTGCCTCTTCCAGGATTATGTACAATGGCAGACTCACTCCTCCGATAAAAATAGGTCGATCCGTACGTCAAGGTTGCCCTCTATCAGCGATTTTGTACGCCTTTTCCTTGGAATCCTTGCTATGTGGGCTCAGACAACGTTTGGTAGGGTTGTCCATAGATCGATACCGATTCTGTTGCACGGCCTATGCTGACGATGTAGTCATCTGTTTACGTAATGCCGACGAGGTTCGAGCTGTTTTGACGTGGGTAGCGACTTATGGTGAGGCGTCGGGTAGCTCTTTAAACGTACGTAAGTCACAAGTTATGTTCATTGGCACGGGACTCCCTGTGGAGTGTATTACACCTCTCACCACCGTTGATACCATTCGCTGTTTAGGAATAGACTTTTCATCTGATCTCCGGCGTTCAGCCGCCATCAACTGCAGACGCCTCCTTTTAATGATCAGAGCGGGTCTTATGGACCATCGCCTTCGATCCCTAGATATTCTCCAACGAGCTCGATATGTCAATATATATATCGCATCCCGAGTTCCCCATGTAGCACAAGTTCTACCTTTCCCGCTTACTGTGGCACGTCGCATGTTGGCAGCGATGGCATCTTTCGTCAGCTCTGGGCTGTTATTCAAAGTTAACTATGCAACCCTTACTCTTCCCCGTGAACGAGGTGGGATAGGTCTGTTTCACGTGCCGGATAGATCTCGCGCCCTATTTGTCAGCTCCCAGATGACGGTATGGACACGATGCCCAACGAGCCTCACTGGTCTCCTCCTGACGGCATATACGCCGGTCTCACTGTCAGCCCCAGTGATGATCTCGGACGTTCCGGTCCAGTTACATTATATACGATACTTCTTTCTTGAACTCAGTTATCTACGCCTCACCTTACCAAGACAGCTTTTACTCAAGACAAAGGCAGTATACAATGTCCTCCAATTAGGTCGTCCACCTAACCCGATTGAACAAAAGTTCCCCCAGGTAGACTGGCGTCATGTATGGCGCGCGGTTTTCGCCCGTTACCTTGACACGAATGTTCAATCTGTCTGGTACCTAACTGTCAATGGTAAGAAAATCAACCAATCTCGCCTTCATCGTATCCACCTCGCCCAATCACCTCTCTGTTCCACGTGTGGAGTCCCAGACAATGATGAACATCGGTTTGTTTGCGGACCGGCGGAGGAGGTTTGGCACTTGATTCGTCTTATTGTCGCTTTTCTAACGCGGGACATTCCGGATCGGATTACTCCCCTTTCATTATTATTTCCGGATCGTGAATATTTTCCTCGGACAAAGACCAATGCTGTGAATTGGATTCGCGGACATGCCATTCACTACCTATTTGGACAAACTGTAGACTCTGTACTCGATTTTTGGACATACCTCAATGACCGTCATTATATCGTTGTCCGTCACCCAAAATACAGACAATTTTTCTCGAACTTCCTTGGGAGTGCTTTCCACGACCCGCCTCGCAGCTGGAATGTGTTAAGCCAAGAGAGAAGAACGTTTCCTGCTTGAACCAATGAACATTTCTGAACAATTGAACAGAACGCATCAATTTCGAGAAGACGTGACTCAACATATTACCAGCGGGGCGCAGAAGGCCTCTGATCAATGACACAACAAAACTAAACAAAAACAAAAAAATAATAACATAACAATAATAAAAATAAAAATAAAATTCAGAAAAAAGAAGATTTTGTTTTGTTTGTAAGGATAGCCCTAACCTTGATTTCCTATATTTACCCTGGTAGATAGGCAGCTCTCTGGGGTAGGTTTAGTCAGGAGCCAACGCCTGAAGAGGAACAGATTTTTTTTTTTTTAGGATGAAAAGTGGCGGTGGCACTTGGTTCTTTTTTTTAGTTCCATTTTATAAAAGGGTTAACTAATGTAAAAAAAAGAAGAAGAAGGGGAAAAAAAGAAAAAAAAGATGGTAGAGCACTCGCCCGCGAAAGGCAAAGGTCCCGAGTTCGAGTCTCGGTCGGGCACACAGTTTTAATCTGCCAGGAAGTTTGATATACAGGTCGATCGGTTTCACATGCCAGGAACGTAAACCACTATATACGTGAAACTATGCAAATTTACTGCTTTTTAATTGTACATTTGTGTGTAGGAGAGTCTGTTGGTCTGTCTGAAGTTTGTGTTTCGTCACATTAGCACTCAACATATCCGCCACTGCCAATGCGGAACATGCCCCACTGCCAATGCGGAACATGCCATACCTCGCGTCCATATTGTGCCTTGTGACACACAGCTTTTTTGGAGTGATTTGCTGAAAGGCCGCTGTAATCTGCCTGCTTAAGTTGGCCACATTGTATAGTCTTTGTGCATATACTGTTGACTTGACGTGCCCTCACACAAAAAATCTGTTGGCGTTAAGTCATGGTTATTAGTAGGCGCAAGGCATAGGTTCACCACGGCCGCACCGGCTATCGTTGAATATCTTGTTAAATTATTCCCGCACCATATGTGCCCAAGGCGATGGAATGCCATCTTGTTTATAGATATTGGCGTCGAGTATTCCATCTTGCTGTAATTAAGGATCAAATACTGTTACATCATTTCAAGATAATTGATGCCACGTACAATTCTCTCCGCAAAAAAGAATGGGCTGATACCGTTGCACTGACGTCTGAAAGATCACTGGGTCTGTACGACAATCGAAAATTTTGCATAGCGTAATGACAGACTCAATGAGCCTGAGCGTACTATTGTGGCGTAGCGACCATTTTCACTTAACAGTCGGAACACACTGAGCGCGATAACATGCGCCACTTTCGTACATTGTATTTCCAACTTCCGATGTTTGCGCTGTGAAATAGTCGCTGGTGGCATGCCTCGCGGAGCATAATTACTAATCGTACCCCCAATATTTTCACATTTATTACAGAAAATTGCTCAGGGATATACAAATTATTTAATAAATGTAACGCTATACTCTTCTGAAATCCGAAACGGATCACCCTGAATAATTAATAAAACTCGGGCGGCTTACTGTTGGGAGCAAATACTTTCGTCCAATGCCATTTCACAGATGGCCATGTCAGTTCAAATTGGTGCTGTCAGCAGTAATCTAGCCCAGGTCCCGTGTGTGAGAAGCGTAACGCTATCACTCAGCAACGGTGAGCGATTACTATACACTGAAGCGCCAGAGGAACTGGTATAGGCATGGGTATTCAAATACAGATACATGTAAAGAGGCAGAATAATACGGCGCAGAGGTCAGCAGCGCCTATGTAAGACAACAAGTGTCTTGCGTAATTGTTAGGTCGGTTGCTGCTGCTATGATGACGGGTTATCAAGTTTTAAGTGCGTTTGAACGTGGTGTTATAGTCAGCGCACGAGCGATAGGACACTGCATCTCCGAGGTAGCGATGAAGTGTGGATTTCCCCGTACTACCATTTCACGAGTCTTCCGTGAATAGTAAGGAATCTGGTAAAACATCGATTCTACGACATCGCTGCGGCCGGAAAAAGATCCTGCAAGACCGGGACCAACGACGACTGAAGAGAATCGTTCAGCGTGATAGAAGTGCAACACCCCTTCCGCAAATCGCTGCAGATTTCATTGCTGGGCCGTCAACAAGTGCCAACGAGCGAACTATTCAACGAAACATCATCGATATGGGCTTTCGGAGCCGAAGGCCAACTCGTGTATCTTTGGTGACTGCACGGCGCAAAGCTTTATGACTTGCCTGGGCCCATCAACACCGACGTCGGACTGTTGATGACGGGAAACATTTTGATTTGTAGACGAGTCTCGTTTCAAATTATATCGAGCGAATGGACGTGTACGGGTATGGAGACAACCTCATGAATCGATAGACCCTGAACGTCAGCAGGGGACTGTTCAAGCCGATGGACGCTCTGTAATGGTGTGGGGCATGTGCAGTTCGAGTGATGTGGGACCCCTCATACGTCTAGATGCGACTCTCCCATAGGTGACACGTATGTAAGCATCCTGTCTGATCACCTGCATCCATTTATGTCCATTGCGCATTCTGACAGACTTGGGCAATTCCAGCAGGGTAATGCAACATTCCACACATCGAGAGTGGCTATAGATTGGGTCCAGGAACACTCTTATGAGTTTAAATACTTCCACTGCCCACCAAACTCCCCAGACATGAACATTATTGAGCATATCTGGGATGCCTTGTAACGTACTGTTCAGAAGAGATCTCCACCCCCTCATACTCGTACGGATTTATGGACAACCCTGAGAGATTTATGGTGTCAATTCCCTCCAGCACTACTTCAGACATCAGTCGAGTCCATCCGTGTTGCGGCATATCTGCATACTCGCGGGGGTCCTACATGTTATAAGACACGTGTATCAGTTTCTTTGCTTTTCATTGTATTTCTTACGCGAGTAAAAGCTCAAGGCAACTAATGTCTGTAATGTCCGAGAGTGGTAGAGGGGGCGTGGAAAGAGTGGAGGCGAATGACGTGTTGCTCGTATGGAGAAATTGTTCTCGAACGGCCCCTGTATGTGGATTGCAGGCGTCTGGAATAGATTTACATGAGAATATCTTCCTCCCATCCCCAGAATTGGACACAATGTTCTAACCAAATAAGAAACAAAGTTTAAAAATAAACTGTGCTACTACGTATAAAGTTACCTCCCTTACTTGAATGTTCATTTATATAAAACAGTAAAAAATTCAATTTTGACCCTCTGTTCTTCTTACATTTTTGTAATATAGTAAGGGTGGCACAGTATACTAGCATACAAACATTACTTACCTTGCTATGGCTGTCTTCTTGTCTACGGTGTCTTCTGTGTTCCTGTTTAGACTTTTCAATTAATAGGTCCAAAGTGTTGCCGTATCAAATAACTGGAATATTGTTACTTTTTATCACTAGATCAGTTTATTTTTACATTATTTACAAATTTTCTACAACATTTCTAATTAAGTAAGTATATTGTGCAACATTTCTACACAAAAGGCAAAGAATTTGCTTTCTCAGATAGTAATATGGACCAATCTCAATAGCTGCTAAAACCACTCTGGCGCGCTTGGCGGCAAAAGTACGTTATATATATCACATGTCCTGCTTCCAGTTACTCCTAGAACAGGGTGTACTCAATTTGGGTGTCTTAAATGTAATTGCTTTTCAGGTATAACATACATAATGTTTTCTGAAAATAATTATATAGGTGAAGATTTGTGCGCCTAGTAGTTAATAAAAAAGGTAGCAAATTTTGACTATCTGAAAACTAGCAGCTTCCTGTATCTGAACACGGTCGACTGCATTATCGATGATTAAATTTAAAAAATTATAAATGAAAATAGAAATTTTGTTTATCTTTACTGTAAAGTAGTTCTTGGATCATTTAAGTAGACAATTGTAACTACTAATTTTCAGGGCTCAGAATCGATGTTGCGAAATGGATCGATTAGAAAAGTAAAAATTTATTATCAGAAAAATAGTGTTTTGGCGATCAAATATACGCCAAAAATATCTTCAGATGTGGAATGTATATAGTGTAACTCCGGGAACGTTGGGTCATTTTTTTTCTTCAGCAAAATTTTTTATGTTTTTCAACATTTTTTACTTCTGGCGGCATTTTCGTCTAGAGTGTCACATAAACGCAAGTACAGCATATTATAAAGACACTGCCACTTAAAATACAAGAGATATGATTAAGTAAAAAGCCATAGGTGTACAAGTGAGATGAACCAGTGTACTAGGATAGATAGACCATATAAAAAAGTAATGCATGAAGAAAAGAGTCAGTTAAAATTTCTTATTTTTATTTGAAATATGTTGTAATGAATGCAGCGTTATAATATTAAATATTTTAGTCCAAAACATTTTGATCAGTTTATTATAAATCTTGACAATGGCGTTTCTAATGAGTTGTTCGTTTTGTTCAAACATTTTATCCCTGTCTTCCTTTTACCAAAGCAGTTACACTTACTACCAGCTGTTAAACAGCATTCCTACGACCCTCGTGAAAAGAAAACACACTGTATCCAACCGTCGTTCTTATTAGTTTCGCAAAACACTTCACCACACCCAACACATCCATCTTCATCCCACTCTTCAAAGTTCAAAGTTATTTTCGTAATCTTCTACAATGTTTGCATCTGATGACTACGATGAGCTGTTTGCAGTTTTTTTTTTTTTTGCTTCTTCAGCCTGTTTTTCTCTTCATTATACTTTCCCTTGGTGAATTTTTGAGTCTTTTTCCTGCTTCCTTTCTTCTCTTATCTCTCTTTTTCTTTACCGTTCCCTTACTTTGAGCAGTGTTTAGCTCTCTGGATACAGTTGCTTCCTTCCTCCTAAAATTCATCGATTTATCAGCAGAAGGAATGGGTGATGTTTCTTCCAAAAGTTTTGTCTGTATTGGCTTAGGAATAATAAGTTTTGAAGTGGTAATTGGAAATTTTAGGTTTAGAATGAGTAGAGCCCCAAGTTGGGTCATTAAAGAACTTTACTTATGCAGATAACCCTGCTCTTTTGATATGCTTTGGATCAGTAAGCCTTTTGATGAGCTTTGAAGTGGTTGGTTGACCTATGTGTGAGATTCTGCTCTTTCATTTGTTGGCGCAGTCATATCTTCCGACAAATCAGCATAGTTTGAGACTGCAACTATCTTCAGTGGGATACTGCACATGCCTTGAAACTAAATTTTATTGTCCTCCATCTCACTCACATTAAAGCAAGTACTCCATCTTTCTCAAATAACACTGGTACATATCTCCCGATTATGTGAGAGAGATAGAACACCCTGACTTCCATCTGTAGGTAGTGCAACTGGGTGGCCATTTTAGATTAGTTTCAAGCGTACACATTTGTCAAGCTCGCGGTAAAAAAAAACAGCTTCAATATTGTGCGAACTAAGCCTTGATACTAAAATTAAACTACTACACGATGAAACTTTGCGGCTCTACAAAATGGGAAATGTGATTTTTATCCAAAACTGGTAGCAACACTTTACACCACGTTTGTTCACGAAAGAGCTTCTTCGCAAGTAGGGGGAGTTGCTCTACAGCGGCGCATTTGTGAAATACGGCATTGGCCCGTCTACCCACTGGTCCAACTCTTCCGGACTTACAGAAATTTAAGTATGAAAATTAACTCATGTCAGGCCATGATTTATGCAGAATCGAACAGTTCAGTTGGCCTACGGAAGTTCCGTGAAGGTAAGATTTATTACAAACAGCATTAAGTACCGGGTGAACAAAAGTCAGTGTAAATTTGAAAACTTAATAAACCACGGAATAATGTAGACAGAGAGGTAAAAATTGACACACATGCTTGGAATGACATGGGGTTTTATTAGAACCAAAAAAAGTTCACAAAATATCCGAAAGATGGCGCTGGACAGCAAAACGTCAGTGGCTGCACATCACAATCGTGTATAAAAGGAGCTGTAATGAGAGAGAGAATCAGATGGGCCAGCAGTCCCAACATGTTGACGTTACCTCAAAAGGCGCTTTTAGTGAAGCTGTATTATCAGAATGGTGAATGTGCTAGTTCAGCGTTACGATCCTATCACCATAGGAAGGGGATTCGAACGGGTAAAGGTCCGCTGACAAATGCAGCTGTGGCGAGAATGATTTCGAAGTTCGAAGCCACGGGTTGTTTAGACGATAGACCCCGTAGTGGCCGACCGAGCACAAGGCGTAATGCTGCTGAGAGAGTTCAGGAAGAAATGGAGACTGTAACGGGTTCGTCTATGCACGGGGAAGTCAGCGCTCGTGCAGTCGCAGGTCGCACCGGCATTCCATATACTACTGTTTGTTTGGTACTTAGGCGTATCCTCCGATGCTATCCGTACAAAATCCATCAGCATCATGAACTGTTACCTGGCGATTTAGTGAAGCGGAGGGCATTTGCGGTGTGGGCGTTTCAAAAGATGGCGGAAGGTGACGATTGGCTGAGTAACGTGTTGTGGACCGACGAAGCTCATTTCACGCTCCGAGGGTCTGTCAACGCCCGCAACTGCAGAATTTGGGCTACCGAAAATCCTAGAACTGTCGTGGGAACTCCATTGCACGACGAGAAAGTCACAGTATGGGTTGGATTTACCACATCTACCGCTATCTGGCCTTTTTTCTCCGAGGAAATGCGTGATTCTGGTTTTGTAACTGCCACCGTGACGGATGAGAGCTACGCCGATATGTTACAGAATCGCATCATCCCCAGCCTGGCTGATAAACACCTGCTGGGACGTACGATGTTTGTGCAGGATGGCGCTCCACCCCATATTGCTAGACGCGTAAAAGATCTCTTGCGCACGTCGTTTGGTGATGATCGTGTGTTCAGCCGCCACTTTCGTCATGCTTGGCCTCCCAGGTCCCGACCTCAGTCCGTGCGAATATTGGCTTTGGGGTTACCTGAAATCTCAAGTGTATCGTGATCGACCGACATCTCTAGGGATGCTGAAAGACACATCCGACGCCACAATATTATTCCTCGACTACAGCTATTGTTGAGGGATGATGGTGGACATATTGAGCATTTCCTGTAAAGAACATCGTCTTTGCTTTGTCTTACTTTGTTATGCTAATTATTGCTATTCCGATCAGATGAAGCGCCATCTGTCGAACATTTTTTGAACTTTTGTATCTTTTGGTTCCAATAAAATCCTATGTCATTCCAAGCATGTGTGTCAATTTGTACCTCTCTATCTACATTATTCCGTGATTTATTCAGTTTTCAAATTTATACTGACTTTGTGATCACCCGGTACAACTAGCTGGCTCCGCTCTTCTACAGGCCGCCAACTTCATCAGGGATGCTGTGAAAGATTTTTTAAAAAATCAAGACACATATTCATAGAATAACCAAACATTGTTTGCTACTGAAAGGGTGAGCGGTTAAGAGCATCTGATTTCGTTGACCCTGTAGCTGGTGGTATCACATTTTGCCCTCGTTAATAGTTGGCCTACAGTGGTCTGGAGTAGGGACGGAAGCATTTCCTGGTCGTCCGCAGAAGGCCACACACCTGCCGCGGAGCAGAGCGCCTCCCACGCGAGGCCGCCATGACGGCGCGCTCATAAAAGGCGGCGGCGGTGGCGTCAGGTGAGTTAGCGGCGAAACAAACAGCTCATTGGCGATGCGTCGCTAGCCGCCGCGCGCCGCGCTGCCGATGGCCGGACAAACACCACCTCTGGCTGCAGCCTTGTCCTATGACTGCCGGCGCACCACGGCGTGTTCCGCCAGTGCGCGCCCGGCGGCCGTCGAGGGCGCATCGCTGGTCTGATGTCGCCGGTCTGCTTCCTCGGCTCCAGGTCAGTAACTGCTTCACACTACTTGCTATGTAATATGCAGTGCACGATGCTTATTCCCCAGTAAATCTGTCGCGAACCCGGCGAGTTCCAACTTCCTAGGCGTATAACTAATACGGTTTTGTGTGTCCGTCACTTGTTTATCGTGCCAGTATGCGTTTCTATGGTTCACGCCGTCATCTTCAGGTAGAGAATTGCGTGGGTACATTTTTTGTGTTAGTGCAGAACGCAGACGCCTTTTCACAGCTGCAGACAAAGTGCAGCACTGGTTATATTTCATCTTTTGAGGTGGAGTCAAAAATACGCTGAATACTCTTGTTAGTTTCACGCGTCTTCTCAATACACTTTATACGAAGATTTTTGTTCCGTTTCTTCTAAGACTGAATCAAAGTGGTCTTTTTCAACCTCAAATAGTTTCGCCCTTTTTAAACCATCCTGGCACTACGAAAGATAATTCCGATGTTCTGCTCGTTGACCACGTGCCTTAGATTAGTGTCACACATCGAAATTTGAAGCCGATACCCATTCTATTCTTCTTATCCACAGTATTCTCCTAGCACTTTCGGGAGCATGGGGAGAGCTTTCTTATATCTTCTGCAAGGGATGCTTCTTGTTCATAACATAGTTTACTCTGAAAAAGTTGTAAAACAAGCATCTCCGGAGGTGTGTGAAGTACCAGGAAATAGTTTCCTGTTCCTCTGATGTCGATACAATAATGCGTGTGCAAACTTCATTCTTTGTGGTTTTTGAGCGGCCGTCAGCATTGTATACCGTTTCCGATAATTCGTTAAATCGTCCAGCACACCTACAGAAAGTCTGTTGCAAGATAACTAGTTGTGAAACATTTCTTCACCTGTTCAACAAAGTTCATTCTGAAATATAGTTACGTCACACCTCCTACCACTCTGTATATTCTTCGGTATTTTCTTAAATGCACAGTTCTATTATTTCGTATTTCTTTCATTCCCTGCTAAATGCTGTTAAAGTTCGGCGCTCTTTCTGTCGCGTTATGCTTTTTTTCCCATGAGAAATCGGATCACTGAGTTCACTTCGCGTGCAGCGGATTGTTTACTTACGCAGCCATTTAGCTCGCTATAATACAACTAGGATAAAACTACTGTGAAAAGGATATGCGAAGTTTCCGAAAGTAGTACCATAACGTTGAAAACTCTATTTTTGTCATTTATTGAGTGCTTTTCAGTTTTAATAGCAGTTTTTTTCCAAAAAAGAAGAAAGCCGTCGTATGCTCGAAGGTTCAACATTGCACTGCTTAACTAGGCATGGTTCCAAACCAGATATTCCGTTGCTTCCCTTCCTACGTATCTAGCCAGCTAAGGCGAAGGGACTGCCATTTAATGTAAAATCCAGCCACGGTACAGCTTACGTTTCATCATAGATAAAAAGCATTTCAAAATGGCTTCGTTCAAATGGCTCTGAGCACTATGGGACTAAACATCTGAGGTCATCAGTCCTCTAGAACTTAGAACTACTTAAACCTAACTAACCTAAGGACATCACACACATGCATGCCCGAGGCAGGATTCGAACCTGCGACCGTAGCGGTCGCGCGGTTCCAGACTGATGCGCCTAGAACCGCTCGGCTACACTGACCGGCATTGCAAGACATTTTTGTAGCAAAGTGATACTGCACGTAAATTTAGTTTGCAGAAGGCAACTATTGCAAAAAATTACTTCTGTTGCCAAAAGGGGTGGAGAACATAACGAAATGAATAAATCTACATCACAACATAAAGAGGAGAACCGTTTTGGAATATCAACTGTAGAAACATGTGTTGATAAGGCCACGAAAAATTAAATCCAGTGATATAAAATGTCAGTAGCTCAACAGTAGAGAGAAAATATTTTGAGGAATACGGCACATTCACCGAAATTAGCGGAAATCGGTAAAAACGCATTACGTGACCGTCAGCAGCGGTTTAAATCCATCAAGGAAGTGCTTACTCGCGAGTTGCAACTGAAGCGCCTAGAACTGCTCGGTCACACTGGCCGGCTAAAAAGCATTTCCAGACGTAAAAAATTAGCTACAAGTGCTAGGAGAAACACCATTAAATCGAATAGGGATCGAAAGCTTAACTTCGTATTAACAGACTGACATCTAACATCTGAAACTTGAATGCTTGTGAGAAGAATAAGTAAGAGTCTCTTTGCTTCATATGTCTTGTAAAATTTTCATTTAATAGTTGTTTCCTCATAGTTCTAATTTTTTAAATTAATTTTCCGAAAGGGGCATTTAAATTTGCGTAAAAATACCTTCTACAAATTATAGACTGACATATAGTAGAACATTGTTTCGAAGGATAGGGCTACTAAGAAGCTTATCAAATGTTATGCATCATTATACGTATTTTAACGTGAGCACAACCTGCGACATGAATAACACTCTGCAAACATAATCCTAAAACTAAATGCAGTGGAACGTACGATACTGGAAGTTAAACGAAGTTCTATATAATCATTTTGCAGAAATTTACTTTTTCCTATCAGTATTCTGAGCTCGCCCGTTACCATAAGAATTCAGCCTTTCTACCGGTACATTGGCGCGAAACTAACATCCTCAGTAAATTGAGTTTGTATTTTCCACTCTTGCTGTTGCTCCATAATTATTGTCCTTTGTTCTTCGCTTTATTTCCATAGCCTTTACTGCGTTGATATTATCTCAGATAATTCTGGTGTCTGCGTGACTCTAAACTTTTATCGGACTTCCACAGCACCAGTGCTTACAAACTTCTCGTTTGAATGTTTATCAGAATCCATGCTTTACTTCCATGCGTATTGTTTTAAATTTGTATGCTGAAAACCTCTGTCCAGATCAATAATTTCAGAAGTTTTTCTTCATATTTGTTAATAAACTTTGTCTCTTATTTCGAAAATTACAAACGCAATAACAGAATTCAGGCCTTGTCCCCATTATAGATTTCCATGTGTATCGGTTTTTATATTCGTTTCTACGGCTCCCCGCAATATTTGACTTTGTTTACCTTTGTTCGAATTCTTCATTGTATAGTTTTTACCTTCTGTGTGTCAGATCTTAGTTTTGCCCCTTTCAGTAAAAGTAATATGATTCATGTAACTCAGTACTGTTACCTTGCGTTTGTTCTGTAAGACCTTGTTTTTAAATTCTTCGACCTCTCCGGTGATATTAATGAATCTTCACACTTAAGGATGAAAACGACAAACTGCAGAACAATTACTGTTAGTAGCTTTTATACTCTGACTCTATCTGTTTCTATACAATCATATTTTTTTATTTCAGCTTTAACTTCGTCTGAATATTGGAAATATGTCCCAGCTTTCTCAAATAGAAATAATGGAATCATTTCTGGTTATAATTTCTCTTCTTTAGTCTAACAAAACCATTAGATCAGAAAGGCTTATGTAGAACCTACATTTAGCTTTGTGATTTATTCAGGTCAGGCGTTTGACCATCTGAGTTTCTGGTTAAACTGTATTATATCTAAAATAATAAAATATCCCCATAATAATAAATAATAATAATAAATTATCTGCAAAAAGCTCGAAAGTTCTTACCCATTGCTGTATGCCACACATTCAAAGTTGACTTATATGTAATGTCTGACTGTGTTCTCATTTTGCATAGCAGATTTTACGTGCAGGTCTTTTTATGGTGAGTGTCGTTTCATGAAACTAAATTAATCTGTGTGTTATTTTCAGCCATAAATGATAACATTCGAAAGTAATTAGATGTAACCGGTATCAACGCCCTTGGCTAGTAATTCGCTAGTGTACTAGGTGTAATTTAAGTGAGATGTTACAGAAAGTGGAAATAAAGTGTACTATACAAGTAAGCAGATCTCTTAACTATTGGGACTTTCAGATAACTCGTTTGCTACATTAGGTACAAGCGTCATACTGAAATGTCAAGACTGAATAAGTGCTTCTTGCCGAATGCCAAATTTTCAAGAAAGGCAGAAGCATGCAAACTAATCTGTTCATGTAAGTTTCAATGGTGTGTCATTGTTAGAGTCGGTGAATAGTTGTCTATTGTTGTGCTTCACGTCGTATTCAAAAGTTGTCAGTAGTGGAT
Source organism: Schistocerca gregaria (assembly GCF_023897955.1). NCBI lineage: Eukaryota > Metazoa > Arthropoda > Insecta > Orthoptera > Acrididae > Schistocerca > Schistocerca gregaria. Next base: position 415,050,487 of record NC_064923.1, read on the forward strand.
TTCGGACGGGAGATTTACCATATGACGATATCTGATGAATTTAAAGTGGGTCTGAGGTAACCACGAACGAATTTATTTGATATTCAGTCTATACTTGTACTTCCATGGCCAAGGACTTCATTGTTTCGACGATATAGTGTTCTGAAGAAATTCTCTTGAATAAAAGTTTACCCAGACGCCCAGAAGTAAACACGATTCATGATCGAAGAATGATAGAAACGACACACATTTGCACGTACAGGCTTATTTTGGATACAGTTGGAACTGTCGTACAAGAAAATCATTTCAAAGAGATTTTCAGTGCTTGAATGCCACACTACATTACCCGGGGAACTAAATTCGGCACTTAAAGTTTTGTTGAAGGTTTAACACCTGCGTGGCAAAATAGAGACGCAGCACCATAACTGGTGACAAAACACGGATGTTTCGATTAGACATAGATGAAATGTTAGGTTTACAACTTTACTTCCGCCGTTTTGTAATAGATGGCAGTAGCGGCAAGTGGTGGGGCAAGGCAGGCCGTAGGCTGTCACACAATAACGTCAGGCATTCGCAAATTCAACGCCATCAGAATATCAGTCGATTTATGATTGCATCGTAAAGTTGTTCTCGATTGAATGTCAGTTTACGTGCGCAGTTCTCGTCATTTGCGGGAAGTTTTAACCTTCAATTAAACATGAAGAAATCTGCTGATCGCACTCATACAATGCTGTAAGACTTGTGGCTAGTGAAACAACGTGAAGAGAATGGTTTCAATGCTTCAAGAACGGTGATTTTAACGTAGAGGACCGGCATGGCGGTGGAAGGGGTTTCCGAAGGTACTGAAACGGACTGAAACAGTCACAGGAAATGGTTACTGAAAGCCGCGCACGGAAAGACAAATGGCCAGAATACGGCAATATACATGAAAAGATGGTTTTTCAGCATCACAGTGGTCGACCCCATACAGTTTATTTGAACACCGAGAGGCAAATTGTAACAATTCACTGTTTTCTTTCTTCTAATTTCGAAACATATCAGACCATGAACTTATTAGCCATATGTATCGGCTGGTCATCTGTTGCAGTAAAATTATTTAGCTTCTAATTCACATGGAAATGACATACCAATTATGAACGTCCTTTCAAAACCAAAATTAAAATTGTTTCTGCATTTTCTCATAGTTATAAACACAACCCGTGCATTGCTATGGCTGGCAAAGCTATCGAACTATTTCACTTGTATAGTATTTAAAAGGTTGATTTCTGTGACAAATTTCTCTGGGCCTTAAAAACAATCAATTACGCAACTATGTATTTTGTAACTGATTTTCGGCTCATTAAGAAACGTTAAATTTATAAAAACTATTACTTGCCGCAATATAACTGCAAATAGCTCGTAAATACTGAGCCATTTTTTTAAATAGCTTAGGGATTGTAAACATCAATTGAAACAACTCCACCACTAAGACAATACACAAATTCTAAGACGCATTAAATAAAAGTACAGAAAATATTGATAGCCCACATCGACAAACGAGTTTTCAAATAAGATTTGAGAATTATTTTTCTAATTTTAAGTACCACTTCCGAAAAACTAGTCCCTTTGAGACAGGTTACTGACCGTGTGGAAGAACATTCAAATCCTATTCACGATCATTTCCTCTATTAATTGGGAGAATCGTATATCTTTTACTACGTCCTGTTTCGTGTTGCAGACTGGGTTATGGAAGAGTACCGACATTTATGGTTTCCACAGATTATTAAATGTGGTAAACAAATACGTGCGCAGCACCCAGCTGTTAGAGATACGGGCGAAAATTCAACGCCAGCCAAACCAACAGCAGTGAACTCGGAAATGAATGACTACGAAACTTAAAGATAATTCTCAGTATAATATCTCAGCACCATTGATAACATTTAATACACCTAAAAAATTGTGAAAGTGATGTGTTCATCCCACGTTATGTTCACATGGATCTAAATGATGTTACTGGAGTATATTACAGAAAACATGGAAAACGAAGTGGGGTTGCAAATTCACTACACAGGAGTGTTATTTTGCTGTCCACAACGTTGCATTGAAGCTGAATAGTGATTACCTGCACATTTTGCCAACAAGTAAACTTTTAACATTTTCTAAGTAAAGAGATGGGATTGGATCTTAAAGATACATGTGGCGTGAAGATACATAAGAAACAAAAATAGAGGTATTGCGGAATGTATAACTGCAACATATCGATGGTCTAGATTATAAAACACTTTCCAAACACTAGATAAGTGTACTATTTGCGGTAACCAATCCGTCTAGAACGCTTCAGTGAAGTGTAAGAGAAGGTACAGGTTTGTGGGACACACCCTGTACGTGTAATGCACCCAGCAGTAGATGATTTGCCACTAGAAGAACTAGCAAATGAGAAAACTTGTAAGATTAGTAAAAGATGAGAACAGTGCAACATTCAACTGTGGAAGAATATGTGGTATAGTGAAACATGTCTATTTTCACATATTTGGCTACCGTTGTTAAGGACTTACTTTTCTCTAATTATCCACATATAACGCAAGTTCTTCGGGAACTATAGTATTATACCACTGAAAGACGGAATGCGAAAAGAATGGCCTGGAGGAAACAGGAAAGCTTTGCTGAGAGGGAAGGGAATCATGTATCTATAATCATCTTCACTTAGATAATAAAAGTAAGTCTGTAGCGATATCTCGAGGAAATCTACAGATTTGTCTTGTCTGTAAATAGTTTATACAATAGTGGAAGTGATTAAAGGCAAGAATTCCGTTGGAAAACAGTTTGGTCTCTGTAGAACCAATCACAAAAGACAGGGTTTTTTAAACGTATCACACTATGGGAAATGGTAGGAAACCACTTTGAAATAGACTGTGAATCGAGTGTTTTTAAAACAGCTTTCTCAAATCGTGTTGATAGTGAACTTAGCGTTCTTAGTTTGCAATTGATTGTTCTGAGTTATTATAAGAGCGCCATTCTCCACAAAAAGACAGTTATCAGATTGCGGGATACAATAAACATATTTTTAAAATTTGACTAAAATGGTTCAAATGGCTCTGAGCACTATGGGACTTAACATCTGTGATCATCAGTCCCCCAGAACTTAGAACTACTTAAACCTAACTAACCTAAGCACATCACACACATCCATTCCCGAGGCAGGATTCGAACCTGCGACCGTAGCAGTCGCGCGGTTCCGGGCTGAGCGCCTAGAACCGCAAAAAATTTGACAAATACACCGCTTCTGGCTGTATAAGAACATTTATTAACAGGAAGCGACCGCTGTCGTAATATCAGATCACATCCTCAAGTGTATATCTGAACAAGATGCAAAATATACAGTCGACATTATGATCCAAAAACGGGTACACATCACGGTTTTTGGATCATAATGTTGACTGTATGTTTTGTATCTGTCAGATGTCAATCAAAGGATGTGGTCCGATATCATGGAACCGGTCGCGTTCCTGTAAATAAAGGTTTATGTACAGCTAGAAAAATTTGTCAATGTGGATTACTTCAGCTGCGGTTGTCCATGACGCAAAACTGTTACTTCTAAAAATCATGGAAATGTGGCTTACTGTAAAGAACTATGATCGTTGTAATCTCTTTAGGAGCATTTATTTTGCATATACATTTAACACCTGAAAAAAGTGTTAAATTCAGAAGCTTTAATACCGGTGAAACTCACATCGAACCCGATTCTGTATTTATACCGTAGGTGGTGGAATCTTATAGTTGGGTTCTCTTAAATTAAGTGTGTTATAAAGCCAGTGGTTTATTTTACACTAGGAACTGACATTTTATGTAAAGACATGAATGTATGGATACAGGTATGTCTGTTAAAGCTTGTTCACTGAACATTTGTGAAACATGTCTTTATTTTAACATATTTGTGAAGGACTTTATCCACATATAACACAAGTAGATTTTGAGCACATCTCAACTCCGATGTGTATCCATTTAGAAACATTCGCCTGAAAGAGCGAAAACCAGATGGCGAAACAGATGGGTGCCAACTAAACAGCATAACAGTTAAAATAACATTACAAATATAGTAAAAGGATTTACTATTACACCACAATCAGCAACGTAAAGTACATTGAAAGTCAAAGTACAGAAGTTTTTTCTCCACTCACAAACCTTACATACAGCCTTAATTCTTTCATAGATTCTCACGTTTGAAAAGTACGAGACAAATCTAGGCAGGAAGCCGTCCTGACAAGCATTAAGTAATAGAAACAAACGTTATTTAAAACCAGGTCAAATAATCAAACCCAGTAACACTAATTTTGCCCTTATTTTAATTATACAGAAATGTGTAAAAATGACAACCCAGTGACAAATATGTTGAAGTGTATCAGTAACATCTGAGGCAGATGAACATACAACCAATTATCGAACTAAGCTAAAAGTTAATGAAATAGTCAGAGCAGTAACAAGAACTTCAGTATCAGTATATGCCTCGTTCTAATGTAATACAGGAATACAAAATGTTGATGATGCATCTGCAATTGAACATTTGTGGGTGAAATTAAAAATAAGGTGCAACCGTTTTGCTCAGGCCATCAAACTCGAAGCATTTTCTCCTCCTTTCGTTTTGGCCAGTTATGGATCACATGACAATTTCAGTTACTTTTCACTCGCTCCCTTCTCCTCCAAAACCTTCACCTTTTCACCATGACTATTTTTTCATTCCACAGACGACTTCACATCTGTTTTGTTAGTTTCGAACTAGGAATCATTCCAAACTTAACACTTTCGTTATGAAGGCATCTCTTTCTGCTCCTGTTGTGCATTTCTAGATCTTTGTTGTTAGTTTTCTTCCCAGAGATACTTGAAGATCTGGTTTTGACCCCATTGTCATTGAGCGTGTACAAATGTCCAAAAAAATCTTTATTTCCTTTTCGATTCTGTTATTTCATTCTGTACTTTTAATAAATTTCATAATTGCTTATTAATTTCCAATTTCATTATTTTATTGTATACGAGCGACCCCCAGCTTCGCACACGTACTATCTGCGACAGGACGACGTGTCTGCCGTAGAGGTAAAAATTCTATACGAAAATCTTACCTGTGGTTCAGTCTATTAGTGAGAACTGTATCAAAACGCCTACAGTAATTCCTGAACGTAGCCTGCACATACAGGGAAAATCGCGGCCAGAGATTTTACAATACGTATGGGTAGTACAGATTCTGGTCAAGCTTCGCTGCTCTTTGGATTTGTAGTGGCTGTTTGCGGAATTTCCCACCAGATACCGCCTCCTCCGTAACTGAACAGGTCTGAGCTTTCATCGTGGCCACGAGATGTAGCTCCAAACGCCAGATAAATATGCAATAGATGATGTGGTCTGCAGTCACAAGACTGGTTTGATGCAGCTCCCCTTGCTACTCTATCCTGTGCAAGTATCATCTCCGAATAACTACTACATCTACATCTACATCCATACTCCGCAAGCCACCTGACGGTGTGTGGCGGAGGGTACCCTGAGTACCTCTATCGGTTCTCCCTTCTATTCCAGTCTCGTATTGTACGTAGAAAGAAGGATTGTCGCTATGCTTCTGTGTGGGCTCTAATCTCTCTGATTTTATCCTCATGGTATCTTCGCGAGATATACGTAGGAGGGAGCAATATACTGCTTGACTCCTCGGTGAAGGTATGTTCTCGAAACTTTAACAAAAGCCCGTACCGAGCTACTGACCTTCTCTCCTGCAGAGTCTTCCACTGGAGTTTATCTATCAACTTCGTAACGCTTTCGCGATTACTAAATGATCTTGTAGCGAAGCGCGCTGCTCTCCGTTGGATCTTCTCTAACTCTTCTATCAACCCTATCTGGTACGGATCCCACACTGCTGAGCAGTATTCAAGCAGTGGGCGAACAAGCGTACTGTAACCTACTTCCTTTGCTTTCGGATTGCATTTCCTTAGGATTCTTCCAATGAATCTCAGTCTGGCATCTGCTTTACCGACGATCAACTTTATATGATCATTCCATTTTAAATCACTCCTAATGCGTACTCCCAGATAATTTCTGGAATTAACTGTTTCCAGTTGCCGACCTGCTATTTTGTAGCTAAATGATAAGGATCTATCTTCCTATGCATTCGCAGCACATTACACTTGTCTACATTGAGATTCAATTGCCATTCCCAGCACCATGCGTCAATTCGCTGCAGATCATCCTGCATTTCAGTACAATTTTCAATTGTTACAACCTCTCGATACACTACAGCATCATCTGCAAAAAGCCTCAGTGAACTTCCGATATCATCCACAAGGTCATTTATGTATATTGTGAACAGCAACGGTCCTATGACACTTCCCTGCGGCACACCTGAAATCACTCTTACTTCGGAAGACTTCTCTCCATTGAGAATGATTTGCTGCGTTCTGTTATCTAGGAACTCTTCAATCCAATCACACAATTGGTCTGATAGCCCATATGCTCTTTGTTCATTAAAAGACTGTGGGGAACTGTATCGAACGCCTTGCGGAAGTCAAGAAACACGGCATCTACCTGTGAACCCGTGTCTATGGCCCTCTGAGTCTCGTGGACGAATAGCGCGAGCTGGATTTCACACGACCGTCTTTTTCGAAACCCATGCTGATTCCTACAGAGTAGATTTCTAGTCTCCAGAAAAGTCATTATACTCCAACATAATACCTGTTCCAAAATTCTACAACTGATCGACGTTAGAAATATAGGTCTATAGTTCTGCACATCTGTTCGACGTCCCTTCTTGAAAAAAGGGATGACCTGTGCCCTTTTCCAATCCTTCTCTTCTAGAGACCTACAGTACACCGCTGCAAGAAGGGGGGCAAGTTCCTTCGCGTACTCTGTGTAAAATCGAACTGGTATCCCATCAGGTCCAGCGACCTTTCCTCTTTTGAGCGATTTTAATTGTTTATCCCTCTGTCGTCTATTTCGATATCTACCATCTTGTCATCTGTGCGACAATCTAGAGAAGGAACTACAGTGCAGTCTTCCTCTGTGAAACAGTCTATATCCTTCTGAATCTTACTGTATTCATCTCTTGCTGTCTCTCTACGATTTCTATTCCTCCTCACTTCACCCCGTACTAAATTAGTGATCCCTTGATGTCTCAGAATGTATCCTACCAACTGACCCCTTCTAGTAAGGCTGTACCACAAAATTCTATTCAGTACGTCCTCATAAGTTACGCAATTTACCGATCTGATCTTTAGCATTCTTCTGAAGCACAACGTTTCATAAGCCTCTATTCTCTTCTTGTCTATACTGTTTATGTCCACGTTTCATTTTCATGCATGACTACACTCAAGACAAATATCTTCAGGAAAGACTTCCGTAACACTTAAGATATATATTCGGTGTTAACAAATTTCTCTTTTTCAGAAATGCCTTTCTTGCCATTGCCAGTCGACATTTTTCTCCCTACGTCGGTCATAATTATTTATTTGGCTGCCCCAACAGCAAAACTCATCGACTTTGTGTTTCGTTTCCTAATCCCCTCAACATCGCCTGACTGAATTCGACTACTTTCCATTATCCTTATTTTCCTTTTGTTGCTCATTTTACATCCTGTCAAGACACTGTCCATTCCGTTCAACTGCTCTTCAAAGTCCTTTGCAGTCTCTGAGAGAAGTAAAATACTATCGTAAACCTCAAATTTTTTATTTCTTCTCCATGTACTTTAATTCCTACTCCATTTTTTTTTGTTTCCTTTACTGCTTGCTCAGTGTACAGACTGAATAACATCGGAAATTAGCTATAAACCTCATTCCCTTCTCAGTCGGTGCTTTCGTGCCCCTCGACTTTTGCAACTACTGTCTGGTTTCTGTACAAGTTGTGACTTGCCTTTCGTCATCGCAATACGTAACGATACATATATTACAGTTTCGTCGTTATAATTATAAATTACCTAGACAAACCTCCCTCTTGAGCTCGTCTATCTGTTAGAGGAAGCTGTATCAAAATCCAGATATTAGTCTTACCTTACAGGCAGAAAAACGGGGCTCGGGACTTTAATTTACAATATGTATAGATTTTGATACACTTCAAACTGCTTCTTAATTTTCAGGCTTTTTTGGACTTAAAATTTTCCTCAAAATTCCTCTCTGCAATAATTTTAGTTTGTCTAATTTATAATTGAATCTAATTTTTTTAAAACAGAGTATTTTACAATACAACAATCGTTAACCTAAAGTAAAGAACTTCAAAATTTCGATGATCCTAGCTCACGGTATTCGTTACAAAATTAATCGCAAGAAACGCAGTGAGAATATTTCTATAGACACCTACAGCTTTGTTGTTTAAATAGACAAGTTTTTTGTTTTTACAGAGCTAAGTGCGCAGTGTTGACGTGTCTGAAAAAGCTGCAGGGCTTTAGAGCTCTACACGACTACCTGCCACTGTGTCTGCAGTCATCCAAGTACTGTGTGCAAAAAACGATCTTCTGAGAACAGTAAAATCAAAATGCAGTTCTCTAAATACACGGAGACCTCCTGTAAACTGTTCATTTGGTGCGCAAGACCTTTAACTATAGTTGGGTTCAAAATCATGTAAAAAGGAAAATACGATCGAAGACGTGTTCGTGTCCTCGGCATTGCAGTAGACTGCTAGCTTATTGTTGCTTGAAAGCAGGTAAAACTGAAGTAGCTGGCACGCCTAATAAGCAACAAATTATTGGAAATCCTATTGCATTTAGAGGATGCCAATTTGATTTTCCTGTTCTTGTAATTTCAGCTTTTGCAGGCAGTAGGTGTATTTCTTGGATGGTTAAAGGCATTGTCGGAGGTAGTCATGCAGAGTTTTGTGGCTTTGAAGTTTCTGCGTATAGGGATATTACTGCATGAAGGATATTGGAGATATGAGACAATAGGGTTATCTCAGAAGCACTGATATGGAACAATATCATCAGACAAACCACTAACCATACATACAAGGAGGAAAAGTGGTGAGTACATTATTTGGTGCAAAGTAGCTAATAATTGTAAAATAGCTTTGTCAGGCGACGTCACAGTTGGTGGTTCCGGACGCCTCCTTACGCCAAGAGCCACAGTTTTGTTTACCTGCCACGCTGACTCGATCATTACTTTGACACATCTTCTTGCGCCAGCGGACTCGGGAGCAGCCAGTAACAATTTGCTGGCGAGCGTGAACCGTACCGGAGTCCTTCCGCGGAGGAATGCGTCCTCCGTGACAGTCACCGCAAAGAGGCAGGCGTGAACTTGGCGCGCGGCTCGCAGGCAGATTTCACGGCGTCCGTTTTACGTAACTGTCAACCGCGGAGCTCGCTGCTTTCTCCGCAAACACGCGGTGACGTGCGGGTTCCTCCACGGGACAGCTCTGTACGGGCACTGGCCCTACACGCGCCTCTCTACGCTGCGCCAATACTAGACACCTTGACAAGGCTTAAAAACCCGCCAGATCTACATTGCTGGTCATTAAAAATGCAACACCTGCAAGGATAGAAAACATCGAAATTTTACGTACCGTGCGTATACAGAACAGAAAGACTCGTACATGGTCAAATTTACGGAGAACTTGAGTCTATCAGCCATTGTGATGCTCTACGCCTGAGTTCTGCCTCAAGCATGGGTACCGATTTTTACTGTACTCTTACTCTCTCTGCCCAACTCTGGGTAGGAACAATGGCTCAGCCTGTCTGGTATCAACTCGGACTCGGCTTTGATGACAGTTCATAAATCGTAGTGGCTGGTGAAAATGGTGGCTGATTAGTGTTCCAGTAACTTATTAATAGATGTTTTCAGTGGATGGGAGATCTGGAGAACGTACTGGCTAAGGTAATATAACACCACTCTCTGTATCGAGGTAGGTCCAGACAGCACGGGGAACATGCAGTCTGGCGTCATCTTGTTAAAAGATAACGCCGCAGACACCTGGAAGATGGGACACAACCACCGGCCTTAGCAAGTCATACATGTAACAACTGCTGACCAGATTACCACCTGTGCGAACCACAGGTGATGGTTTTGAGCACCCAGTGGCACCCCACACCATCACGTCACGTGATGGGCCCGTATAACCATGACATATGGAATCAGGCAGTATTTGTCGTCTTCTAGTCACTGGTGCGTCCATCGTAGTGCTGGACGGCGAGCTAGGATTCGTCTGTAAACAGGAAGTGGTGCCACCCTGTGTCCTCCGCTGTCGCTGAATGCACCAGAGCTTCTGCCTCTCTGCTGCAGCGTCAGTTGAAGCCACATCAATTGTCACAGTGCTAAAAGTTGAAGGTGCTCAATATGTCGTCTCATTGCCCGTGTGGATACTTCTCTGGCTGCAAAAGAAGCCTTTCCCTAAGGTACGTGACAGCTCTATATGATCCTGTGCAGCTGAGCAAACATGTCTGTCCTCTCGGGCGTTAGTAGCGTGGGACAGTTGAGATCCAGCAGTGCTTTGAGTATAGCCCTTCTGAACCCTTGTGTTCCATATTCACATGCGAGTCATGGATCGCGCAAACTTCGTCACGAAACGATACACCGTAGTCTCGATAGGCTACGAACCTGCCGCTGTCGAATTTCAACTCGCACTGGTAGACACCTCTTCCCATACCAGGCGTAACGTGATTTACTCACAAGCAAAAAACATTCAGACGAGATTTCGGAATTAGAAATTGCTGATTAACCTCTCCTTATATACAGACCCAATGAGGTGAATGAGGATGAGCAGGAAGAATAAACCTGTAATGCTCGGATACAGGATTACTAGTGTCGTGCTTGACACAATACAGTCGTTTCAATATCTGGGCGTAACTTATCAAAGCAATGTGAAATGGAATGAGCATGCCAGAACTGTCGTACGAAAGGCGAATGGCCGACTTCGGTTTATTGCGAGAATTTTGGGAAAGAGTGGTTCACCTGTAAAGGAGACAATAGGAAGCAGGTGCGACCTATTCTTGAGTATTGCTAGAGTGTTTTCGATCCCTACCACGTCGGATTGAAGGAAGACATCGAAGCAGTTCAGAGGTGGGTTACTATAATTGTTACCAGTAGGTTCGAACAGTGCGAAAGTGTTACGGAGATGCTTCGGGAACTCAAGTGGGAATCCCTGAAGGGAAGGCGGCGTTCTTTCCCAGAAGCACTATTGAGAAAATTTAGAGAACCGGCATTTGAAGCTGAATGCCGAACGATTCTACTGCCGTCAACATACATTGCGCATAAGGACCACGAAGATAAGATAGGAGAAATTAAGGCTCATTCGGGGCATATAGACAATTTGTTTTTCCCCTCGCTCTATTTGCGAGTGGAACGGGAAAGGAAATGATTATTAATGGTACAGGGTACCCTCCGCTACGCACCATATGGTAGCTCGTGCAGTATCTATGTAGACGTGGAACTCCATCGGCTTAGCACAATAAATTCTAAGTATGTTAGGCCAGACGATTCGTCTGGCGTAGCCATAATAAATTACGTACCCAAACCTTCCTCCTGAATTGATATACCTCTAAGTGAAACCATGAAACCATATCAGAATCCCTTATCCTTCACATACAGACAGAAAAACGCAGCGCGGGACTTTATAATACGCGTAGAAGTGGCTTAATGGCCTGGTGAATCAGTTGGACGCTATTTCGGTGACTTGTGTGTCCCTAACCTACCCCAGGACCTATAGTCTAACGTGGAATCCGAATTGGAAATTATGGTGAGTTCCTGTAGGACCAAACTGCTCAAGTCATCGCTCCCAGGGCTTACACACTATATAATCTACCTTAAACTAACCCACGCTACGGACACACACCCATGCCCGAGGGGGGGAGCCGCGCGAACCCTGGCAAAGCGCCCAAGACCGCGCAGCTGGCGAATCACCACATGATTAAGAGTTGAATGCTAGGTTGGAAGACAGCAGCAAAACTCCCTGGTCCGACCGCCATTCGATCCCGCTACTTTACGGTTTCGAGCCCCGCGCTGTACCACTTCTTTTTCTTTCCGTCTGTTTCTTCATCGTCATTGTGTGTGGAGATTGGTTCTGTACGGACGTCGCACGTCCCTTTTTTTACGATCGAACGCGCTGAGCTACGACTCCAACTCTGCCAAGGCCACCAGACCTGGTATACTCTGGTCCAGCGTCGCTGTTTTCTGGAGTTGCGGCGGCTATTTGTTTCATTGTTTTTTCCTCCAGATACCGCCTCCTCTGCATCGACCAGCTCGTAGCTCGCAGCATTGCCACGATACGTCACTCTAAGCTCCAATTAAGTATGGAACAGTTAATAATACTTAAATTACAGAGAACATTATTTAACAATAGTAAATTGCATACACAAACCTTCCTTGTCAGTCCCTCTGTAAGTGAAAAACATATCAATATTTCTAGTTATTTTTGAAATTGGCCTTAATATACAGACAGAAATTATAAAGGGAAACTTCAGCTTATAATATGGCGTTACTCCTACGTAATTGGTGTGGTTGAGATGTTTCGCTACTCATTGGCATAACCAAGCGGAGGTCGCTGGTTCGAGTCCAGCCTTGAGCGGGCTGCAGGTTCTGAGTGGTCCGTTACACTGTGTCACCTCTGTATTTCCAAGATTCCAACTTATTTATGATTACAGTAAACTTAACGAGAAATCCACTTAGGCTTGCTTGTCTGGAGTTCCACCTTTCGCTGTCTCGCATAGTTGTCTGTGATAAGGGTGAAAGTAGTATCATGTTTGTGATGATACCATGGTACGATGATGATCGGTATCATAGTCGAATGATATTTGATGTCATTATGGTGAGAGAACCTTTTTGTGCAATACAAAAGCAGATGATTCTCAGTGCAGGCAGCCATAAGGTGACAAGTCAGTCATAAGATAGCGATCTGCACATAAACAGATCGAGGCAGTATCGCATTCAAGGGGTGCAAAAGGGCAGTGCATTAGCGGAACTCCTTGTACTCTGATGATTCATGTGAAAATGTTTCCGACCTGCTTGTGGCCGCACGAGGGGAATGAAGAGGCCTTTAACGCGGATTGGCAGCTAGAGCTAGACGCATGGGTCATTCCGTTTCGGGCATCGTTATGGAATTCAGCATTCTCAGATCAGTAGTCACTGTGCCGATAATACCACGGGCAACGCACGGCCGACGGTCTTCGCGTGACGGCAGAGAGCAGTGGCGTTTGCGTAGAGGGGTCAGTGCTAACAGACAAGCAGCACTGCGTGAAATAACCGCAGAAATCGATGTGCGACGTACGACGAACCTATCCGTTAGGACAGTGCGGCAAAATTTGGAGTTAATAGGCTGTGGCAGCAGACGACCGACGCGAGTGCTTTTCGTAAGATTTTTAGTTTGGCGCAGACCCCACGAACCCACGGACCGAAGTTGTCAACAAGGCACTGTGCAAGCTGGTGGTGGCGCCATGGAAGTGTGAGCTGCATGTACATGGAATGGACCGGGTCCTCTGGTCCAACTGAACCGATCTTCGATTGGAAATGGTTACGTTCGGCTACTTAGAGAGCATCTGCAGCCATTCATGTTCAAGTTCCCAAGCCACGATGAAATTTTTATGGGTGGCAATGAGTCATGTCACTGGGCAACAATTATTACCGATTGGTTTGAAGAACATTCTGGATAATTCGTGCGAATGATTTGGCCACCCAGACCGCCCGACATGGAGCCCATCGAACAGCGGATTTCCAACGACTTGAGTCCATGCCACGTACAGCTGCTGCACTAGGCCGGGGAAAAGGAGGTATTCCATGAGATTTGTCACCTCATTGTACGTCTTCCTCTGACAAAGGTACCATCCGGATTAACATCCCTATCTAATGCATACGTCACCACCGTTAGTGTCATATGCCTTCACTCGCCAGCAAGGGCGGAGTGAAGTAGTACAAAACTTGTCACGTATGTTCGCGCGAATATCTCGAACTAAATTCAGGAGAACAAAGGTAAAATCTAAGAAAAAAACACATTTTCAAAGGAATCCAACAATTGTCTCTTGCACATAAGTAAACACAATGCTCAGTTGATGAAAACTTAAATCCATTTCGATGTCGTTAAAAATAGTGACTGTGACACAAGTGGGGAACATTTAGAACAAATAGCTCCAGATTACAAATATCGATTCGTTACTTTTTCGCGCAGATAGTGATGCATTATGACAACGTGTTCTTCTCGTTGTTTTGCAACTATATTTAATTCCGTTAAGAGGGAAGGTCTCTCTTCGCCACTCCAATATCCCCTCTCCATCCTCCCTCCACCCTACTTCCCAACAGCCTTTCAAGCTATTCTATTGCTATAACCTTGTCTGTTCTCCAGTACGTTAACCTCGATAGCTTAAGTAGCTAACATTGCGTTACTGCGGTGCCACCTGAGTCGTGGGTAGTAGGTTCGGATCCTGGAGATGGAAGAAATTTTCATCGCCGGTATTTCGCCAGGAAAGGGATCAACAAATCTTGTGCCAGCGCCATGAGGTAAATCATTCCTTTTCTCAGTGTTTCATTGTTGTTGTTGTTGTCTTCAGTCCTGAGACTGGTTTGATGCAGCTCTCCATGCTACTCTATCCTGTGCAATCTGCTTCATCTCCCAGTACCTACTGCAACCTGGAGTGCTGAAAAGACACTGTTAATTATTGGCTGGAAGCTTTAAGCACGGCATCCCCCGAGTGGCGTGTGATGTATGTGCCTCTCACAGATTCATTCCACACTCATCCTTAATAAAACAGTGCCGTAACACTCATCCAGCCGCGCAGATATACACACAACGTTTCATAACACTATGCAGCAAGGCGGAGGCAAACCTATTGTAGTGGGGCGGTCCTCATGACAGTAACAATAAGCTAAGCCCGCACTGACCCCGCTGAGTGAGGTGGCGCCGCCGTTTAGACAACCTGAAGGATCAGAGTTTATATCGCCGTTCCGTCCTTCTAATTAGGTCTTCCATGAGCTCCCTCAATCGCCTAATGTAAATACCAAGGTGATCCCTTTGAAAAGGATGCGTCCGATTTTCTTCCGTGTCCTGGTCGTGTTAGAACTTATTTTCCGTTTCTTATCAGATCGTTGTCGACGGGACCAAAACCGTCCCCTCTTCTTTTCATATTGTCCGCCGTTCTGATTCACGAGTATTCGGATCCAGCTAACTAGTTCAAGGCGATAAATCTGTACAATATGTTTGTCAATAAATCTTTGAGAGAGTATCACCTGATCTAGCTATACATTACATGGAGTCGTTTCGCCTTTCCTGTTCACAGTAACTTCGAGAAGCTTCGATCAAAACACATAGTAACACTGGTTCAAATTCAGTCCTAGCGTTGAAATGTTGGGACTGACTACTGCATGACAATACCACAAATCGACAAGAACATGAAGACTGTATGCAGTGGACATGGGGAAGGGATAGAGGAATTAAGCTTCTCCTTGATGATAAAACTGCATGCTCAGATAAGGTCAAACCACTGTCTGTAAAACAAGATACAACACGCAACAATTTACATTTTTTACGCATACGCGCAAGAATGATGTGTTAATGATGTATTAGAAAGACAAACGATATGAAGTATTGGATTGCTTTTTCACTACAATAAAGTTACAAAAACTAATGATTTAGTGCTTACGGCAGTATTGGCGATTCTCTTTCGCATGGCTATCAGATAGCAAGAGTATCGCGTTGTCTGATTTGTGTATTTACATTGATGACAGTTTTCGACTGTCGAACATGTGTGTTTCGCAAGGGGGCGTCAGCACGGAGAAGTTATTCGTTTTCGACACAACTTCTTTCAAATCGCTCAGTTTTAAAATTATTTGTTCCAAAGAATATTTCAGGAAATTTACAACCATTCCTTAAACACTGGAAGCAGCTTATTCCAAACACCTAAAATCTCTGATGAAACACTGACGATCGGTAAAGTTTTTTGCCAGTTACTTCTGTATCAAGATGGGAGAGGAGAAACGATGACGATTGACGATAGCCGGCCGCTGTGGCCGAGCAGTTCTAGGCGCTTCAGCTCGGAACCGCGCCACTGCTACGGTCGCAGGTTCGAATGCTGCCTCGGGCTTGGATGTGTGTGATGTCCTTAGGTTAATTAGGTTTAAGTAGTTGTAAGTCTAGGGGACTGATGACCTCCGATGGTAAGTCCCATAGTGCTTAGAGCCATTTGAACCATTTTGGACGATTGACGATAAATAATTTCGATCAGGAAATGTCAAAGGTTCAATTCCAGGATAGATCAGTGTATTAAGGCGCAAGATCGGGAGGTACTCATCACTCATACAACTAAACTGTAATACTTCTCGAAAAGAATGTACTGCGTGTTGACCTGTGGTACGTAACACTAGTTTCTTTCATTCGAGGCTCGTTGATGAAGCGCAACAAGATGGCTCGTAGACGACATGTTAAGCCCAGTCTTCCTTCCTCGTTGATAACAACTGTCATCGTCACGCTTCGCAAGTGCTTGTCCCCCTTTCGTATCCAAAACAGGCTGAGCACGAATTGGCTAGCTCTGAGCACTAGGGGACTTAACATCTATGTTCATCAGTCCCCCGGAACTTAGAACTACTTAAACCTAACGAACCTAAGGACGGCACACAACACCCAGTCATCACGAGGCAGAGAAAATCCCTGACCCCGCCGGGAATCGAAACCGGGTGTGCACGAATTGTTTAGGCAGTCCTTATCCTAGAGGTAGAAGACACTTCGCCGGAATTTGACCTGGAAGGGAAGGAATGGTGGGGGCGTACAATTTCTAACCACTAAAGTGTTTGAATGTATTGTTAAATCAGAAAGGTTTCATGAGTGTCTCACAGACAAGAAATGTAACACTGCTGATGATGTGGTGACGCTAATCCCTTGAACCGCAGCTCGAGAAGTAGTCTATGTGCAGGGACAGAGACTCATCCCGTACTTCCTGCGTCAATAATACATAGAATTACACCGAACATGTCGTTACCATTGTCATCTACAACTACCGGATACACACAGCGTTCTCATCACACTGTCCATTCGTGTCTCATAGCGAACGACGGAGCTATAAGCATTATTTATAGGTGTCTACAACACACACACACACACACACACACACACACACACACACACACACACACACACAATAAAAAGTATCCGGACACTCATATGTAATACGGAACTTAGCATTGTCACAAGGGGGCGACCTGTCGGCATAAAAGGAGACAACGGAGTATTGTATTGTCCGTAGAGAATTAGTAACAGCAGAATGAGTCTGTCGGGAGCATACAGCGACTTCAAACGTGTACATGCCGTTGGATCTCACATGAGTAAGACATCCATCAGGTACATTTCAGCTCTTCAAAGGCTGTTGGAGTGGACTATTGGTGATTTTGAAGTGGAAACGCGAAGGAACAACTAGAGCTAAACAAAGACCAGGCAGCGCCCCTATACTGACAATGAGCGTCGAGCATCCTGGAGGTTGGTCATACAAAATTGCATGAGAACAGCGGAGGGAAACACTCGTGAGTTCCAGAGTGCTACAAGCAGTCCAGTTAGCACAATGGCTGTGTATAAGGAGTTATAAAGAATAGAGTAAAATGATCGAACATCTCCTCATGAGTCAGACGTTCCTAGAGTCAGTGCTGAGCTACGCTCGACGTAGTGTTAAGAGAGACACCGCTGGACAGTAGACGACTTGATTGAGTGATTTGGAGTGATGAATCACGCTACGCCCTGTGGCAATCCGATTAAAGGCTGGAGAACGTTATCTACAATCATGTGTAATACCAACAGCGAAGGAGGAGATGGTGTTACGGTATGGGGGTGTTTTTTGGTGTTAGTGTGTTCTTCTTGCGCTTAAGAAAACACTAAATAGGAAGGACAGGAATACTTTTTTCAGCATTTTGTACTGTGTACAGTAAAGGAGGTGTTGTGTCGTAGTCTTCATCGTCATCATTCATGCCCATTACGGCCGGGGGAAGGCAATGGCAAACCACCTCCACTAGGACCTTGCCTAGTACAGCGGTGCGGGTCTCCCGCATCGTCCCCTACGCTCCTCGGAGTATGTGACTGTATCATAATCACAGTTCCGAGCCTATGCTTGTTTGTATCAGCACGACAATGCATTCTGTCATAAAGCAGCATCCGTGGCCCAATGGTTTAAGAAAAATGGACTGGCGTGCCCAGGGTCTCGGTCTAAACCCAGTGGAACACCCTTGGGATGAGTTAGAACGTCGACTTCGCTCCATACCGTGGCGTCCAGCATACCTGCTATCTCTGCTTTCAGCTCTTCAGGATGAATGGGCTGCCAATCCTCTAGACATTCAGACACTCATTGAAACTATCTGCAGTAGAGTTCACGTCATCAATAAAGGCAAAGGGTGCATACACCTCTTTAACAGTTGTCTGGATACCTTTGATCATATAATGTAGTTCCAATGGCGACACATGGCATGCTGTATTGGTGGAAGGCAGTGACAAACTCAGACTTTGTCCACAATAAGAATGGTCATGCTTGTTCAGAAACTCACTCTTTTGGCTCAACTAAACTATTACATATTTAAAAATAAATACGCATTTTGTGTAAACTACTGCCTAGCAAGGTACATAGAATGAAACAGGTATTTACATCACGCCGCCCGGGATTAGCCGAGCGGTCTCAGGCGCTGCGGTCATGGACTGTGCGGCTGGTCCCGGCGGAGGTTCGAGTCCTCCCTCGGGCATGGTTGTATGTTTTTGTCGTTAGGATAATTTAGGTTAAGTAGTGTGTAAGCTTAGGGACTGACGACCTTAGCAGTTAAGTCCCATGAGATTTCACACACACATTTATTTACATCACGCTTTGACAGTGGCTGGCGACCCTAAGCACTATCTTGTTGATGTTTTATGCCTGGCGAATTAGATTAGACGTTATGAGGGAATACTATTTGTCAAAACAAAGATGGTAACGAAACGACTAGCCGATGGGAAATTTCCGTTCGCTCTGCTTTCGTTCCACGAGAAACTTGCCGAACTCACGCTGACGCGTTAAAAAGGGCGCAGGCGTGGCGCAGCCGTTTGACGCCATTGTTTGTTCTCATTGGCGCCTTAGTTAGCTGTTGTGCTCGAGCAGAAGTGCTCTTGCACGTTCTCCAGGTAGGAGCCACGGGCGGTTGACCTGGAAAACTTCGTGCACTGAAGATTGAGGTGGAATTGGTTGGGAGGGGGAGGGGAGAGGGGGGGGGGTGAGCCAAGAGCAGACTGAGTTACGCTGGAGACATGATTAACCTGATCGGCAAGTAAACAAAATACTGTAGGCAACAGTTAATTCGAATAGTTGCTCCAATCATTCTGAAATAATGAAAGAGGGAACGTGAAATAGGATCATGTTGTGTTTATACGCCCTTCATCATACCACTTGGGGGTGGCCTTATGGAAGAAACTTTCCCGGCATTCGCCTAAAGTGGAAAAAAGAAACGTTAATCTGAACATAAGGGTGGAGTAACAGTCAAATTCTTCCGTTCTTGTCTTTTCCTTGTCTTAGTACGTAGTTAGCTCAGAGCCTTGGCGAGATGTAGGGCGACAGAAATTCTCCACAGAGAGCTATTCGTATCTCGTAGTGGGTCGTATGTAGTAAGATAAAGTGGTACCCAACGACAGTTGACCAAAGGGGGACAAGTGCTGCTAGATGCTTACATTATTGTGTCCAGTTCGTATGAGATCGCTTTCCCTCTTGTAGTTTTGAATCAGACGGCCGGTCTCAAATACCCTGTTGACTTGTTGTGCCTTGCAGAAAGAAGCTAAAATTAACAAGATAGCTATCATCAGACTGCTTCTAGGTAGCCATCCCAGAATTCGAGGTCACTTACAGACACCTTGGGACGGTTGGTAACAGTTGTTGGACTTTGCAGCGTCATTTACTGGTCTTTGCAATAATCCAGTAGCAACAGACGAATATTCGCGGGTAGCTCGTTCCCAGCATTCAAGTGATCAGTCTAGAGTTTAAAAAGTAATATATGAATCGAAAATGTATTATGTACATCCTAGTACCCGTTTCAAACCAGCATCTCCGGCAGCATTTTATTGGGGACAGGAATGACTCGCCCACATGTCAGTTCTGCGTGAAGGATGTTGCTCAGTGACAGAAGGCGCTTTGAAGACAGCAGACACACATTCGAAAGTAGCAGTGTTCAAGTCCGTGTCCTGCCATTTTGATCTTGATCTTCAATGGTTTCTTACACAAGATCATGGACGAACTCATTCCTTATCCAGCCTGAAGTGATATCGAAACACTTCAATGTACAGCTTTCGGATGTGTGACGTTGCGCTGTACAGTTAATTCAATGAGTGTCTTAGGTTCTTTTAAGAAAATTGTTGTAAAGTACAACAATTGTGATGCGAGATCGGAGGTTCATTTTCTAAAGTAAAAGTGTGATTTTAGCCACCAAATAAGATTCATTCTGGTCTGCAATCAGCTCCATGGTGAACGGAAGGAATCACAACAAACGTCAGATCTTATTAAAAACATTTGAAACTGCTCCTGGACCCGAAAACCTGTGTAATGAATAACTAAAGAAATAGACTAAAACAACTGTTTGAGTGCCTTATGAAATCAATGAATATTTGTATTACAGAATAGTACAGAAAAGCAAGTGCACCAGAAAAATAAAAGGAAGTATTTCAGCAACATATTCAAGAAAGAGACCAGGAACGAGTGTTCTAATTAGAGGTGGATATATTTTGCCGGCAATTTAAGTACACTAACCGGATTCTACAGTGTTTTAGCAAATTTTTCCAAGAGATATGAGCAGTACAGATTCTGAACTGGAAGACTGAGTATAGGCAACAATTGTGAAACTTAATGGCAGATTAATAATCGGGTAAGTGTAAGAACAAATTGACCATGTAACTTCTAATTATCGCCTGGTTTATTTTAGCAGAAGTGACCATTACGAATCTTCCTGTGAGATGTTGCGATGTTTGTCATTACATCTTGAGTTGCACCATAAATGCAATGTTTCAAGGGCTTTGCCGCAGTTAATTCCTATCGGATTTAGACTGTTAGTGTGCACTAGAAGCAACAAGAAGTTCGCTCACATACAACTCCTACCAGTTGTCTGCGTTGTAATGTTTTCAGTAGTATTTCAGAAGTCAGCATTCCGGAATTATGGATCGCATTCACAACACTGGAGATATGCTCTCGCGATGCAGTTGATACCTTCGCTTGTCAAACTTGACAGCGCTATGTACCAGTCTCCACAATGTTCTTGCACGCAGTGATATATTACACCAAGCCGGCAAAAGTCATGGGATATCACGTTGGACCTTCTTTTGTGCAGCAACTCGACATGGCATGGGCTCAACTCGTTGGAAATTCCCTGCAGAAATACTGAGTCGTGCTGCCTCTGTAGCCGTCCATAATTGCGGAAGTGTTGCCGCTGCAGGATTTTGTGTACGAACTGGCCGCTTGATTATGTCCCACAAATGTTTGATATGATTAATGTCGGGCGATTTGGATGGCCAGATCATTCGTCGTATTGTCCAGAATGTTCTTCAAACGCAATCTTTAATAACTGTGACCCGTTGACATGGCACTTTGTCATCCATAAAATTGTTTGGAAATATGAAGTGCATGAGTGGCTGCACATTATCTCAAAGTAGCCGAATATCACCATTTCCAGACAATGACAGGTTCCATTGGATCAGAGGACCCAGTCCATGGCATGTAAACACAGCCCACACCAGTATGATCCATCACCAGCTTACACAGTGCCTGTTGACAGCTTGGGCCACGTTTTAGTGAGCCCCGCTCCGAACTCTAACCCTACCATCAGCTCTTACCAACCGAAATCGGAACTCATCTGACCAGGCCACGCTTTTTCAGTCGTCTAGGGTCCAACTGACAGGGTCACGATCCCCCGAAAAGAGTCGCTGCAGACGATGTTGTGCTGTTGCCCAAAAGCACTCGCGCCAGCCGTGTAGTGCCATAGCCCGTTAATGCCAAATTTCGCCGCGGTGTTTTAACGTATACATTCGTCGTACGTCCTACATTGATTTCTGCGGTTATTTCACGCAGTGTTGCTTGTCTGTCAGCACTGACAAATGCACGCAAAAGCCACTGCTCTCGCTCGTTAAGTGAAGGCCGTCGGCCACTGCACTGTCCGTGGTGAGAGATGATGCCTGAAACGTGTTAATTTCCGCACATTCATGACATTTTGGATCTCGGTATATTGAACTCCATAACGATTTCCGAAAGAGGATATCCCATGCGTCTAGTTCCAACTATCATTCCGTAATCAAAGCCTAATAATTCCCATCGTGCGGTCATAATCGCATCGGCATCCTTCTCACATAAATCACCTGAGTAGAAATGAGCTTCACTGATGCTCCGTTGGTGAGCTTTCCTTGCTGTTCCTGTGCGGAAGAAAAGAAACTTTATCTTGACGGATGGCTCTTGCGTGATGTGGCGGTGATATGCTGTGTCTACTACGAGAAGATTATTCTCGCAGCAAGTCAGGCCAAGATGTGGTTGGCGTGTGGTCTGGTTGGTGGCCCAGTTCACGGACTAGCCGGTTGCGGGATTGTCCCGCCTTCTCGTAGAAGGATCTCGCGATTGTCTTGAATCTGTCCTGCAGGAACGGAATGCTTGTCTTCGGGCAGCAGGCGAGTGGAGTAGTCCCTCGGAAGACGTAGAGCAGCCTTCAGAGCTCGGTTCTGGATCCTTTGCAGCGTTGCAATGACCGAATCTACAGCCTTTCTCTATATCGCAGGTGCGTATTCCAACAGTGGTCAGAGCTCTGTTAGGTAGAGCGTGATGTGTTGCGGACAGAGCGCGAAGGCGCCATGTCTCTGCTTCTGACGACTCAGATATGAGGGGCACTGGAGTCTTTGGTCTACGGTGGAACACAGAAAAATCGCCGTCTTAGTTCATGGGATAGATGCTCCCAGGATTTCGACCGGCAGGAGATCTGGCGGCAGCATTCTTCAGGTGATCACTGCTCGGCTCTTCGCTGCGTTGAATTTCAGCCACCATTGACCATGAACAGTGTGTCGCACCCGAGTTGGGGACGGCGTTGCATCGTATGCGCGTTCATACTGCGGATATACAGCGTTACGTCATCGACGTAGATCGCCAATTCGACTCGCGCCACCCGGGGGATGTCGGCACTGTACAGTGAGTACAGCAAGGGGCCGAGCACATACCCCTGTGACACCCCAGCGCGTATCTGCGGGTCTGTGGACGTACCATCGTCTGCCCTGACGTGGAAGTTTCGCTCCGCCAATTCACTGACATTTTATACCGTATGTACGCGATACTACCTCCATCGATGTATGTGAATATCGTTGTCTCATAACTTATCACGTCAGTGTGTTCTTGGGTATCTTATTTCCCTCGCTCATCAATTACTCGATGCCCGTTGTATAAGACGTTAAACTCATCAGATGTTCAAATCACTGACATGCCACTCTTATTTAGGTTTCCTCTGGTTTCTCTAAATAATTTCATACGGATGTAAGGGCTGATACTGAAGGCCATGGCAAAAAAAAAAAAAATGTTCAAATGTGTGTGAAATCTTATGGGACTTAACTGCTAAGGTCATCAGTCCGTAAGCTAACACACTACTTAACCTAAATTATCCTAAGGACAAACACACACACCCATGCCCGAGAGAGGACTCGAACCTCCGCCGGAACCAGCCGCACAGTCCGTGACTGCAGCGCCTTAGATGGCCACGGCAGAAATCCATTCCCTTCCTTGTCATTTCCGAACTGGTACCCCTCTCTGATGACGTCGACAGCGGTTCGTTAAGTTTTGTTTCGTTCCAGCTATCCGTTCTTTTTTCCGGCTTAAAACTGGGATATAACAGCGATTCAGTCGGTGTATGTTCTTTTAAAAATATTTGTTGACGACGCAGTTTGTGAAGTAAGGGTTGTGATTGTTTCTTATGGTAAACACTGCGGAACGATTAATTTGCGTGGCAAACCACGGAAAGTATGCCCTTCAGTCATTGCGGATAGGTTGCTGTTGTATGCTGTCGAATCCTTACAGACAAGACAATTTTTATTTGTTATCAGATAACGTTCCCCCATATTCACTTCCTGTGCCTCATGATCCGTCTGAGAACGTCGTAGCCAGCCGCGGTGGTCTCGCGGTTCTAGGCGCGCAGTCCGGAACATCTGCTTTGAGCAGGGATGTGTGTGATGTCCTTAGGTTTAAGTAGTTCTAAGTCTAGGGGGCTGTCAAGTCCCATAATGCTCAGAGCCATTTGAACCATTTTTGAAGACTTAGGAAAGACGACTAAGTTTCGGCTGTCTCCCCCCTGCCCTCCGACCTCGTACACTACAACCACTGCAGGCTTGCAGGCAGGCAGGCTTAACCTCCTGACGATTTATTCGCTCTCCAACTGACGTGCCGGAATAGTAAGAGGGTGTTCAGCTGCTGCGAATTCTGCCGAGACGTTTCGAAACTCACAGTTCTTAACCCGCCAGCATGATCTCAGTAGGCCTATTTAAGAGCTATTTCCTGTACGCTCAGGCGAATGCTGACCGCTGACCCAGTGAGGTGTTGGCGAACATGTGTAATAAGATCTGCATTTCAGAAAAGGTTACATATTTGCCTAACAGATGAGGCACTCCCATAAACTCTGACCTTGAGGGGCTTGACACTTCCTCAAAGTAGTACTACGTCGACTTCTTTATAGCAGAAATGAAAACGTTTTGTGGCAGTCAAGGTTGGCGTTAGACGATATCTGAAAATATAGCAAACACATGCATCGCCTTCAGGGAACACAGCTACCGTTGCAATCAATATATAGGTGGTGTACTTTTTGACTAAACAACACCTGCCGAACAGTGCTTCAGATCTCTAACATGTTGCGACTGGAATAGTGGGCATCCCAGGATGCTCATCTCTAGTGTGTAACCTAGTCAAATAAATCAAATAATACGCGACATGTGGCAGTGTAATGTGAAACACGTAAACTCAACACCTCTGATCCTTTAAAGTATCGAATTCGCATGTCGAGAACGCCATTATCTCCCGAACTATGTCGTACAGTGATATAATTTTGCAGAAACATTCAGTGGTATATATTGATATTGCCTGCAAAATGTGAACGAACAGAGTTAGTAGTAAAGAAGTAATAGAGTAGAACGTCATGCCTGATACTGCATTTATTTACTGCGAGAATAGCAAAAACGTGCTAAGTGATAGACTTTTGCCGTTTTATCATGTGGGGGAGGGGGGTCGGGAGTGGGGGGGGGGGGGGGGGGGTCAGCGACAAAAACAAAAATGTTCGTAAAAACTTGAAACAGCGAATTCCTACAAACTTCCCACTAAGTGTTCTCATTCTCAAATAACGGATGAATATAGTCTGCTTAATTTGCGGACTGTGAGTTAACGTTGCTTCAAGACGTGAAAACAGTTTGTTGTATTTATCTATTTTGTTTAGTCTTAAACATAAGACTACAGTTGAAATGAGTATATTATTATGATAGCATTTTAAATATTTAAAATCGGTCAATAACTGTACGAAATACTGAAAATCAAAATTTTGTTGCCCCCCCCCCCCCCTAGAAACCTTTAGATAGGCAACATGCAACTGAGTGAGCCTCAGGTTACCTGGAACACAGCTGCACCATTTATAATAAGTTTGAAGCGCGCTGCACACGAAATTATTTGAAGAGTTCAGGTACTCCGTGTTCAAGTAGATGGCGTGTTTAAGTGGATGGCTGGATAGTGAACCTGTGGGGGTATGGAGTAAGAGGAGGCGTAGGAGAAAGGTGTACATTTTTTAAGTCTTGGACACCGAAGTCCACGTCAGTATGGTAGCCGCTGGAACGAGTTAAATGTGAACAAGTCTCACACACACGGTTGAGCATTAATTCGCGATAAGACAGAAACCAGTACTCGTTTATTTTTTTATATACTGTGTTATGATTCATTTTATCATGAAATCAATTTTTTATTACGATAAAGAATAATTTCGACCAAGAATTTCTTGCCGAAGTGAACAAGGCCGAAAATAAATCAAGGAAAAAAAGGAATACCTTCCCAACTCTTATCACAGAACAACGAAACTGCTTTAATATTTCATTGCGTTGATTGATGATTTTTTGCACCACTATAATAAACATAACTCTCTGTGGCGGATCTCGGCGGGCTCCATAGAATTCATCCAATATAGATCTCTGAAGGTGACTGCAACGAGCTATAGATGGTATTGTAAAGCTTTTATTTTATCGCCATAACCGGTTTCTCGTAGCTACGTCCGTTTTCGAATGAGTATTTCTAAGATAATAACGTAGTGAACATCTTTAGGGGCATGCCATCTGGTGCCGTAACGTTATCTCTCAGATAGCTCAGCAACAGACGGAAAGTAACTGAAGTCATTCACATGTAAGGAACCTAAATTTAATCACGTGGGTATGGACAAAACTGCCCGAAATGGATTGTGGCGATCAAATAACATTGTCAGTGGATAGCTTCTATCTCCTCCACAATCTTTAAATAACCATGAACATTAGTGGTCCTGTAAAGCTATCTCAATGTAGCTATCAACAATAAAAACTCAGAACTTCTGTTCCATTACTGCGACTAAGACTGCTTTTTAGTCCTAAACCACGATAAACACCTCAAAACATAAACCTGAAGTATTTTGCTAAGAAAAATTGTAAGTAGCCGTGTATTTCAAACCTGTAAATCACTGTTACTCTCAATTATCTCTGTAAATGTCATGTTATAAGATACTACAGTTGATTCAGGCATAAAAACACATGAGACGTTTGATGGATCTGTGAAGGTCACCTGGACATCTCAGTTGCCAAACATAAGGGAGTCCCTTCAGTATGAGAGCCTTAAATTATTATCTTTAATAAACTGAAATGATGTGTGGCATTGCGGCACTCAATCCCCACCTGGGGAATTTCGGGCGCACAGTTGCAAGTCTCTGCAGTCAACGCCGCACTGTGTGACTTGCGTGTCGATGACGATAAAACAAAGTCCCTGAGGGGAGAAAATCCCCGACTCAGCCGGGAATCGAAACTGGGCCCGCATTATGGCAGTTAGGCGTGATGCCCACTCAGCTGAGAGAGTGGATATTACTTATAATGATACAAAGACTATTGAGGTCTTCCTAGCGGGTTACAAAAATAATCATTCGTCAGGTACACTTCCGGGAAGTTATTATTCAGTCTTATGATGTTTTGACTGAATTTTCTAGTCACTGGCAACGAGAATCAGTGAATGTCTCTAAATTTTGGAAGAGTGTCTTCTAATAATTCCATGAGACGCCTAAGAAATAAACGGCAACGCACAAATAACCTTCACAATGACTGCAGGTTTTCAGTTCAAATATCATAAGAGAAAATTACGATGTCGCAGATGCACAGCAAAAAAATTAAGCGATATACTTTGTATGCATTGAAATGGTGTCTTTGTGTACTGTAGTATAGCAAATTTGCAAGAAATATACGCAGGGCATAAGTATTATATCGTCAAATTTTGGTGAACTCAGTGCTCTCAGCTGGAATATGTCGTTGAGATTCCAAATGGAAAATGAGTCTGCAGTCGCACCGAAAAGTACTGAGCAAGCGACGTCAGTGAATAAAGTGTCTGCTCATCGGTTATGGGTCGACATCGGCAGCCACGCTTATGGTGAACTTCGAAGGCCATGTCAAGAGAAGCTCTTTGCTTACTAGAGTATTATTAATTTTCCACAAAATTCCATTGCAAGACAATTCACTTATAAAGGTCGACGATCTGAGGAGACTTCTGTGTCTTTCCAGAGACGAAACATTTCTGCTGCGTCTGAAGACAGGATGATACCACTGTCCGACCATTGTTTGCAATGAATTCATGGTCACGCAGCGACCCTTTTAGTAGATTGAAAGTGTTTCAGTTAAGTTCGACCGTAAGGAAGATACGAAAGAAGTTCAAAACAAAATCGTTACAATCTATCCAATGATGCTGCTGCTATGTTAAGCTAAGAACTTTTGCACATAATTCTTCCTTGTTAATTTAGAACTGCAGATTTGCGATAATTCTACCAATAATGCACGTTATTTTTCAATGTTCAGTGTTTGCCCATTCCTTCTAAAACCGTAGGGAAATGACCCTCCTCACAATAAAATCTTTTTTTTTTATGGTGGAATGTTTACTCCTGAATATCTTCTTAGCTGGTACAGAGGTAGCTAGTGACTTTTCGTACCAGAATGCTTGAACCAAAGTCTTGTCGAAGGACCAGTTGAGCTGCAGCCTCCACGTCCCACTTCCTCCTAACTTTAATAAGCTTGTTGGGAATCAATTGCAAATAAACCAGTTTCAGTCAGAAGTTATAGTCGATTATGTTCAAATGGTTCAAATGGCTCTGAGCACTATGGCACTTAACAGCTGTGGTCATCAGTCCCCTAGAACTTAGAACTACTTAAACCTAACTAACCTAAGGACATCACACACATCCATGCCCGAGGCAGGATTCGAACCTGCGACCGTAGCAATCGCGCGGTTCCGGACTGCGCGCCTCGAACCGCGAGACCTCCGCGTCCGGCAGTCGATTATGTAAATGGGATCAACAACTAATTTATAACCTAGACTACACTGTAATTCGACGATCCACTCAGTTGAGGTGTGCTATACTAATGAGCCAAAACGTTATGTCCACCTGCTGAACATCGTATTAGTCCACTTCTGGAACGCAATACAACAGCGATCCTGCTTGATGTGTATTAGACGTGCCCTTGATAGTTTCCCAGAGGTACGTAGCACCATATGTCTTCCCACAAGTCACGCAATTCCCTTACGTTATAGACGATGGTTTATGGGTGGCGCTCAAGAAAGTCTCAGATGTGTTCCACAGGGTTCAGATCATTTGGTGGCAGAGACATCAAAGTGAGTTCACTATCATGCTCCTCAAAACCAATGTGCCACGATTCTAGCCTTGTCATACCGACAGTTATCTTGCCGGAAGTATCATCGCTATCAATGCAGCCATCTAACATAAAGGTATGCTGGTGGTGCACAGATCCCATGGGAGCCCAGGTGAATGTCCCCCATACCATAATACTGCCCCTCCCACCAGGTATGCGTCCACGGCGTGTGCAAGTTACGAGCAACGGTTCGCCTGGTTGGTGGAGAATCAGGAAATAACCATCGAACTGCTGTAGTAAGAAGCGTTATACATCCGACCAGACGTGAGTTTCCATTGATGGACGGTCCAATCTCGACAGTCCCAAGCCCATTGCAATCGCAGCTGACAATGTTGTTGGCTCTACAAGGACCCATGTAGGGGGTTATCTGCTGTGGTGCGCTGAACGGTGAGTTCTGAAACAATGTCTGCGCCAGAATTGCACTCCGTCATTGGATCTGCCACAGATCGCCGCCTATCGTGCTTTACAGAGAGGGCAAGATTCTGAACGTCACGCTCTGTGATGAGACGTGGACGTCGAAGAGTTCTCCCCTACTCGTTATTTCACCGTCCTTCACTTAAATAGATGATCACGACAGTAGTACGCAAACAGCCGACCAACTTCGCCTTCTCCTAGATTATCGTTCAGTCATAAAAATCTGCTCTTTGTCCAAATTGATCAAGTCAGGGGATTTCTCCATCTGCGGCCAGTATTGTCGCTTTGAATGACTCCCGATTCGTTTCTGCTCTTCGTATACGCGAGGAGCGTTCAATAAGTAATGCAAAACACTTTTTTCCGCCAGTTTAGGTTGAAAAATGCGGAATTCGTTGTGGAACATCGTTGAAAATTCCCGCTTCAGCCCCTATAGTTTCATGAAGTTCCGATAGGTGTTAGCGCTATATTTAGCATCCAAAACGGCGTTTGTAGTGGAGGCACGCTGCAAGCAGAGAGCAAGAGCGGTCATTGAGTTTCTTTTGGCGGAAAACCAGAGCATCGCAGATATCCATAAGCGCTTGCGGTCCACGGCCGCCTAGCAGTGAACAAAAGCACGGCGAGTCGTTGGACGAGAAGTTTGTCACTATCGCAACCATATCACGCAAGCCTGTCCATCTCCCGCGTGCCGGCCAGCCGACACAGCTGTGACTCGTGCAATGTTGTAACTTGCGATCACTCTCTTTCGAGGTGATCGACGGATCACAAAAAAATACCTCGCTGCACAACTCAACGTCTCTATTGATAGTGCAGACACTCGTCCACCAGTTGGGTTACTGAAAGGTGTGTGCCGCTGGGGCCCTCGCCACCTAAAAGAAGACCAGAAAGAGCAACAAGTTCGATTCAACGAAGGACGCACTCCGCGGGAAGCAGTATGCGTATAATGCGGAGGTTATTAATGCAGCAAGATGTTGGCCACGTCGTCGACCAGAAGACTGGTAGCATGGACATACAGGCGCTCCCAGTAAGGCCGCCGCATTGAATGGAGATCATGTTGATAAATAGGGTTTTATAGCTGAAAGAATGGGAAATATGGTGGACTGGAATCCTGAATAAAACCAACCTGATTTCAGAAAAAGTGTTGCGTTACCATTATTGAACGGCCTTCGTATTATTATTATTATTATTATTATTATTATTAATTTTTTGACCGCGTAAAGCGCCCGCAAGGCCACCAAGCGGCATTTAATCTCGCGATGGGCAGTGGTCATCCTGTTTTGGCTCATACGTGTATGGCTACGTTTTGGTAGGTCGACCACAACCACTTTCTTCTTTCACACTTCTCGTTTCTGCATTACACATTTCATCCACCCTTAACGCTCTCTGCCGCTTCACGGCGTTCTCCCTATATCGCGTGAGCGACCATTCGCGATTGAATTTTTGAGTGTAGCGCTCCCTCAGACAGTAGAACTTGTTCCACAGCATGTTGATCCTAGACAGTTCCCCCTCAGAACAGTGCATCCATGTTTGTCTTTGTGGCTGCACGCTGATTCTTTCATAGACCATAACAGGGCTCTGCTGCTGTTGCAGTAGGTTTGCACTGTTTACAAAACTTCAACTGATTACGTAAGCTATGGCCGGCCACTGTGACCGAGCAGTTCTAGGAGCTTCAGTCGGGAACCACGCTGCTGCTACGGTCGCAGGTTCGAATCCTGCCTCGGGCATTGATGTGTGTGGTGTCCTTAGGTTAATTAGGTTTAAGTACTAAGTCTAGGGGACTGATGACCTCAGATGCTAAGTCCCATAGTGCTTAGAGTCATTTAAACCATTTGAGTCTAAGCTATGAATGGAAAGTACTTGACATTTTTTCTTTCCTTGTTGCAGGAGATGTACGCTGCTGTCGACACTGAGACCACGGTAGAAACAGAAGCCATCATGTGCTCAAATGGTTGGGTAGACTGACGCACGTGTACAGCTGATTTGCTTTCACCCGGAAATTCGGGAAAACAGGTCAACGTGGAATAATCTACGGACTTATTTCATCGAACTTATTTCATCGAACAGTAAGTGTCCGTGATGGCCGCTCTCTGCGTGGGACTGAACTGGTGACGGAAAGGAGATTGATTTGGCTTGCAGTGCCAGCTTTACATTCTGATCTTCATATTTTTGAAGAGTCGTGTCGGGTATGTAACTATAATGGGTAAAAAGTAGTTTCGTTTGGAAATAAGCTTTAATTCAATTGTAAAAAGTCTTAAACTTAGACTTGTCCATCAGATCACTTGATTTGTCGAAGAATCTGTCAACTTGCTTCTTGCTGAACCTGATTCTCGTTGTAATCTCGTGGATGCAGCTGTTTTCAGCCCTAAGGCTTTACATCTTTTCATAAAATTATAAGAAAAGTCTTTACCTGCTTTTCTTATTGAATCGACGCTTTATCTTCAGCTCTCTGCATATTTCTGAACTATATTTAAGATTCCTTCTTTACTGAAAGGGATAAATTGGTATCTTAATTTTAACATATCACACAATACTGTTTCGCGAAACTTCCTGGCAGATTAAAACTGTATGCCGGACTGAGACTCGAACTCGGGACCTTTGCCTTTCGCGGGCAAGTGCTCTACCAACTGAGCTACCCAAGCAAGACTCACGCCCCGTCCTCACAGTTTTACTTCCGCCAGTACCTCGTCTCCTACCTTCCAAACTTTACAGAAGCTCTCCTGCGAACCTTGCAGAACTAGTACTCCCGAAAGAAAGGATACTGCGCAGACATGCCTTAGCCACAGCTTGGGCGATGTTTCCAGAAAGCTGTGAGGACGCGGCGTGGGTCGTGCTTGGGTAGCTCAGATAGTAGAGCATTTGCCTGCGAAAGGCAAAGGTCCCGAGTTCGAGTCTGGGTCCGGCATACAATTTTAATCTGCCAGGAAGTTTCATATCAGCGCACACTCCGCTGCAGAGTGAAAATCTCATTCTGAATACTGTTTCGTGTTTATCATCAAATGTTCTGGGTAAATATTTATTTTCTAAAATAGAAGTCATGGTCACCTCTTTGTTTTCCCGTAAAGTCTTAAGTCTATCATTGCAAAACAATAAAATTGTAGTTATTACGCTATCTGTTTTGTCCGCTACAGCCTGAAAGTGCTTTGTCGATACAAGTCGAACGTAACACTATGGTAAGTTAACATTCACGTTGTTATTACTTAGGCTGGTTGTTGCCACAGCCTGTAATACGGGTAATAAGATGTTACATAACTCACTTGCAAACAAATCACAACGTTCCAAAGTTAAGCTATAGCACCGAAAAATGCAGCAGGGACAGATAATTTGTCGCCACTTCGAAAGGCCCCGTTGTTTTGATCGAAAATCGCGAGAGCGGTGTTGGTCCTCCACGGCTCACACCGCAGTAGCGCGGCAGCTGCCGCCACCAGCAACAGTGTGTGAAGACAGTTCTTCTAAGATACGTACAATCCGCTACCCGGCACTACTCGACCTTCCTCTAAACGACAGCCGGTCGTTGTGGGCGATCGGTTCTAGGCGCTTCAGTCCGGAACCGCGCCACTGTTACGGTCGCAGGTTCGAATCCTGCCTCGGGCATGTATGTGTGATGTCCTTAGGTTTGTTAGGTTATAAGTAGTTCTAAGTCTGGGGGACTGATGACCTCAGATGGTAAGTCCCATTGTGCCTAGAGCCATTTGAACCACCTAACAGACAAAAACTCTGAACATCACCCTGATTCAACAAGACAGAGCAGTTTTGCGTTTTAGCTCTATTCTCCCGGACTACATAATGCTGCCTCCAGGGATTGCCGGATTATTACAGCGTGCCAGCAGTTTCAAATGCCTATTGCCCGATAAACGCGACTGAGCTGGTTGACGCAGTTCAGCAGGGCACTGCACTGACATCGCAAGAAGCGAGGTTTAAATGTATGTCCTGTCATCGAAGCTTTCGGTTGATCGTGGACAGCGTCGGTTTAAGGCCCAAGCTTCATAAGCCGCAGCTCGGGGCGCCACACTGAGAGGGAGGACGTATCACAATTAGTAACGACCGCTTGAGGCGTCAAGCTCAAGGGCCGCCAGAGGCGTCCAAGGGCAAATTGTGTACATAGAGCGTGCCACATTTAGTAGCGGATGAAAGTGGTGTGAGCGAAAAGGGTAATAAGAGCGGTGAGGGGGAGAGGAGGGAGGGGGGGGGGGGGGCAAATGATAGAGCGCTTGTGTGCAAAAATGTTCTCGAACCGGCGCTGTCTTGGATTTCCTAAACTGCTTAATGTCTGACTGTTCCTTTGCCTCACCTAATCTTGTTTGCGTTCCATCTCTGATGACTCCCAAGTACACGAGACGCTAAACCATAATCTTCCTTTCTTTTATACGCATGATTTTTCGTGCAACTGAAGTTGAAAGTGAGTGTTCCAGGACTACTAATTTTCACAACGTTCAGGTTGCTTCACATTTCCTTGCGTTTATGTAGGAAACTGCCAGATAGTTTTGAGAAGGAACCCATGTCCTGAAATGTACTTTTTGGATATAAAATAAGTTTGGATCACTTGTACTTTTTGGATATAAAATAAGTTTGAAGATTGGATCACTTGCATATCTCCTGCTTCACGACACGCACACAAACTGAGAAATGGGCGCTCTCGTCAGGCCCCTGAAGAAATGTGCCCTCCGATTATACGTCGGCACTCTGCACACATATCTATCATTAAGTGGTAAGGATGTCCGAGAAGTAGGAATAACAAAATGGAGCGACACACATTTGGAGAGCAGACAGATGTCGATAATTCAGTGAAGATGGACCTAATTTTTGAACTTCACAACGCATGTATCGAGAAACTTTAATTGATCGCCTCAGTCCATGTCATACCATTTTCGTCCAACTACGACTGCAAGAAACTGGTATGTTCGCAGGCTTGACATGGGTGCTCCATAGACGCGCCGCGTTCTCGGCTTTAAAGGCGACGTCGTTTCTCATGTATAAGAGTACTCGAAACGTTTCCCACTTCTTTGACGTGTTCTCCATGACCAACTACTCCACCCTTACCTCTAGCGGTTCTAGGCGCTCAGTCCGGAACCGCGCGACTGCTACGGTCGCAGGTTCGAATCCTGCCTTGGGCATGGATGTGTGTGATGTCCTTAGGTTAGTTAGGTTTAAGTAGTTCTAAGTTCTAGGGGACTGATGACCACAGATGTTAAGTCCCATAGTGCTCAGAGCCATTTGAACCATTTTTTTTCCACCCTTACCACAGACAGAACATGCCTGCATTGACTCCAATAGATTTCCCGCTAAGTGTCAATTTCTTTCTTTGGTTTTTGCATCATTGTGTCCCCATGCCACAATTTCCACTCCACTTTATTTTTACGGAAATCGCACATTTCATCAAGTAGGCTATTTTCAACTGTCAAAACAGCCACATTTGGGATAGTGAAAATCCTCGTGCCGTTCATTCATGTGAATGTCAGCAACGGTTCGTCATCAATGTATGTGCTGCTACCATTGATGGTTGTCGTACTGCGCCGAGCGTCCTCCCACACCGCCTAGTGTCGCAGGTACTCGACGTTCCTGTAAAATATACTGAAGCTGTTATTAGGAGATTTGCCACTCACCCAAACAGCAAATGCAGTTCAAATATGATGGTGCACGCGTGCATTTTGCATGTAGCACCTGTGAACTTCCAACCAAACGTATGGCTCATTTTACATCGAAACAGTGCGGTTCCTTATCAAAACTTTATCTACTGAATACCCTCTACAACGTCTAAAGGTCTGTAATGAGAATTGTGAAAAGCTCTGTAATGGCCAAGTGGATAACGTCGGAAATTGCATGAGACTTTTTGCGAATGATGCTGATTTATACCGAGAAGTCGCAATTCTGGAAAATCATAATAAAGTACAAAACGACCTGCAGACCATCGACGCTTACAGCAGAGACTGGCGACTGACCGTCAACATGAACGAATGTGATGTATTGTGCATAAACAGACAAAGAGCCATTATTGCATGATAACACGATTGCAGAGCAGTCAGTGGAATCAGTCACAATAATAGACTACCTAGGCGTATGCACACAAGAGTGGCTTAACTTGGCCGGCCGCGGTGGCAGAGCGGTTCTAGGCGCTTCAGTCCGGAACCGCGCGACTGCTACGGTCGCAGGTTCGAATCCTGCGTCGGGCATGTATGTGTGTGATGCCCTTAGGTTAGTTAGGTTTAAGTAGTTCTGAGTTCTAGGGGACTGATGACCTCCGATGTTAAGTCCCATAGTGCTCAGAGCCATTGGAACCATTTGAACATTTGGCTTAACTGGGAACGACAGTTTAAAACTGATCACAGTAAGGCATGTACCAGACTGAGATTCATTAGAAGAAGCCTCAGAAATCTGATCCATTATCAGAGGAGCAGCTTACAAAACCGTCGTTACACCAGCAGTTGAATATTGCTCGTTTGACTGAGTTGCGTACCAGATAGGACTCATAGGGGAAATAAAGATACAGCGAAGAGTACCACGTTTGCGTATTGGCTCATTTAGTATGCGCGAAAGCGTCGCGTCGCTGAGATGCTGAGCCAACTCCAGTGGCAGACCCTACAAGAGAGGCGTTGTCAGTCACGATTTGGTTTACTGTTCAAGTTCCGAGGGCGTGCGTTGCTAGAAGAGTTAGCCAATATATTGTTTCCTGTTACCATGAAGGTAAAATTGGAGAATTCGAGCTGAGACAGAAGCTTACCAAAATTCCTTCTTCCCGCCCACCATCCGCGACTGGAAGAAGAGCGGGGAAAATGACAGTGGTACATAAAGCGGTAGATTAATCATAAGGTGACGTCCGGAGTGTTGGTGTTAGAGGCAGACGAAGGAGCTACAGGGTGACAATTATTGAACTGTATGCAAAAGTAAACTAGTTACGAACTACGGTGTGCACATATTTTATTCAACATATAAACGTCACTACAGATATTTGGATTATTTGGATTTAGGTTATGACTTGTCGATACGCCTGCCATCATTGGCGATAATGTGGCGCAGACGAACAGCGAAATTCTGCATGACCCGCTGAAGTGTCTGAACATCGATGCTGTCGATGACCTCCTGAATGGCTGCTTCCAGCTCAGCAATGGTTTTGGGGTTATTGCTGTACGCCTTGTCAGTAGTATAGCCCCACAAAAAGGAGTCGTATGTCTTTAGATTCGGAGAATATGGCGGCCGATCGAGGCCCATGCCAGTGGCCTCTGGGTACCCCGAAACCAGAACGTGCTCCTCCAGGACATCATGCACTATCCTGATTCTATGGGATCTAGCTCCATCTCGCATGAACCACAGCCTGTCGAAATCAGGGTAACTTTGGATAATGGGGATGAAATCATATTCCAAAACCTTCACGTACCGTTCGGTAATCACAGTGCCATCAGGGAATATCGCGCCGGTTATACCGGGACTGGACATTGCACGTGAGTCACTCTTTTAGGTTGAAAGGACTTCTCGATAGCGAAATGCGAATTCTCAGTACCCCAAATGCGCCAGTTTTGCTCATTGAGGAACCCATCCAAATGACAGTGGGCTTCGTCGCTAAACGAAAGCAAACCATACTAATTCCCACCATACCCCGCGGCCGACCGTGCAGTTTAAACGTCCTAACGCAAACCGTTCAAAAATTGACGATTTTATTTCATATAGTTCAATCATTGTCATCCTGTATAAGAGAGTATAAGTAAATAATCAGCACGACCTTACACAGGGCATCCAGGTAGCGGTTGCACAGACTATGACAGCTGTCTCGTAGCGTGTATTTTGTGCACCAGATACTCACGGAGCGGTATATTAGAACGACACTGAATTGTAGTTTTCATTATATGTACCGTAAGACTTTTGGAATGACCCCCCCCCCACACACACACACATTTCATTCAAATATTTCATGTCCTTCCCGCAAATAGATGACACCATGAATACACTGTAAAGTTGTCAGTTTCAGGTCATGCTAAGGTTGTGCAATTTGTAGATCAACAATTTTCAGTTTATACCAGTTTCTGGACATCAGCGACAAATCACGAAAATTGCAATACACCGAGGAAATACACCACAGTTGACAGGATAACTTAAATATGTTGTCACAATATTACTGCTCAAAGTTCAGGAATTCAAAACAGAGGAACGGCAGTCCTCTTGTGTCATTTCTACGTATTGAATCTCTACATGTTTGTGAAGACGACGCCAGTTGGCGCTCTGAGAGGTAAAGATACCGATGGTGGCATAATTTATGGTGTCCTGACCTCTGCGACCAGTAAAATTGCAGTCCAGTGCACCAATAAGTCGAGAAAAGGGCCACTAATTTCTCTGTCCGAACGGCAAAATTCCTAGTAGGTAAGTACTAGTTGTCTTACGTGCTTTGCTGATGAAGAGGACTGGAGATGCTCTAACAAGAACGATAATGTCAAAATTTTTACTGTCGGAAGTGCCCATTGTTTTATTTTCCGTCGGTCGCAATCACAAATTCTTATTTATGGCCTGATTTCAGAAACTACAATGGAACACACAACCGACTTACAAACCCGGAATTTAAAAATTGCTTTTCTTACACTTGACAAAGCATACTTCAAAACAAATTCAAAATAAATTATGGTTCATTCCCGTGGATCAGTACTTGGTACATGTGATGAACAGAAGATGTGTTGTCATACTAGCAAAAGTCCACGCATATGTGGGTATGTAGGTGATAAAAAGTGCAAAACATGAAAACAGTTTTATTGGTGAGTAAAATTCTGCATATAAGTGTCATTCTTTGCAATTGGCAGATACATGAGGATCATAAAATTGTATATTAAGATAGTCTTTAAAAAGACGGTGTGACCATAAAAGAAGGAAACAACTAGCAGTCCAGTAGGCTTATGTAAGAGGGCTATTCGCAGAACGTCGCTGGCACTCTTCTTCCGGCAGCAGGATGTTTACGTTGCTGATCAGGTCATTTGCGTGGCGTCGTCGACCCGACTCTGGTCAGACACCTAAACATGTGTTGCTCGGACGGTGTGGCAGAGCACCTCCGTGCGGGCATACGGAGCGTTTCCGGTCGGCCAGGACTCTCAGGGTGCACGTAGGTCGCAACTTAGTGAGCAGGTGCTTTCCAGGAATACTAGGCGCAAATTTCGCAGATTTTTGTATAGGCGCAATTGCATAGGCCACTGTTTACGTAAACCCATCATTTATCACACGAACAACAATGGAGGCAGGTCAAATCTAGACAGTGGTCGCCAGCAGATACACTTTCGTCTTTACACAGGTTTTGTACCTAGAATGTTCACTCACTACGGCAAAAGACACGGAATTGTGACGAATGTTTCACTGTGCACTTGCAGTAATAAGATTGCGGCTCTATCTGAACTGCAGTCTCCTCTTACTGCAGACGCCGGAAGGGTGATGTCATAGAGTACTGCACGCAGAAGGCTTCATACGGGTGATGTACCACTGACTGGTACCAACGTTCTGTGGACGTCCGTTCTCGTAACATACGACTCTCAGTGTAGTTAGCGAAGTGTGAACAATTTCTCGCCATTTTTTACTTATTTTAATTTTCTGTAGCTTGGAATATGCATCCATTCAACAGACATTCGTAAAAATCACTGATTTTGAACAAGGGATTGTATTTACAGGTACGTTTTTAAATACCCTAACTGACAACAGAAAGGGAGGCACTCACAATACATGCTGGATGTAAAAGTAACTTTGTTCGCAGTCACAACATCGACGAATGTATAAATTTTTGGAATTGCAGTTTTCTGTGACGTAGTACGCCCACCAGAGTATATTAATGTCGTTCGTGTTTAATGTTACGAGGTGTAGTAGAGTAAATAAGAAGCGTGAAAATGGTTCAATGGCTCTGAGCACTATGGGACTCAACTGATGAGGTCATAAGTCCCCTAGAACTTGGAACTACTTAAACCTAACTAACGTAAGGACAACACACACATCCATGCCCGAGGCAGGATTCGAACCTGCGACCGTAGCGGTCGCGCGGTTCCAGACTGTAGCGCCAGAACCGCTCGGCCACCAGCGGCCGGCAAGAAACGTGATAACCATCATATGTTGAGTGATCATTTTGAAGAATACGGAGGTACCGCGTACCCGTTCGAGAAAGCGTAATCAGTACCCAACAGCTTGAAATAAACCTCATTGTGGGTCTCAATTTGGCCGGTTGGTCGAGTCGTACAATATCCAGATTTGTCGGGCACTTATAAGTGACAGTGGTCCGATATTGGACTGAATGTTAACATGAGGGCAAGCATTCTCGTCAAGATTCCAGTCTACAACTTCCGACCATAACAAGGGAAGACCACAAGTATTGTTTGCCAAGGACATAGTAGCCGCTTCACATTTTCGCCTACCATTCGAGAACCACTGATGGACTCCCTGCAACTTTCTGTCATCCCGCAATATCGGAGACTGGTAGCAGTCGAATTAGGGAATCACCGTCCCATGCGGAGGCTACTGTTAACACCGCGACACAAAAGGTTGCGTTTACAGTGATGTGACTCGGAAGCGTGGACTCGTGACGAATAGCATCGTGTTGTGTTCAGTGCCGAATCGCGGCTGTGCACTAAAGCGGATGATCATCGTCAGCGACTATGCCGACAGCCTGGGAAGAGGACCTATTTTTCCTGTTTTTTGAAGAGGCACAGCAGTGTTACACCTGGTGTCACGGAGTGGGAAACCATCGGATATGACTTCAGGTCAGAACTGGAAGTGGCGGGGAAATCTGACGGCACAACGGCACGTCAGACATCCTGTGTTCTCATGCGACAAAATCACGATCTCCTTTTTCAACAGAACAACGCTCTTCCACACGTCACGTACCTTTGTGAGTTGTATGCGTGACGTTGAGGTACTCCCGTGGCCAATAAGATCCCCAGGTCTAACCCCGACAGTACCGGTATCCAGGAGATCAGGGGCCCGTGAGAGCAGTTGTGGGTCACTTGCCTCCACACAAAAACAAACCACATAGGATGGGAAACAGTTTTTAATTGGCTGTAAGGAAATGACGGTTGATAAATCTAGTATTTCTGAAATGCCTCGGCAGCAGCCATTTCACTGTCAGTGTAATGTACATAGCAGCGCCATCTTGCATAAAAATATTATCCACACATCTATTTTACATTTTATGTCATCCTTACATCTGCCGCCGTAAGTTAGCAGATACAATTAAATATGTTTCTAAGATACCGGTATTGTGTCTGAGTCTGCAACAACCACCTTCCGCCCATCCGATGAATACAGCAGTGCGGTGCGTAGACCTGGGGAAGTAACAGGCGTCTTTGTGAGGGGCCTGCCTGCCGCTGTACTGTACTGATTATTTGTATTCGCGTCTCGGCGCGGAGCCGCCCAATGACGTCGCAGCGGCCATACTGCGCCCGCAGCGGAAGCGGCACCTGCTGACGTCACCGTTGCCGCCTCTTCCTGCCGGCCGCAGGGGTCGTCGCTTCTGCAGGCCACGCGAAGGAATTTTGACGGGACGTCTGTTGTAAGCGCCCGCTGGACATACACGGTAAAGCGCGGAGACTCGGGGCACGCGTGAGGTCTGCACAAATACCGTAACCTGTTTCGTAAAACTAGAAAGGAAATATGTACTGTCGAGTTGCATCGTCTCCCAGATAAATACGTGCCGAATAAGATAAAAAATGACAGAATCGCCTAAGTTTGGTACCATTCAGGGAATGATGTGAAACACGGATTTTTACACTCTGGCTACAAAGGAGAATGAAGGGAAATTGATACAGCAGACAGTCCTTGTGCATCCAGATGTGGATCCATGGTTAGATTCAGGATTGGTATCATAGTTTGTTCCTCTCCCTCCCTCCCTCAACAGCCGCCAAAATTTATATATATCGGGTGATCAAAGAGTCGATATAAATTTGAAAACTTAATAAACCACGGAATAATGTAGATAGAGAGGTAGTAAAAACTGACACACATGATTGGAATGACATGGGGTTTTATTAGAACCACACAAAAAAAGAAAGAAAAACAAAGACGCGTGAAAGATCTCTTGCGCGCGTCGTTTGGTGATGATCGTGTGCTCAGCCTCCACTTTCGTCATGCTTGGCCTCCCAGGTCCCCAGGACTCTCTCTGTCCGTGCGATTATTGGCTTTGGGGTTACCTGAAGTCGCAAGTGTATCGTGATCGACCGACATCTCTAGGTATGCTGAAAGACAACACCCGACGCCAATGCCTCACCATAACTCCGCAAATGCTTAACAGTGCTGTTCACAATATTATTCCTCGACTACAGTTTTTGTTGAGGGATGATGGTGGACACATTGAGCATTTCCTGTAAACATCATCATCTTTGCTTTGTCTTACTTTGTTATGCTAATTATTGCTATTCTGATCAGATTAAGCGCCATCTGTCGGACATTTTTTGAACGTTTGTATTTTTTTTTTTTTTTTTTTTTTTGTTCTAATAAAACCCTATGTCATTCCAAGCATGTGTGTCAATTTGTACCTTTCTATCTACATTATTCTGTGATTTATTCAGTTTTCAAATTTATACTGACTTTTTGATCACCCGGCATATATGCCATCATCCCACTCGTAACGTTAATTATAATTAAATACTTCAAATAAAATTCACAACTGGACAGTTTTGCTGACGGAAGACACCCAAGAAGACAGAACAACTTCGTCTGGCGAGCAGAAAAGGGCCATTTCAGAGAATGAAAGTAATATGGGCCAAAAGGAAAGCTAAAGCAAAACTCTGCAAATGGCCCTGTTGTGCGAAGACATGCCGAAAAGCGCTGCCTCCGAATCTTTGTTCGCAGTACCGGTTGAGATATTAAATTTCATGCGTGTTACTCTGTCAACTTTCCCCCTCCGATGACGCAACTTGTACCCATCTGCCGCTAGAGGGCTCCGAACTGTAGCGTGTAACTGATCAGCCAGAACATTATGACCACCGAGCTGCTACCAACATAAAGTCGCCCAGGCGATAGCGCCGTCACTTGGTGAGGAATGACTGCTAGTCCGGCACACGCACGGTACATGTAATATCAATGTGAGCGTCCTGTCCGTGCGTAGAATGAGGAAAGCGTGCGATCTGAGTTTGACTGAAGGCAGATTGTGGTGGCCTGGAGACTCGGAACGAGCATTTCGGGAACTGCACAACTTGACGGGTGCTCGAGGAGTGCTGTGGTGTCTTCAACAGGTGGCGAAACCACAGTGAAACCACGTTCAGGCATCGTGGCGTTGGGTGGCCACCTCTCACTGCAGATGTCGGGAGTCGTAGGCTGGGTAGACTGGTAAAAGAAGTGGCGAACTGTAGCGGAACTACCATCAGATTTTAATGCTGGCCAAAGTACAAGTGTATCTGAACACACAGTGTACCGAACACTCTTAACGGTGGGTCTCCGCAGCCAACGACTCACGTATGTGCCAATGTTGACTCAACATCAACTACGACTGAAATGGGCACGTACCCATCGGCACTGGACGTTGGTGCAGTGGCAGAGCGTTGCATAGTCAGATCAGTCCAGATATCTTCTTAATCATGTTGATGGAACGGCGCGAATCCATCGTCTTCCAGGGAACAGCTCCCTGAC
Source organism: Schistocerca gregaria (assembly GCF_023897955.1). Classification (NCBI taxonomy): domain Eukaryota; kingdom Metazoa; phylum Arthropoda; class Insecta; order Orthoptera; family Acrididae; genus Schistocerca; species Schistocerca gregaria. Next base: position 415,093,252 of record NC_064923.1, read on the forward strand.
ACATCCACTGTGTGACGAGCTGGCGGCGGTTCCATTATGCGCTGGGGAACATTCAAATGGGCATCCATGAGTCCACTGAAGTTCGTGCAATGCGCCATGACGTCCAAGGAGTATCGTGCACTGATTACAGACCACGTATACCCCTTCATGACGATCATGTTTCACGACTGCAGTAACTTTTTCAACAATATGATTCGCCATTTCACAAGGCCAGGAGTGTGATGGAGTGGTTAGAGAAAGCATTGAATTCCGATTGACGTGCTGCGCCAGATCTTAACCCAATCGAACACATCTGTGATGTGATTGAACGTGGTGTCAGAGCTCTTCGTTCCCCTCCCCCGGAATTTATGGGATTTAGATGACTTCTGTGTGAATATGTGGTGCCGACTTCCTCCAGTGACCTAGCAAGGCCTCATTACTTCCCTGCCACTACGCGGCGCCGCTGTTATCCGTGCCAAAGGTGGACATTCCGGCTAGTAGGTAGCTGGTCATAATGCTCTGGCTAATCATTGTGTCAGTGCGTCAGACCCCTCAGAAATCTGCGAGCAGAAATTGGAAGAGTTCATCCACATGTGGAGCACCTTCTTCTTCAGCATAACAATGCCAAACCACGCACGAGCTCTGCGACATCTGCAGCAATCCAGCGCCTTGAATTCGCTGTCATCGATAATCTTCCATACAGCCCCGACTTGGCTCCCTCCAAATTTCATTTGTTTCCGAAACCAGACTTCACTTGGATAGAGACGAAGCAGTGCGAGTAGACGTAAGATTGTGGCTCTGTCAACAAACTCAAACATCGTACAGTGAGAAAGAGCTAGTCCCCGCATCCTGGGAACTTTTGCTCTTCTGTGTGTCAACTGTAGAGTAAACCTCGCCTTTTTGAAGTGCATTTGCCGACACCAAGCAGGTTCACAGTGCAGGCAGTGAAACTGTCTGAATCCTGCTCCCTGTGGCTAGTTACTGGAAAAACCGAGCGGTTCGAAAGGGATACCGGTATTTGTGTTGAATAACCATTATTTTTCGGTATTTGTGTGGGCTAGGTTGTAGCTTTTTTATGTTACTAGAACCCGATATATCAATTACCCATAGAGGGAGAGCAAACATTTTTCGTTTTTAAATATCTTCTTTATAAAAGGCATGGCTTTATCTGTAGAATTTACATTGGTTTGAAATATTGCATTATTACAAAAAATGGGAAAAACGATCAGTGATCAGTGTTATTTTAATAAGTGCCGATAGAAACATCGCTGAGACAATACGTAATGTCCCTGTTGCCGCGTGTCGTGATTAGAGGCAAGAGCTTCACAAATTAAGCAAGTTAGTAAAGAGATGGCCCACTTCTGACCTTTACAGAAACAGTTACTCAGCTTGGCACTGACTGATAGCGTTGTCCTACTGTGAGACGCGTGTACTCTATCCCAGCGTGAAAAATTTGCTTCCACCTTGTCTATACGACCCTTTCCCGCTGTCGTTGCTGGACATTAGTTGTATTGCAGACTGGAAGCAACCCTAGTCTGAAAATTTTTCGGTAGTGACTTAGTAATGAAGTACAACGTTTAAATTGCTTTAAAAGATTTTTTTACCATTTTTATAAAATAACAGGAGAGGGAGGAAATTATGATAACAATAAAGTAATAATTTAACAATGATTTATTCATAGTATACAATAAAAATAGTTGACCTGAAGCCTGTGTCTACATAATAAGCCTTTACCTGCTTGTCGCCCTTGAAAACTGACAAAATTAACGCGTAAAACACAGTTTTTCAACCTCTGTTTCCCCCCTTTACCACTGACTGGTCGTAATGCTCAAATAGTGGTATGAGCCCAGATTACTTGATTTTTGAGCAGATTTTTAAAAAAAATAGAATCAATAGAAAATAATAGCGATTTTTTGTAATATTGTCCACTTACTACATTTCGAGAAAAACAACAAACGGTGGAATGATTAAGTTATATTTGCCTTTTTAATTTAATATTTTGATTCAGTGTACCTTGAAACTGAAAATGACTAAATTTTTCAATCTTTTGTTCGCTTTCTGTTTATTACAGGAAATAATAGGATTAAAAATTCAAAAATCGGTTACTTCAGAAAGTGGTTATTCTGAACGGTTTTAAGTCAGGAGAAAATGGCGTGGAAGAAAACGATATAAACGAAAACAGGTTGTTTCAACAATAACCATCCTTACCGCCCCATCGTGGGAAGGGCCATCACTGAAGACGCGGAGAGGACAAAGTATGTAAATGATCCCCGTCATCCAGTGGCCAATCGCCAAGCTGTAGTCTGTCAATTTGAATCCAGGCGGTTTCATCGCCAACACGGGTTCAGCAATAAAGCTCGCTTTATTCTCGCACGCCATCTTGCAAATAGGTGAGCCGGTAGAATCCGTCGTCCTGATTTTCGAAAAGGTGTTCGACACTGTCACATTTTCGCTTAATAATTGTTATGTGGACATGTGTCCGGAAACGCTTACTTTCCCTGTTAGAGCTCATTTTATTACGTCTCTTCAAATCACATTAATCATGGAATGGAAACACACAGCAACAGAACGTACCAGCGTGACGTCAAACACTTTGTTACAGGAAATGTTCAAAATGTCCTCCGTTAGCGAGGATACATGCATCCACCCTCAGTCGCATGGAATCCCTGATGCGCTGATGCAGCCCTGGAGAATGGCGTATTGTATAACAGCCATCCACAATACGAGCACGAAGAGTCTCTACATTTGGTACCGGGGTTGCGTAGACAAGAGCTTTCAAATGCCCCCATAAATGAAAGTCAAGAGGGTAGAGGTCAGGAAAGCGTGGAGGCCATGGAATTGGTCCGCCTATGCCAATCCAGCGGTCACCGAATCTGTTGTTGAGAAGCGTACGAACACTTCGACTGAAATGTGCAGGACCTCCATCGTGCATGAACCACATGTTGTGTCGTACCTGTAAAGGCACATGTTCTAGCAGCACAGGTAGAGTACCCCGTATGAAATCATGATAACGTGTTCCATTGAGCGTAGGTAGAAGAACATGGGGCCCAATCAAGACATCACCAACAATGCCTGCCCTAACGTTCACAGAAAATCTGTGTTGATGACGTGATTGCACAATTGCGTGCGGATTCTCGTTAGCCCACACATGTTGATTGTGAAAATTTACAATTTGATCACGTTGGAATGAAGCCTCATCCGTAAAGAGAACATTTGCACTGAAATGAGGATTGACACATTGTTGGATGAACCATTCGCAGAAGTGTACCCGTGGAGGCCAGTCAGCTGTTGATAGTGCCTGCATCTTTTCTTTATTTGTGTGCGAGGAATGTTTCCTAAAAGTTTGGCCGTACCTTTTTGTAACACCCTGTATAACTGCAAAAGCGTTTCCAGTGCATGACTGTGCACAAACTGATGCCTCGATTATGTCCCATAAATGTTCTATGGGATTAATGTCGGACGATCTGGGTGACCAAATCATTCGCTCGAATGTTCTTCAATCCAGTTGTGAACAACTGTGGTCTGGTGACATGGCGCATTGTCATCCATAAAAATTCCGCCGGTTTTTGAATCACCAAGTCCATGTAATGTTGCAAATGGCATTAGCTGAACATAAGCACTTAGTCAATGATTAGTTCAGTTGGACCATAGGACCCACTCCATTCTGTATAAACGCAGCCCACACGACTATCGTGCCACCACCAGCTTGCACAGTGCCTTGTTGACAACTTGGCTACATGGCTTCGAGGGGTCTGCACCACAGTCGAACAGTGGAGGTAATATCATGGCGTGGGGAATATTTTTGTGACATTTTTCAGTGTCACTCATTAGCATAGAAAGTAATCCTCAGAGCTTGGTTAACTGCCACTAAAGAGCAACTGAATTGAAAGCATTGTCTGCCTCATGCCAGTGGCAATGTGCCGTGACGTGGAATCTGACACCGAAAGTGTAGTGGAAGCATTGTGATCCATGACAGCTGAAGCACCGCATGAGTGACTGAGAGTGGTCAGAATGGAACTGAAGTGCCTCACTTGGTGCCATCCCTGATGTGCCTGGCTGAATTGAAGTCATGTGCTGTGGGGCTAGGGGTAAGAATGTTCATCTTTGTGGGGCCAAGCAATCTCTCCATTCTTGGAAATCACTCAGTTAGGAAAAATGTCATTGAGAACATTAATGCTCATGTAGGCTGTGTGACTTGTTGCTCCTTGTTGAAATAATGTTTCATCGTTCACTGCGTATTGACGAAGCTGAGGTATGAGGAATGTCCTTAACATAGTGGAATAACACTCAGCATTCATGGTAACCGGTTGCCCTCATTTGCTCTCAAAAAAATAAGGGTCTATTATTCCCAATGAGGACATTGCATACCAAACTGTTACCTTGGTTGAGTGCAGCGGTTTTCCATGTAGTTGGTGAGGGCTCTGATCACTCAAATATCTAAAGTTCTGCTTGTTCACATATCCATTGAGGTGAATATTTGCCTGGTCACTCATCTAGAGGTTGTGAACAAGGTTCTCGTTTTCTTCAGTCATTTGCAAAAGACTTAAACAGAAATGCTGTTGGACCACGCGGTCATTATTATTCAAAGTGTTAACCACTTGGATTTTGGATGGGTGGTGATGTATGTAAGTCTAACCTCAAAAACCTTCGGACAGTCCTGTCAGAAATTCCAAGCGCAACACTCTATCCATGCACTGATCTCCAGGGTCTCCTTCTCACAGCAATTCTTACACGTTCCACGTCCTCTGGAGTACGCACTGTCTTCGCTCTGCCACCTCTTTTCCTTCTTTCACCGACGTTTTCAAAGTTTTGGACCCAAGTTTTTATTGAGTTAACTGAAGGCACCAGCCTATTACGATTAATTTGAAAATGCACCCAAAACGACGCTGAGCAGCTTGGTAGAACGCTTTCACTGCAAGCGACCGTTGTCGCTGTTGCTGTTGCACTGTTCACTGTTCCATGGCTACAGAAATGCTTTGTGTTGGAGAACGCAGTAGTGACCTTGATTTCTCACCCCCCCACCCCCTCAATTACTTCAAACGCTTCCGCGCACTAATAATAAATGCAGGTTTGACTGCCGCACCCTGTATAATTATCCTCCCAAGAGAAAAGTGTGAGGTGAGTTAGTGAATATTTCTTCGTATTCAGCTTCCAAAATTTCTTGCTCACTCAACAAATGTGAAACATTTGTTGCAGAATTACGGCAAATTGTGAAACCTAACGAGTTCACAAAGGAAATATCAGTTCAATCATATTGGCTCAGCCATTCGCGGCAGGAGCTGTTAAATTTGGTAATATTTCTTTGCAAATAATTCTAGAAATCGACAACAGAAGGCAGCACCAATCAAGCGGCAGGCAGCAAGACATCCATACACTGTTCTCAGATGAAATGAGTTCAGTTTTGGAACGACAGGTGGCTCGCATGCCGTGAAAATTGAGGCCGGACGTAGACTCGGGTGCAGTCTTTTTAACACTAAGGTGCGGTCCGAGCTGTGTTGGAGCTTAGTCTCCGTCTCCAAAGTGTTAATTTGGACTTGAAGCTCAAATATTTGTGCACTGTAGGAATAAGCTTTTGCTTCACAAATTGTTCCAATAAAATTTGTTTGTAATTTTAACAGCTAATTAACTTCATTTACATTATTCTCCTTGGGAAAAATATTTAATTGGTGTTAGATAAATTTGTTCATTTAGGTACTTTGTTGTGTTCATTTTTACATAGTCCACTAAGTGTTAAATTTGTTACTGCTGTTTAAAACCTGGGCAAAGACTGTCTTAAATTTCTTGTGGGTCATGGAACTCCAGTGGATCTTCTGAATGGCATCCAAACCAGAGGTAAAGAAGACAAAATGGGCATCCAGACCAAAGGTAAAGAAGACAAAATGTGGCATCCAAACCAGAGGCAAAGGAGACAAAATGTGGCATCTATACCAGAGGCAAAGAAGGCAAGATGTCGGCATAGCTGAAGTGTTTTAATAGTAACCGGCTATGTCACATCAAGCCAGCTTTCACTTCTGGAATTTCAACATTTGGAGACCACTGATTTGGCATGTGATCTTTAGTAAGTAAATATACGCAGCTGGCCTGCTTATTCCTGCTTGATGGTGGCATTAAGCTGGTTTACACATTAATAAGTAAGTATATTATTTCTCTGCAAATTAAAAAGAAATGTTTACAACTGTAAATAATCTAGTATGTAACTCTCAGTTCTAAAGTTGTTTCGTTGTTCAATAAGCAGCAAACTAAACAAATGTCTAAAATTAAAGTATTAAATTTCTCACAAAGCTGAAAACTGCCCAATTACTACATGCAGGGCCGGCCTTAGCCATACAGGTGCCCCGGGCGAGTCGTCCAGTTGGCGCCGTTTATTGTATAAATAGCGAACCTGGCAGTGCTTTGCAACATGGTATTTGACTGTTTTCTAGAAATCGTCTTAAGTAGTTAATGGCGTCATCTTATGATCATAACATGGTTTTTTCCATCGTAAATTTGAGTATTTTATTTTTTTAAATGGAAATGAAATCCAAATAATCTGAAAGCCCGCTAAGACGCTCCATGTGAGTCTTGTGTAGCCTGTGACGTCAGTCCAGCATGCTGCTGTCGCTGCCGTAACAGTCAGTATAGCAGTGATATATTGTTTGGGCATTCACGTTTTGGTAAATTGTCTAAAAATATTGCGTAGTACTGCACTGTACATCTACAAAAACTCCAGAAAATTGTTTTTGCGTGTTCCAAACAATGAAAAGATGCGTAAAATGTGGTTGAAACAGGCTCGTATATCCCAAATATTTCTTTTCTTTTCTGAAGCACCCCTGTACTAAAGCGAACAAAACAAAACAAAAATTATTCAAATTGGTCAAGCCATTCCTTTGTTTTGGTGAGCCTAACACACAACAATTGATTTTTATATATAGGAGGTAATATGTATAACGAAAAAACACTAATTTTGAATTGTGTACCATATTGTTATTGAATTTAATATAACTGTAAGCCATAAACCTATATTTTCTGTCAGTCATCTGAACACAAAACATATTACGCCTAATGAAAAACAATTATAAACAACTAAAATTTTACTTTTCTCGCTTTTCTGTCGGCAAAGTCTCTGATCAGATTAGCAAAGTCCAGGTTTTCTGCAACTTCATTTTCAATGGATAGTGAGGCCAAACTAGTGTTGTCGCTTCGTGTGACACCGCAGCATCGCTTTGTTCAGTAGCATCGGCCAAGGAAACCAAAGCGTCATGCATTTCACATAATTGATAACGAACCGCTTTGATGCTATCAATTCAAGCTTCCCAGCGTGTGTCACTTACATTTTTCAGGGTGTATATCTTCAAATGGTCGGTCAAAATTTTCCATCTATTTACCGATCCAGCAAATAGATTAAGCATTTTTTGTATCATTCCGAACAGTGTCACGGATTTTACTGATGATTTTGCCGCATCACACAATACCAAATTATAACTATGGCATCCACATGGCACAAAAAAAGCTAGTGGATTTAACTTCTTAATTCTGTTCTGGACGCCTTTATTTTTCCTCTTCATGTTCGCGCCGTTATCGTAGCCCTGTCCTCTGCAGTCATTAGTGTTAAGGTCAAGATCACTCAAAGTTTTTAAAATGCTTTCTGTGAGACCTTCACCGGTTGTATCATCTATTTGCAGAAATGAGATGAAATGTTCTTTTACACTTACGCCATCCTCTGTTACGTCGGCGCATCTTAAAGTTATTGAAAGTTGTTCTTTGTAGTTTATATCTGGAGTACAGTCAGCTATGATTGCATAATACTTTGAACCCTTTATGTGGGATACGATTGTAGACATAATGTGTGATGCCATGAGTTCTATTAATTCATTTTGTATATTTTTGCCGCAATAATGGCCAGCCAAATCACCATTCAATGCCAGTCTGACGTGCTCTTCCATGATTGGATCAAACTTTGCCAATAACTGTACAAGACCTAAGAATTTCCCATTATTTGGGGTACATAATTTATCTGATAACCCTCTGAATGCCATATTATTTTCAGCCAAATACAAAGTAATGTGCATCAATCTTTGAAGCACATTGCTCCATCGTAAACTTTCTTTAGAAATTAGCTTTTGTTCTTCCTTGTCACTAGTTAATCCAGCTTTAAACCCGATTTCAGCTTCAGTCCATTGAGTAAATGCTTTTTTGTGGTTAGGACTATTTTCATGCAGTTTCAGAGCTTCACTTAAATGTTTCCAATTTCTGAAACCCACAGTGGTAGTCAAATTAGTAGTTGACTTTAAATCAAACAGTCGACAACAAAAGCAAAACACACTGTCGTTTGATACAGAATAAACTAGCCACCGTCATCTGATAGTTTCTTCGTTTGATAGTTTTCTTGTGTAATGAGTTGAAGAGAAATGACGCCCATTTTCATCTTTTGGAAAGTTATTTAGACATACTTGTGAGGGTCCACATATTATAATGCGATCTATATCTCTAGCATTAAGTACTTTTGGCCACGTACCCACATCAGAAACATTGTATTCTTTTATTGCAAGAACGTTGATACTTCATCGACCACAGATGTCATGTGTTGATTTTGACTTGGAGAAATATCAGAGGATTCATGCAAAGATGTACTGCGCTGGTCAATTTGATCACCTTCAATAGGTGATTGTATATTTTTTGTGTATAATTGTTCACAGTCTGAAGAAATATTTGCTGATACATGGACTTTTGATTCAATATCTGAAGTATTTGCCTTAGAATTTCCTTTAAGGTACTTATAAATATTCATGTGCTTTTTAGTTTCTTCAAGAACTTTTTCTTTTTCAGCTTTTCTTTTCCGATTTTCTGAACCAGAAAGCTTTTTTTTTAATCATTTCCTTCTCTTCTGGCATGATTTAATAATTTGACAAATTATTGCTTGGACACTGCTCTATTTCGCGACCACAATATTCGATCTATAACAAATAAAGAAATTCACCTATCAGTAGACGTAACTAGAAAAAAACCTGAAAAAACCTGAACTGAAAGATAAAAATGTTTTTCGCACTTACCAGAAAATTAAAATGTTGACACAGTCACGACACTGGTTTCACTCACAATTATTCAGCCACGAAAACATGACCGCTGCCTCCGACTCTTACTGACAATTACTGACATGCGGGTGCAAATCGTAGCGCTGCCAACATATGCAGTCTAACAAACATTGTGTGGCGCTGTATTATTTCAGTACGTTAGGGGAGAATTCTCTATGAATGCAGTGCACGCATTGCATGATCTATTAATTAATGTACATGAGTCATTAAGTCACAAATATTCGATATAAATACATTCGTATTAATTAAATCATAATGTAATGTATATTTCACAGTCTGTATTTTCTTTTATTTGGAGACCGGTAGTTTCTGTTGTGAACGAGAGATGGTGCGGGTGCATGGGCTCTTCCTTGTTGCAGTTCTTGAAACAAATAAGAGAGGCGCTTTGGTAGAGCCCATGCTAGCCCGCGTCAAACATGGATGGTTGCAGACAATACGAAGATTGCATTCAGCATGATTTCTCTTCTGCTACCCCGAATTCATCGCGCATTCGTGAGATTAGCGACGTATGTTGAACGAGACTGAATAATATTTTAGTTTCGCGAAATGGGTGATTGTAAATTATTTTTTTTTTTTTTTTTTTTTTTTTTTTTTTTTACGTACGTTTAGTACGTGGCGCCCCTTGGACCCCGGCGCCCAGGGGCGACCGCCCGGGTCGCCCCACCCTAAAGACGGCGCTGACTACATGTATGTTCTCAGTCATATTAATGAAGGTTCCAGTAAGTTTAACAGAAAGACAGATTGCAATGTAACTGTATGTGCTGTGTGAGGGCAAAGTTCTCTCATATTTAATTCAAAAATGTTAGAGCTATTGCATGACGTTTTTTTCTGCTTGCGATGGATCCCTGTAACATTTACTGAGCTAGAAAAAGACAACCAGGCCACACCAGTTGTGAAAAGCTAATCAAGAGGTGAAAACTGGTCTTTAGAAATGATGTGTAATCAGTGGCGTAGCTACATAATCAAGAGCCCCGGGGCGAAAATGAAGTTTAGGGCCCTAAACTAAACTAAATACTGTACAGATACAAAACTAAATCACCAGCTCCTTACCGCCACTGTATGGCATAATAAGGCAAACGTTATTTCTAAGTAAATTATTATGTATAATGCAGCAGGTAACATTTAATCATACTTCCTGTAATAATATTATAAATGTGAAAGTTTGTTTGCTCGCTACGCTTTCACGCAAAAACTACTGGCTGGATTTGGATTAACTTTTGCAAAGGACCTAGTTCGACTTGGGTATGCATGGGTATTTTCATACTGGTAAAAGGATTCCGGGGTTAATTTTCAGTGTTGGTCCAAACTAGGCTTACGAAGTCGCGGGCAGAAGCTAGTAAAAAATAAGCAATGAATAAATATTACTCAACCACGAAAACATGGCCCTTTGCCGCGAAGCACGCTGGGAACAGTCAAGTCAGGACTTGGGCGACGGTTGTGGCATAGAAGCGGGGAGGCGGGATGTTGTCAGTGCCGGCAACTCACTCTAGCTGAAGTACTGCACTAGGACGCCATACCGGCCAGCCTGATTTCGTTTAAAGCTAAAATTCCGATCGGTAATTGTCAAAGAAGCGTCTAAGCAGGGGCCATTTTTTTTGGTTGTAGAACATTACAGTTAATAATACAGGTACATAATAAAACAGCGTAGATAGCTTTATTTTAACAATTTATTCTACGCTATTTTTCTGGCTTCAGCTTTTACAAAATCATCAATAAGTAACGTTAAATCCAGACTTAATGCGGTGTTGCTTGCGATTGTGAAGAGTGCCAAATGTCGGAGTTGGGCTTGACCCATACAGCTCCTTTAATAAGTTTCGATTATTTTTAATTTTCTAAATGATATTTCTGCCATCGCAGAAATGACGGGCGTTGTATAAAATAATAAAATTGTGGTCAACACTTCCAAAATGTCGCATTCTAGTATTACATATGTAATTATAATCTCCTTACATAATTGTTCACCAATTATCCTAAGGCTCATGTCGAAATCAGTTAGGTGAAATGTGATAAGTATTAATAAATTTAAGTGAAAAATTAGGGCCTCTTATACCAACATAATTACTTCGGAAATGACTACATTTTTGTAATAAAAGTTGCTTCATTTAAACTGAGCAAAAATGGTGTTATGAAATTAAATATGACAGACTGATTTCATGCCAGGAAAACTTGTATTTAACTGAGCTGTTACTTTGTCCCGTACATTTTTGAAAATAGTAACTTCAACTACTCTACTTCGAAATCTGTGGTTAGAAGGTAGTTCATCAGAATTTATTTTAACTTTCTTTTGCCGTTTCTCGTGAAAATTGATATCTAGGTATTTTTCCAGCTTCGCTGGCTCTGCACTTAACGATTCGAAATCATTTCTATAAAATATGTTTTGTTTTAAAATCTACTAAAGTTCTACTTGTCACGTCTAAATCGATTACGCGTTTACATAGAATTTTGGATGCGTAAATGTCACTGAATATTTGGTGCATGAATTCACAAAGGAATACGAACTCTAAATTTAGTGTTTTTGTTTTAATACTTCCCGCTTAGCTACGCTCATTTTTTCTGGGACTTTCCAGTACTATTTCTGATAATGCCTTGCTTATATCAAAAAAGTAAGTTTTACTGCAGATATCGTATTTATTCGACTAGAGCATCTAAACGGGTTAATTTTTTTTAGAGTGGTTTCTGATTCGACAGTGAATTTCGACAGTAGATCCCAACGCTTAATGCTATTACTGAAAAATTTTGCAAGTCATGCATTGTTGCCAAAAAAATCTGCACTTCGACACAACTGCTAACGGTATCATTTATCACTAAATTCAGATCACGACTGACCCAATGTACATACTCCTCATTTGGGTGAATATTCTTAGTCTGTTATTAAATACCATTATAAACACAAACCATCGTAACCTTGACACACACTTTTTTAAATCAATATTTTTTTCTTTTTTTAATCAGTATTTTGTTCAGTAGAGTCTGCCTCCGTAGCATAGAGGTAGCGTTACCACCTACCACGCAGGGGGGCACGGGTTCGATTCCCGGCAGGGGTCTGGATGTTGTGTGTCTATCATTTTCATCATTATTGACTCGCAAGTCGCCGATGTGGCGTCACCTAAAAAGGACTTGCAATACTGCGGCCGAACTACCCTCAATGGGGCCTCCTGGCCAACAATGTCATCCGATAATCATCATGTCCAGTAAAGTAGATTTTAATCACCTGAGTCAGTAAATCTGCTATGCCATGTTTGATGACTGAATAAAAGCCTAGAAATAATTTTTACTTCTACATACTGTCTGATTATTACTGCACAACTCAGAACAATGCTTAGCTGATCTACCTTAGGTATATCCTGTTTAGTGCCCCTTACGATACAGAAAAACAGTGATGTTCTAATTTGTTCTAGCAGCTTATTTTCAAGTTTGTTCCCTACGAATTCAGTCATTTCATTCTGAATTGCTGGACTCTCCACGTGTAAATCCTAAAAGCAAAAAGGTGTGATTTTTAAAATGTTTTCAAATGTAAGCAATTGAAAAAACAAACAAAAATAAAATGCTAAAAAAATTCTTAGAGGTGAAAATGACTATCTTTGGGCATATCCAAAATTTGCCGCAAAATGTGATCATACTGGGTGACAAGTTCTACAACGCATAGAAAATTGCCGTGGTATCCTTTCTCCTGACTTAAGTTTCCTCGGTGTTCTTTGAAAGTCAATGAACTTTTTGCTAAAGTAATTATGGTATCGAATAACCTTTTAAGAAGCATTTTCCAAGATGATGTTTCTTTATGAATTTCATTTGCCACTTCCTTGTCAATCGTATCATTCTTTTTTCAAACTTTGTACACATCACGTGTTTCTGTATGGCCACTCGAGAAACTGTTCTTTAATTATTTGTTATGTGCTTCCAGTCCCGGCTACCCGTACACCATACATTATTTCTCAGCGAAGCAAACAACCAGCAAGGTTGACAATAGGCAGCATGTAAAATTTTGGAGTAACACGGTCAAAATAGATTAACTGGTCCATACCTAGAAACTGAAACATAGTACCATGTTCAAAAACATCTGTTGTTCTCGTGGGGATCTACAGGAATGGTCCTCAAGGTTGTAATGGTCCCATACGAAGAATCAGACGTTTTCCTTTATCACTCAATGCTCGTGAAGTTTCCAATGTCATAGCAAGTTTTATTTACCTTTTCGAAGAGTGTGTAGGTCTACGGTTCTTTCCCAGCTCTGAACGCCACACAGATGTCGTCGACATGATCGGTGGCGTGGTCGGGGCCGGCGGTATTTTCAACTGCAGTTATTGTCGGATCGTCTTAAAATCTGTCAATTTTTGTTTACTCTCGTCTTTTTCTGGTGGTGTTTTCGCTTAAACGCACCACTTGGTTTCTTTTTTTTTTTAAATCCATGATCTTAGTTCACTTGAACAAAAGCTTTGGAAACTAAACACACAGTTCTAATGCTTGGTTGCCCATATGTGCTCGAGGCAAATACTCACTTCACTGCACTGAAGTGATTTGATACGCTGTTAAAAATAAACCTGATGCAAACATTGCGCTATGTATGCTTCCGTGTTTGCCGTTACCTTATTTGGCTGTTGTTCACGTGGAACTTAAAGCCACCCTCTCGAGTTCACTCAAGAAAGATGAAAGTTCTGTAACGTCGCCAAAAAGACCGAAAAATCTCTCATCTGCAAAATTTTACAAGCACATTTGCCTTGGTTGGCCAGCCGTGCCAGCTAACTAAGTTATCTGAATACCAGCAGGTAATTTGTAGAAACGACGACCGTCAGAGTACAAACAAAACAGCAAATGATAATTGATTTTAAGAGACTGACTTAAAATACGGCAAAAATTCGGAAATACGCATTTTTGAACAGCGAGGTGGAAAGCATGTCACTTCAGAAAAAGAGCAGTTAAAGAAAGTGAAGCCACTGAAGGCAGTACTTACTGTCATTAACTCATCCGGCAATCTTTTTACTCCCCCGATAACTGAATCCGATGGATACAGCTATATAGGTCACCAATGGAGCTGTTATTTGCTATACTGATGACGAGTCGATCAGTAGCACAACCCACAAAACCATCAGAGGCGAAGACCCACATTTTCTCTTCTTTTATGAAATTCAGAGAGCAGTTGGTTACAACACTTTATCGGGATCTATGATTAAGAATAATTCCCTTAGAATAATTCCCTGCACAAACAGTTGAGTTATCGTGCCGTATTTATTGCTTGTCCACTACAGCGTGCCGAGAATTTTAGGACCGGACCGGTGCTTCGTAGGGCCTGCAGTTTCGCACTAGGTCCCTATCGTTTTCGACGTTAGAAATGACGCGTAGTAGCAACAATGTTCCGTAGACTTCGTATTAAAAATGTGGTAGTACACTGTATTATCAAGCACACCTCCAACCGACAACATCCGAACGGCGGCAGGGTCGAAGTTTTCGTGGACAAGCAATAGACTGTTACGTTTATGATCTAGAGCTGGGAGAAAGTTTTCTGATTTCAGTGTGTGCCGTTCAAGGTTTGTTAGTAAGGGGACCAAAAATCTAAGTCGAAAGTTCTTCATTCAACTAAGATATAACTTTCCAGAACGTCGTTCTTGTAGGACGAGGAGCCACTTGAGTTTGAGGGCCCCATGGCGCAGCCCCACTTAGCCCTATGGTATCTATCCAACTGCGTGTAATCTTTCTGAAAAGAAACTTGAAGGGTAAAAACGATTTGGATTACTTTTGAGACGTCTATATTCCATATGTCTATTGTTTATAAGAGAAGCGCAATTCAGCTTCTTCGTCTTCATAATTATCAATCTTTCAGTTCATTGCATTTTATTTCATGTCCACAGCTCGTGGTCTAGTGGTTACTTGCTGCCTCTAGATACTTGGGTTACTGGTCAGTTCCAGGGTGGGTCAGAAATTTACTTCACTAAAGAACTGGGTGTTTGTGTTGTTATAATCGTCTCATTTCATCTTTTTCAAAAAGACGTGAAATGGCATCGACAAGGAATACTTGCATCAGGCAGCTGAACAATTGCTAGCAGGGTAATAGCCAATAATATCATATGGTCATTTAATTTCGTGGTATTGTATTTTTATTGGCTTTTTAGTCTACAACAGCAGCTTATGAATAAGAAACTGAACAAGTCAATTTATATGTATACAGGAGAAAGTTATTTCCATCCACACACATTTAAAATTACAAATATTATACTTCACACACGTAAATATCTGTATAACACGCATTAAAAACTTAAATATTCTTCATTGAATCAAATGCATTTAAGCTGTAAACACAACTTTAAAGATTTTCCAAACGTTTTGACTATGTATTTGCTTGTATGTTTTCAGAAAGTTTGTTATAGTTTAACTCCCATGTGGAAAGTGCCGTTCTGGCATAGGGAGGTGTTGATTTTGATCATATATAATTTTTTGTTTTGTCTTTTAGAGTGCTCATGAATATTAGTTCGAAAGTGCTGACAGCCACTTTAGTGTTTCCCACATATAAAGTGAGAATGAAAGTAGACATGATATGCACTCTATACTCTTTTCTCACAACAGCAGGTTTTTAGTGAACAAAGAAAGTAGCAGATATTACTCAATTTTGTTTTATGATTTTCTACACACATTCCATTTGACATTATTTTGCAGCCATAATCCTAAGAATTCACTTACCATTATTGATAGGAGGAAATGGATGCATGTGACCTTGCACAGAGCATTGTGAAAATGTAGTGCGATCGTTTTCTTACTACGATGGTTGTCTGTAAAATAAGGTTCACAAGGACCTGCAATAATCAGGAATGCTGTTACACTTGATCCAGCAGCACTGATATGTAGTCTGGTTCTCCGTCTGCCATTCCCTGCCACAGCAAGCTGTCTGCGATCTTCAGTGTTGGCTTGGCAGCAGTTAGAGATGGAGCTCACACTCGCCTTTCATGCCAAGTGTGGATTATGTCCTCTGTGATTCGTTTCTTGTGTGCAAAACGACTGCACCAGTGGACATTCATTCTCAACTCTGAAGTGTACAGAGAAACATGTATGAGTGTATAACATGTAGGTAAATGGTGCAGAGAATTCAAAGATGGATGTACAGATGTCAATGACAGAGTGTTCTGGATATCCATGGTTTCAGACAAAATGGAAGAAGCAGTACTGAAAAATTGAAAGGTGACAGTTCAGGATGATCCCTGAAGTCAGCAAAGACCAGCATTGTCAAAATTTGGATAGAAAATTTAGAATATGCCAAGGTTTGTGTGAGGTGGGTTCCGAGAATGCTTACAGAAGACCACAAACAGAAATGTGTGGAAGTGGCCCGTGAATTTCTTCAGACCTACACAACCGACGGCAAGGAATTCCTGGACTCTCTTGTCACTGGGATTAGACTTGGGTCCACTACACACCAGAAATAAAACTGTTTCATCAATGGAAACACCCAGCATTGTTGAAGCACTTTAAACAAATACTGTCTGCTGGAAAAGTGATGGCAAGAGTCTTTTGGAACAGGAAAGGGTTACTGTTGAGTGAATTCCTGCTTGCCGGTATGGTACAACAGTGTGGCCTGCTGCTGTGGAACATTGAAGAACCTTTGCCACATGAACCAAAACAAGAGGAGAGGCATGCTCACAAAGGGAGTGCATTTCCATCAGGATAACACTTGTCCCCACATCACCCATGTTGCAACTAATCTCATCAACAAATTTGGATGGGACACCACATGCACCTACCCTACAGCTCAGACATAGCCCCAGGTGGCTTCCATATTTTCTCTGAAATGAAGAAACACTTTGGTGGGACACATTTCACAAGCAGATGAACTGAAAAAAAGGTTTTGTGCTACCTTTGTGGCACTGCAGGAGAGTTCTACAATGCAGGCATATGGAAGATGGTACACTGCATGCGAAAATGCATTGATCTCAGCGGTGATTATAATGAAAAATAAAGTTTAAGCTTTCCACATATGTATTATTCAATGCCAATAAATATGTATTTCATTGTGAAAAATAACTGGGAACCTTAATTTAAGAACAACCCTAATTTTTATTAAGAACTCCTTATTCTGTGCTCAGCTGTAAGCTGTTTTGTGTCAGTGTTTACTGATTGTAGTAATTGTTCCTTACATTCCCCTTTTAATAAAATTGTAGTGTCATATGCAGCTGTCCTTTTGGGCCTATTAGATGCTAATTTCTTCATTTCTGCATAATTATAAACTCCTGCATTAAGTGCCAATCCTGGTGTTCTTCACAGTTTGTCCCTATACTGTTTCTTCTAGGTCAAAAGGAATTGGTTCTCATATTAAGTAACAGTTGTGATGAGCCTTTCCTCTATTATTGTGAAAAACTATTAAAATATTGAAATTTGATTTAAAACAAAGTGCACTTTTTTAGCAGTTACAATGCTAGTATAGTGCAGCTAATAAATTTTTAAGACAGAAGGTTATACAATAATAATTATATTCTACTCAAACAATATAATATCCAGGATGTAACAATGACAGTATTGTGATTAAGATTGATTGCTACTCACCATATAGTGGAGATGTTGAGTCGCAGACAGGCACAGTCCATCGTTTTGATGTGCCTGTCTGCAACTCAACATCTCCACCGTATGGTGAGTAGGAATCTATTGTTCTCATAATACTGGCATTGTCTTATACTCATGTTTGTTGTGCCTCCTCACCAAAAATTTGCCTCACTGAAAGAATAAAATTTCATCTAAGTTGTATGATGCAGGTTTTGGTTTTTGAAATAAGAACACTGTGCAGTTAAATTGTAATATTTCTATGTTCCCACAATGACGAAATTACAATTGTTCAACATGGCAATAAGCTCCATCACATCACTCTCCCACCAAATACATATCCAATTCCATTTTACAACACAGCAGAACAGCATCAAGACATGCCAAAACAGGTCATACCAAGATGATCAGAGATTTAAAACTTCATAGCACAGCAATCTTAGATAGCACAGATTTTTACATCCAGAAAAATGTGTATACAGGATGATTCAGCTGTCCCCAACCTCTTGAGTTTTATGCAGCCCATAATGCCTTCAAACACCACATGCAAGTTTTTCATATTCTCTTTCTCACTATCCACAAACTGGTTAAATTTTGTACTAGAATGTAATTTCACTGGAAGCCATAGTTTGTTTTTTGAGAAAAACATGTTTGAAAGTCAGCTTTGTTTTTCTTGAATAATTCAAAAACTATGGCCTCTATCAAAAACACATCCAATTTAATTGTATTAAATTTACTACAATAAGGTCTTGATCATTTTTTTATGTAGGACTAATAGTTTCTGTATAGCAAGCAAGAGAATATCAAAATTTGTGTGTGGTACTTGAAGGTGGTGTGGACTGCATAAAACCCAGCAATAGGGGCAGCTGAATCATGCTGCTGTGTCAAATATTTCCTCTACACATGTTTCTCAAAAAATTATCCAGAATAAGTTGTAGAAATAACAATTAAGTCAATAATTTCAAATGTAATTAAAATTTTGAAATTAATCAAAAGTATGAAGAGTAATTATGTTTAAAAATATTAATGATATTTGTTAGATTCATTGTCTGATCATAAATTTTTATATCTAAATACAAATAAAATATTTCAGTACTTGTTCACTCGAGAGGTAAAATTTATGTAAACTTTAAGTCTGTGGATTAAGTACAGCATGTTTCTGAATGTACTGGGTACTTTGAGTTTATCATACAGGGTGCAGCAACATAACTCCCGGATTTCAAAATGCAATAAAACCAATTTTATGAATTTGAATCCTTTTTTTATTTTTTAATAAAGTAGGTATACACCTAAAGTCTTGTTTTAGTTTCGCAAATCATATCAGGTAGATGAGCTGCCCCCCACACAATTGCCAGTTTCTGGCGTTTTTCATTACCCTTACCAGCATAGCAGCAGCTATGTTGTAAGCTTCCACCCCACCCCAAAAAAGGGGTCCCAGTTGGGGGAGTGGCCTGGCCACTGCATATTGCCCCTTATTGAGATGAGGCATACAGGGAAGTTTTGCCTCAGAATAGCCACTGATACCCTTGAAGTGTGAGCTGTTGCTCTGTCCTGTCGGAAACAAATATCCCCTAAAAGTCTAGTTCATCAGCTCAAAGAAAAACAAATTCCTCCTATATGTTCACATACCAGTCTGAATTCACTGTTACTGTGACCTCATTTTCTTCAAAAAAAAAAAAAAAAACAGATACCTACAATCCTACCTGAGGAAACTGTACACCACATTGTGACTTTAAATGACTGCAGAGGACTCTTTGTTTCAATTCTCGGGGATTGGTGTCAGCCCAGAAGTGCATGTTCTGTTTGTTGATGCATCCAATAAAGTAAAAATGGGCTTCATCACTGAAAAATTTGCCCCACATGTACTATTTTGAGAACTGAAGTCGCATTCGGAGAGTTCTTTCACCATTTCCAGTTTTTGCAGATGGTAATGTAGGTTACTGTGGAAAGTTGAAAGGCAGACACACATCTGTGCACAGAACACCATGGGTATTGAGAGACTCAAGCCCTCATTGTTCCTACATTATTTGCTGGGCCGAGGGACTCCAGTTCTTCATCTTATCATACTTGGAATTTGGCTGAACTTAGGTACCCATGTAACAATTGATTTCCAGTCTAGGACATTGCCTAATGGGATTACAATCAAGAGATTACAGAAGGCACACTGGGCTGTGATCACTTAGTACTTGTGCAAAAAGTTGGCCTTCACAGCAAATGTATGTTCCTCTCTGTTCGGAGACACGGTGGTGACTGACCCAGAAGAGAGCAACACTTTAGAACTATGGCTGGTGAAACCACTCCTCCCCATTATGACTGCTACAGCCTGAGTAGCGCACATGTCAAATGAGGTAGTTATGCTGCAGCACTCAGGCAACAGGGCACGTATCAAGCTATGAAGTTATGTTGCTGCACCTGAGTAATGAGGGATGCCACCTGCCTGCTATGGTTTTCAAAACTGTGCAGAACAAAACTTTAGACATGTACCTAAATTAATAAAAAAGTCTTTCATAAAATGGGTTTTACTCCACTTGGAAATGAGGTAGTTACGTTTCAGGCACCTTGTATATTCCGGTCTAAGGTGAAAATGGGGCCCACTGGCCAGTTTCATTACACAGTCCCCTTGTCTTCTTCACTTCAATTTTAGTGGCGCAAATATTTCATCACATTTACATATTTTAAAATGAATATCAGTTTAAAAATTTTACAATTAATTGGATACCCCAATTTTCTAATGTGTGTGTTTTCTTTTCCAAATACCTCCCTTCACCATATACATACATCTGCACCCAATACTTCATCCAGAATCTGTAACAGAATGTAATGCAGGCATTACTACTAAGATTAAATCACTTGAGTAGATCAGAATTAATGTTCATGAATTGTTTCTTTTGCTTTATAAAGAAAAGGATGTCTCATGGGGCTATATCACTTCAGACTGTGTGCTGACATCACACATTTTTCTTGGTGTTCACCACTGTGCTAGAAACAATTACTCTAATCTCACCATTGTATTTGTTATTTTGCACGATTGCATTTATTGCTTGGTTTCTAATTTTGTGAAGTATTTATCTCAAGTTGAGTTTGGTCAAAATCTGTAAACTGTTATCTTTGTATGTCTTTGTTTTTATGTACCAGTTTGTTTACTTTGCTCAGTTTGTGTCCACTTGACTATCTACTTGCCAGTGTGTACCCGTTATTGTGATGTCATGTCTTGTCTTGTCGTGTATCATGTTATGTTCCTCATACAGTATGGCACATAGCACTCAGTGCAGTATAACATGTGTTTCTTTTTTTAACCGAAATGGTTGAAGAAAGTGTACAGTGATATGTTCATCAGTGTCTTCAAGAAAAGCAATTTACTGGCACTATCTACATTTGTTTGAACTCTCAACATGTCACAGGCCCAGTCCTTGATACTGTTGTTAAAAAGAATTGTTTTATTCAACAAAGATGATGACAAATTGTTTAATTACTGTGCCAAAGCTGAAAGAATGTGAAACCTACAAATATTGGGCTTTTACAATTGACAACATGCCAATTCTCAAAGGACTGGCAGAAATGTATGTCAGGAGCAATTGTATGCAAAGGTGCCAAGACAAAGGTGAAAATAATTCCTACTATTGATCCATCTTTATGTGTGCATGTAAAAGAAGCAGGGATGACAGTGGACTTGTAGTAGAAACTGAAATTATTTGATGACCCTGGTTTTGAAAGAATAATAAAATTATTGAGAACATTAATATCAGAACATCTAGAAAATATGATTCAATGACAATTTATGTAAATCAGGCAGTACAAAATGGTCAAAAACTACATGGAACTGGTTTTGTCATTGGTGATAAATGGATTGGTTCATTATTGCTATCAGTATTACTGGAAAAATTCTCTCCAGTTATGACAGCCATCAAATACTCAGGAATGTCTATTAAATTAATTAAAAACAAATTTCTTGATACGGAAGAAGATATTACCACTGGCAGTGCTTTTAGAGCTAAAAGTTGGCAAAATAAGCAAAGGTTTTATTGCCAAAATGGGACTTGTCTCCTCATTTAGAAATAACACTGAATATGTGTTGTCAAATTGTGTGGGACATAAACATCAAAGCAACAAGGAAGTTATATGCATGCAAAAAACTGAGATTTTAAAAATAAGTGCCCTGACAGTGAGGTTAATGATATATGACAAAACATTGTTTTTAAATGGTTCTCTCAAATAGAAATGACTGGTACATTGATTCAGGTGCTAGTGTGTATCTCAAAGAAAACAAAAACTGAATGTAGAATATCAAACAATGGAAAATCCAGGATGGAATGTAACAATATTACGAGAAGACCCCCACAGTTATAGCTTTTGGCCATTAAGGCCTTCATCAACAAAAGATAGACATACATTCACACACACGCGTGCATCCTCGGCCCCCCCCCCCCGCCCCCCCCCCCCCCCCTCCGTCACCCAAAACTTCATTTTGTAATTGAAAAAGAAAATAAGATCAGTGACATAAGTGTAGGCTTCTGGAGCCATTGTCACTGTCAGTACAATTTTTCAGGGTATCAGACCACATTGTCAATACATAAAATTTTCTGATGTTTTGGCCTCTGTTGCAGATAGCCTCCCTCCTGAGGTGTTTTGGTTGCTGATTACTTTAGTTCTTACACGCTACTGAAATAACCTGTTTTCATGATCTAACAGGGTATCGAGGATGAGAGGGATGGTGTTATACACCTTTTATTGGTCTTAGCTTTGTGTTTTGTTATTGGTGGAAAGAGATGCCCTAGATTAGCATTCACTTTATTTCTTGTTATTGGTGAAAAGAGGCTAATGAGAAAAGGTTGGCAGCTGTGACATAGCACTGTTGACTTGCTGCCTGGTGCCAGCTGATCATGCCAGTACTTTGCTTCATAGCTATGGCTGCTGTGGTCTCCCATGTGCCTATTTGGGTTGCTTTGCAAGAGCTTTTGTCCTATAGCACTGTTACTGCTGGCAGCCAAAGCACTGGGAGTTTGTACCCGTCTTCTCTATTCATGTTGACAGGTTGCTTGACTATTTCTATTCCATCTCTAATCTTGCTCCTCAATTAAGTGTCTATTTTGCCAGTAGACGGGCTTCTCAAAATATTGTCTGTGTACCACACTTGTCCTGATGATCTGACACCACTTTCTTGGTGTGTCATCTGTGATGAATGTATCTTTCATATCATGTGTCTGAGTGCTAATTGGTTGCCCCATCTCACCTACATACCCTAGTCCACAGTTGCAGTAGACTCCAGAAGTATGTAGCTTGTTGATGAAATCTTTCATTGAACCTAGAACATCTTTTACTTTGTTGGTACTAGATTGCCTAGATACCTGCTTGGTGAAGAATTTTGTCCACACTCTGTAAGCCCTTTTACATGTGGTAATGGGGAAGTGTTCTATGTTTCCTTGTGCTCTTCCCGATTGCCTTCAGCTGTTGTCACCATATTTTTGTCTATTATATTTGTCCCATCTGATGAACAATTAGCACATGGGTATCTGAACATGAGATGACCAAGTCTGCAGTGGTGGAATACCAGGATGAGTGTGGCAATCAGATAATATTTCGTGAAGCGTGCATGCCGGTGAAATAGCCATTACCTCGAGGGGGAAGTTTAATGGGACAAATAGCCAAGTGACCTGCCAACATGAATAGATAAGACATGTGCAGACTTTCAGCAGCTAGGCTGTCAGCAGTAATAGTGCTGCAGGACAACAGCTCTCACAAAGCAACCTACATAGGCATGCAGAAGGCCACAGGGGCTGCAGGTACTCAAAGTACTGGCAAGCCTCTGCCAGCATCCGGCAGCAAGTAACCACCACCCTGTCACAACTACTGACTGTTCCTCATTTGCCTATTTTCACCAATGGCAAGAAATAAAGCAAATGCCGATCAGTCATGTAACACCCCTCCTCCTCATCCCCAATATCCTGTCATGTCATGAAAACAGCTTCTTCTACTAGTATATAACAAACAGTTTTTCTCATTCAGCAGTACATAAGTGAAACACCCTGAGACAGACCATTTGCAACACTGGCTGAAACTTCGGAGAATTTTATATATTGACAATGGTGCCAAACCTGAAGAATTTCATTGATAAGTTTGAAGATGATCATTACCAAGCCCAAGTAGGCAGCTTAATGTATTTGTCTGTGTTTATAAGACCAGATATTTCTATCAAGTGAGCTATTTAAGCAAGTTTAATAATTCATATTCTAACAAGCACTGGAAACATGCTACGAGAATTTTGAGATATTTGTAGGAGACTAAGGTTTATTGTCTAATGTTGTTCACTAAAGAAAATTTTGAATTAGTGGTTTTGTACATTTTTTTAAGTATGTGGTTCTGTAGTTTCATGGAAAATGTATTTAGTGGAAGACTGTTGCTCTTTTTAGCACAGATGCTGAGCATATGGCTGTTTCTGGATTTTGTCATGAGACCATTTATTTAAGAAATTTATTGTATGAACTGAAAGGCTATATAGAGTGAATGCAGCTTTATTTGATAATAATGATAGTGTGTTAAATTTGTCAGTTGATCGTTCAAATCATAAAAGGTTAAAGCACATTGATGTTAGACATTATTATGTACAGGAGTTGTTTCTAACACAGTTTTAAATATGGTGTATTTACAAACAAGTGTTGTGCCAGTTGACATAATGATAGAAGAATTAAGAAGAGAAAAACATTATGAATTTATGAATATGATATTTTTAAGAAAATCATTTGAATGTTTTGAAGTTGGGATATTTAGTTTAATCAAAAGCACACAAATGAATATCTGTAGGTTCTTGTGATCTTTGTATGTCTTTGCTTTTGTGTTACAGTGTCTTTGCTTTGCTCAGTCTCAGTATGTCTACTTTCCAGTGTGTACCCATTAATGTGTCATGTATCATGTTATGTTCCTCAAATGGTATATCCATGTGTGCTGTGTATATGAACGCCAAGTATGCAGGCCTCCCCAGCTGTGACTAGGTAAAATTGTTATCGCCTTTTAATAAATGAAATATTTGGAAAAAGAATAATTTGTGCAGGGCATTATCACTCATTACTCAACTATATACGATATAAAATTGGGAAAAATGCAATACCTCAATACACACATATAGTTGGCACAAGAATAATAGTCCACTGGTCCTGTAGTTTTGTTTTGTCGCATATCATTTCCTTACATACCAGCTGGCCACTGTGGCCGAGTGGTTCTAGGCACTTCAGTCCTACGGTCGTAGGTTTGAATCCTGCCGTGGGCATGGATATGTGTGATGTCCTTAGGTTTATGTAGTTCTAAGTCTATGGGACTGATGACCTCAGATGTTAAGTCCCATAGTGCTTAGAGCCATTTGAATGTTACAGACCACCTCTTTTTGGCTGTTCTCTTTTTGCCATTACTGCCAATGGCAGGGACCTACCTGTTGTAGGACTGTACATCAATGTCAAAGCTAATTGTAATGGTGGTGTGTTCCCTGCTGCTAATGAGTACTGCACCTGAATAGGAACATTTGTATAATATATTTTCACAAATTTGTTACTTCCAAGTGAAATTTATACTACAGCAGTCAACTGGTTTAAGACACGCTTCGCGTTGAGTAGTGTGAGGTGACAGCACCGAGCCTGGATTGTTGGTATCTCCTCATGCACGTCTTTACTTACAGGTCACAACTGACCATCTATTTACTCCTTTCATCCCAGCTTTCCGCAGTGTAATCAGAAATTTTCTCTTGTGCCACCTATACTGACATATGACGGAACCCAATATTCTTATGTCTTTTTTTTTTAATACTATTACATTATGTTGGTTACAGTATGTCGTGTTACGTATCATCAGAAATTGATATAGTTAGAAGTGACAAAAAGAAAATCGAAATCGGTAAGAGTTTGGGATTGAAGCAAGAATTTACTTCCCATTTCTTTCAGGAGAATATTATCATACATTTGTTGAGAATGCTTTCTTGTTTGTCTCGCAGTGCTAACAAATCACCAATGTGCCTTGTGCTGATCAGCTGCTGTGCTAGAAATTTCACACAGTAGTAATGCTGATTTGTGATCATGTATGTTAGAACCAATGAGCTGCATGTGTTAGGGATGACTGATGAATTGAGACAGTCACCCTCAAATGAGGTTCTTTGTAACAAAGAATATGAAATTAATTGAAAGGTGCTGTAATGAAGGCCCTCATGCAACAAGTAGAATATTTATTTATTTGTATGGCTGGGATACAGTGTAATAAAACAAGTAGACAAATTAATACAGGTATATACAAGAATACAAAAAAAGCAGAACTACATGTAAAACTAACAAAATATCAACCTCTCTGTTACTAATCCGGGTAAGAGCTGTATTGTCAGCTTTCATGAGCACTCTCCGACTCCCCTGATAGGAACGCAATGTGCTTGATTGGTTCGAAACACCACAATCACAAGCCAGATACTCTGTAGCACCCAGCTTGTAAACTGAGTCTGTGCATTGACCATGCCCAGTCTGAGCTCTGTTCAGTTTGACCCATAGTGTCCTGTTGAATCCTGAGCCAGCAGTATCACCACTCACACTCATACTAATTTTCAATAAGTTGACAGTTCTGATTCCATTGACCTCTCACCTTGATGTTATTGGCATCTAGCTGTTCTGCTTGCCATAACATTGGGTTTCTTGAATGGAATCTCTTTCATTGTAGACTTGGTATGTCTTCCTGTATGGATAATTCCATGTTCTCCTGTAGTGTGCAGTATTCGCTAAGCAAGGCCTTGCTTTTACAGAGTGTGGGTGTATTGATGTTGCTCAGCAGAGGAAGCCAATAAATGGATTTTGAACAGATTGTCCCAGTTATTAACTGCATAGAGTAGTTCAACTGGATGTTGATTAAGTTGTTAGACAGGCTGCCACAAGCTTTGAAAACATGTGAACCAAAGCTGTTCCAAAGGAAGTTAAAAGCCTTCCTAGTAAATAAATGTTTATATTCACTCAGTGAATTCTAGTGTACTTGCACTCCTTTGTAACATGTAATATAATTAGAATACTAAGACAAATGTATATACCATTACTGCATATAAGTGGTATCTATAGTAATCTACTCAACCTATGTATGACATTTGCAAAAGACAGCTTGATGGAATACATGCAAAAAATGTAAATAAATAAATAAATAAAAGTTGATTTAGCAGCCGTTTAGCCACACCAGGGTACAATACTCAGCTGCTGAGAAGACCAGCATAGTGGATGATGTGCACAAGGTAGGTGAAGCTCTTCATATGATTCCACACACTTTTTGATTATTATTATTATTATTATTATTATTATTATTATTAGTTTTTATATTGGAAGTGGTATTTCCAAGATGTTTTGTTTGTCATGAGTTTCAAAGC
Source organism: Schistocerca gregaria (assembly GCF_023897955.1). Classification (NCBI taxonomy): domain Eukaryota; kingdom Metazoa; phylum Arthropoda; class Insecta; order Orthoptera; family Acrididae; genus Schistocerca; species Schistocerca gregaria. The sequence goes on from NC_064923.1 coordinate 415,120,183, forward strand.
AATCTACATGATGGGTCCCAAATGGTTTGTACACTGGAGCTGCTGACTGCCTGTTTTGGGCATTGGAAAACACACAGGTTTGATAGCCAGCCACAATAATCAGATTGTATTATTCAGTAAAAACTGCTGAAAGGGCGAAATTGCACCAGGCATCCTATGTGTAAATACATTCACTGACAGATTGACTAAAGGGTAACTGAATTGTGGTTTCTTAATGATTACTGAAAATGTGTGATGAAGATAAGAGAATGAAATTATTGGGTCATTGAAGTTCTGTAAGAAAAAGAAAGAGGAGGAATGAGACAGGAATTCTCTAAAAATTATTAATTATTACAATTACCATCTCCCGCCAAACAAATTTCTGAAGATTTTGACAATAATTAACCAGCTCTAGTTGTTGGAGGAACTTCAAAACTACTTTATGTCGTGGTAAGTGTTTCCTCTGTTTAATGAAAATCTAGCTGTGCTGTTCAGCTTTAACCCTCCGTTACAAAGGTGAATCCTTTACCACCAACACAACAGTGGGCTGCAGTTCACCCAAAGGCCTATAGCTATCCTGTGTCACTGACTTTCTGTGTATGACCTCTACTGCTTTGTTGTTAAACGTTTTGTTCCTTTTTCACACTTCATTATAGCTTTAGAACATTTCACAATAACAAATTACGTATCTTGATAACATTTTACAATGAACAACTTATTTATCTTTATGTATTTAACAATGAACGCATTAGTGCTTACATAATAAATCCAACATACAACAAACATCAAACTTCAATATCTGTGCCTGTGTTCATCTCTAAGAACAGCGATGGATTCATTTGACAGATGCTTCAGCATCAGGGACGCAGTCAGGACAAAGGAAGGTTGCATGTTCAGCGACACAAATATACTGACAGCAAGCTTTGCAATCGTAGTTCATCTTTCTGTCCTCCTTGCAGCTGCATGGCCCACATCTTGAATTCTTTCTTCATCTGCTTTGGTGGAGAAGGTGTCAAGACTTGGATGCAGGAACCAGGGATGAATTCCTTGAGGTGCTACTGCAACTGTTTAGGAAGGTGCCCAGATGCCTCCTGGCACTTGGAAAGCTGACCTCGAAGAAGGGTGAGGATGATGGTTTTGAGGAATTGTGGACGTGTAATGGTTGCCCAAGGCGAATTGCAGAAGTGGGTCACTTGCTCGTTGATTCTACCAACACTGAGCAGCGAGAAGAAATCCTGAGTGCTATCTTCTGCATATTCAGCTGGTTCATGCAGTTGATGATCCTCCGCATTCTCGGGTTCTCCTCTTTCTCCACATTTTGCAGTAGTTCCTTCAACCTTCAATGATGACATCTAAATATATATAATAATATAATATGCATAATTGTAATATACTATAATCAAATTATTATATTATAATACAACAAACAAATATCAGTGGCCCAATTATAAAACAACAATTGTTATTTAAATCAGAAAGTAAAGACTGTTGTATTCATGTATTATGATATAGTATTACAGGTCTACAAAGCATCTGTTACTTACATCTGATGCAGCAATGTTGAAAATCTAGACAACAAGCACAGAAATGTGGAATGCAGTAAACCCCAACAGAGAGAACAAAGATGTTTAGCTGTCAAGTTCTAGTACACACATGAGGAAAACATGAAGAGCACAGATGGGTAAATGCCACTGACAGCTATTCAGAACCTCAGCAGTGCCTGTGCCTCCATCTCAGTGTTATATGTGAAAGTATGGTCCTTGCGGTGCACTGCAGCCTTGGTTTCTACCAGAGGGTTAATCAAGGTCACAAAACATTAGTGGATCTTTCTCCAACCCTTTCCACCAACAAAGTTCAAATACAAACACAATGTGTGTTGGTCTTGTAGTGTTCTTCTAACACTAAGGGATTGTATTTTTACTTGTCCTTTATTGGTTTGGGTAATTTTGAAGAAGGCAATATATAAAAAGTATGGTGATAGGGTTATGTATGAACGTAGTATGGCACTCACAATTTTTCAAAATTTAATTAAATAAAAACTGTTTCTCAAGTTACTCTGGAAGCTGTGCCAGGTTCAGTTTTAATTTGATAGTTTTCTCATGGTGCCCATCCAAGAAAACCTTCAGACAGATAAAAATTCCAAAAACCAATTATTTGGCTTCTATTGATGTTATAGGCATCTCTGGTGTGACTGAATTAAACATAGAAACAAGGTCAATTTACAGTATTATTATATGCATGATACTGATGAGCCTTTTTTTTTTTAACTATCAAAAACAGGGAAAAACACATTGTGCTCGTTAGTTTATCATATGTACGGTATGACTGGCTACTTATTTACTAATTAATAGAAATGATATTTGGGTACTTATGCACTTTTTATTGCTTGTCTACTGAATATGAACTTGAGCATCCTAGTTCTCATAGGTATATAATGCTAAAAATCAGTATACTGTCTTATATTTGTAACTGCTAGCAACTCCAGAGGGTCTGACAGTTGCGATGTTATAGTGGTATGTTGATGTTTTGTGATTGATTCAGTTATTATACATGATCCTGAATACACCATAGCAATCAAATCTGTTAGATGTTATGCTGTAGGGTGTTCTTAACTTGAAAACCACATCTGATTTTGTATTTTCTGAAACATTTCTGTTTGCTGGGACAAATTGCTGTGAAATTGTACTGGGAAGGTTTTCATTCTGTCTTTATTAGTACTGTATTCTAGCTAAGTGTGTGTTTATCTACTATTTATTTTTTGTTTCTTTGCCCAATTGTAAGGGCCCATAACACCATTTACATAAAAGCTATTGGGTATTGCAATCTGCTTTAAAATACCAAGTTCTTTACATATTTCATTTTCAGTCAAAGGTGAGCAAAAAGTCGGTGAATCATTGAGGTGAAGAAGGTTTTTTAATTCATGTAGAATGGCATGAACTGGCACTGATGAGAATACCTGTGCATGTGGTTTCTCTGACAGTGGAAACTTTGTTTATTGTCAGTTTTCTTAATAACAAGGTTTAAGTAATTAATGGAGTTCTCTTCTTCTGCTTCTGTAGTAAAAGTTATTTTTGGGTGCCTTCTGCCTGTTGCTTGGACAAATGCATTAACATCATTAGTGTCTCCCTGTAAAAGCAATAAAAATCATCAAAGTAATGTTTATGGTTAATAACTTTTCTTTGCAGCTGTGGAAACTTGGAAAAAATTTAATTTCTAAATCGTTCAGAAAAATATATTCTAAGGTGCCAGCCATACTGTTGTCCATCCCAGGACCATCTTTTTGACAAAATGTTTTGCCATTAAAAATGAAAAACTTGTATGACAAAACAAACCCTAAAAATTCAATTAGTTACGTACATTCTGCAGTGCTAACCTTATTATGGGTTAGGAGGTTATGCCTTCTAATTCCGATACTTTCTTTTGTTAGGACATTACTGTAGAGATATTTTTTTTTATGTCCAAGGATGCTAGTTTTCATCATTCACTTTATGTATGTCCCTGATTGTATATCCTAGCTTAGTTAGTTCAATTAGTTACGTACATTCTGCAGTGCTAACCTTATTATGGGTTAGGAGGTTATGCCTTCTAATTCCGATACTTTCTTTTGTTAGGACATTACTGTAGAGATATTTTTTTTTATGTCCAAGGATGCTAGTTTTCATCATTCACTTTATGTATGTCCCTGATTGTATATCCTAGCTTAGAACTGTTTGTAAACCCATGCAGGTACTAAATGTGTAAACTAGTTTCACTTTGTTGTTAAGAAACTTATTTAGTTCATGGTATGGTGGTGGTATATTGTTCCCAATTGGGTAAATCAGATTTCCTTCTTTGTGAATTTTAACTTGAGATCTATGTTGGGGCAGTTTAGCATTCATTGTTTTAAGTGATGTCTTTTTGTACTCATTGAGAAGAAATTCAGACCAGGCTGCCTTCTTTCCTGGATCAGTCTGGAACATGTCAGTTGGGTCTATGTGAACTTTTGTTACACTGTTTTCTACAAAGAATTATTCTGCCTCTACATTTATATTCTGCAAACCACTGTGAGGTCTGTGACAGAGAATATATCCCATTTTACCAGTTATTAATGTTTCTTTCTGTTCCACTCACGTATGGAACATGGGAAGAATGATTGTTTGAAAGCATCTCTGAATGTAGTAATTATTCTTATCTCATTCTCATAGTCCTTATGTGAGTGATAAATAGGGGATTGTAGGATATTCCTAGAATAATCATTTAAAGCTGGTTCTTGAAACTTTGTTAACAGATTTTCTCAGGACAGTTAACACCTATCTTCCAGTTCAGTTCCTTCAGTATCTCTCTGACACACTCCCACAGGTTAAACAAAAACCTATGACCCTTCTCTGTATGTGTTCAATATCCCCACATTAGTCCTATCTGGTACAGGTGCCACACACTTGACCAGTATCCTAGAACCAGTCTCACAACTGACTTTTAAGCGATCTACCAATAAACCGAAATATATCACTGCTTTCCCACAACTGAAGCTATATGATCATTCTGTTTCATATCCCTACAAAGTGTTGCACCCAGGTATTTATATAATTTGGCCAATTTCAACAGTGACTCATTTATATTATAGTCACAGGACACTACAGTTTTTGTTTTATGAAGTACAAAATTTTGCATTTCTGAACATTTAAAGCAAGTTGTCAATCTCTGTACCATGTTAAAATCTTATCAACATCTGACTGAATATGTATGCACCTTCTTTCAGTTTCTGTCAGCTTTATATAAAACTGCAGCTATATTCCCTTACCTATCCAAATAACCATTGCTTTCTCTTGCTCTAACTTTTTTTATAAACTCAACTCTGATTATTTACAACCTTGTTTTTACAACTCAACTCTGATTATTTACAAACTTGCAAGAGCTATTCTGACTGGATGAAGCTTCACTGACCTTATCGGCTGTGCCTGCAAGTTCGAGTCTTATCATCTAAGCTGCTTCAGATGCCATATTAGTCTCAATTATAACTCAATATTTTCCTCACTAACATTTGTATGTTTGTCATTGTTTAGTTTTTGTCATCACAAAGTAAATTATATATTTTTATTGTGTTTCAAAATCAGACTGTTTCATTAAAAATAATCATTTGTCCATTATGAACTTTTGCCGTTTTATTCTGACCAGCATTATTATTTGAATGTATTCTTACTCTGGTATTATCATGAATACCCATGTAATATATCTTCAGTGAGATGTACTTTATAAGAAATAGTGCTATGTCTATTTATTGTCTCATCTCATTTTTTAACTTGTCCCATATAATGTTGTATGCTTCTGTACACTGAATGATTGAGTGTATCAATAAATATAAAAATACAAATCATTCAAATCAATGTTTGTAAGTTAGCAATCTTGTCATTAAAGCAATGTTGTCCACTCCAACCATTTTTTTCAATATTTGCTTTCTTAGGTTGATCAGTTTATCTGACTTTTTGGTATGCCTCTTTTCAATTTTTGTACACATTTTTCTTGACCGTATTTGAAATACCTTTCTACACAAACCAAAGCTGAGTACTAGTGATTGCTTTACTTAACTACAAAATTAGTTTGAAGGCTTGTCTACTTAAAAACTCTTTATGTAGTCTTTACATTTATATGAATCATGTACCTGGCTCTAATCCAGTTTTCTTGCTTTTGGCTTTGTTGATAAGTAAATGGCTGGACACTGTTTAATTTTCACTCTTGCATAGTTTTGTGTGATGTCTGCTGCAAGACACTGTTTGTTGAGCTTAATATTCATTACCTCAGTGCTAATTTGCTACTTCAGTTTAAAGAGTAAATAGTTAACTTACTTTTTCAGTCTGTCTCATTTCTCTATCTTGTTTTCCTTTGACTTCCCCTTATATCTTATTATTTATTTATTTTTGTGTCAAGAATTTTATGTTGGATGATGCGCAGGAGATGCAGGCAGGTCATGAACATAAAATGCAAAAATGTGGCAGAAGAATACGATAAAGTAGAGTAGTTCTTGTTGTTGTTGTTGTTGTTGTCACCACTCCTGAGACTGGTTTGATGCAACTCTCCATGCTACTCTATCCTGTGCAAGCTTCTTCATCTCCCAGTACCTACTGCAACCTACATCCTTCTGAATCTGCTTAGTGTATTCATCTCTTGGTCTCCCTCTACGATTTTTACCCTCCACGCTGCCCTCCAATGCTAAATTTGTGATCCCTTGATGCCTCAAAACATGTCCTACCAACCGATCCCTTCTTCTAGTCAAGTTGTGCCACAAACTTCTCTTCTCCCCAATCCTATTCAATACCTCCTCATTAGTTATGTGATCTATCCACCTTATCTTCAGCATTCTTCTGTAGCACCACATTTCAAAAACTTCTATTCTCTTCTTGTCCAAACTAGTTATCGTCCATGTTTCACTTCCATACATGGCTACACTCCATACAAATACTTCCAGAAACGACTTCCTGATACATAAATCTATATTCGATGTTAATAACTTTCTCTTCTTCAGAAACGCTTTCCTTGCCATTGCCAGTCTACATTTTATATCGTCTCTACCTCTACCATCATCAGTTATTTTACTTCCTAAATAGCAAAACTCCTTTACTACTTTAAGTGTCTCATTTCCTAATCTAATTCCCTCAGCATCACCCGATTTAATTTGACTACATTCCATTATCCTCGTAATGCTTTTTTTGATGTTCATCTTATATCCTCCTTTCAAGACACTGTCCATTCCGTTCAACTGCTCTTCCAAGTCCTTTGCCGTCTCTGACAGAATTACAATGTCATCGGCGAACCTCAAAGTTTTACTTCTTCTCCATGAATTTTAATACCTACTCCAAATTTTTCTTTTGTTTCCTTTACTGCTTGCTCAATATACAGATTGAATAACATCGGGGAGAGGCTACAACCCTGTCTCAGTCCTTTCCCAACCACTGCTTCCCTTTCATGCCCCTCGACTCTTATTACTGCCATCTGGTTTCTGTACAAATTGTAAATAGCCTTTCGCTTCCTGTATTTTACCCCTGCCACCTTCTGAATTTGAAAGAGAGTATTCCAGTCAACATTGTCAAAAGCTTTCTCTAAGTCTACAAATGCTAGAAACGTAGGTTCGACTTTTCTTAATCTTTCTTCTAAGATAAGTCGTAAGGCCAGTATTGCCTCACGTATTCCAACATTTCTACGGAATCCAAACTGATCTTCCCCGAGGTCCGCATCTACCAGTTTTTCCTTTTCTTTCTGTAAAGAATTCGTGTTAGTATTTTGCAGCTGTGACTTATTAAACTGATAGTTCGGCAATTTTCACATCTGTCAGCACCTGCTTTCTTTGGGATTGGAATTATTATATTCTTCTTGAAGTTTGAGGGTATTTCGCCTGTCTCATACATCTTGCTCACCAGCTGGTAGAGGTTTGTCATGACTGGCTCTCCCAAGGCCGTCAGTAGTTCTAATGGAATGTTGTCTACTCTGGGGGCATTGTTTCGACTCAGCTCTTTCAGTGCTCTGTCAAACTCTTCACTCAGTATCTTATCTCCCATTTCGTCTTCATCTACAACCTTTTCCATTTCCATAATATTGTCCTCAAGTACATCGCCCTTGTATAAACATTCTATATACTCCTTCCACCTTTCTGCCTTCCCTTCTTTGCTTAGAACTGGGTTGCCATCTGAGCTCTTGATATTCATACACGTGGTTCTCTTCTCTCCAAACGTCTCTTTAATTTTCCTGTAGGCAGTATCTATCTTACCCCTAGTGAGATAAGCTTCTACATCCTCACATTTGTCCTCTAGCCATCCCTGCTTAGCCATTTTACACTTCCTGTCAATCTCAGATTTGAGACGTTTGTATTCCTTTTTGCCTGCTTCATTTACTGCATTTTTATATTTTCTCCTTTCATCAGTTAAATTCAATATTTCTTCTGTTACCCAAGGATTTCTAGCAGTCCTCGTCTTTTTACCTACTTTATCCTCTGCTGCCTTCACGACTTCATCCCTCAGAGCTACCCATTCTTCTTCTACTGTGTTTCTTTCCCCCATTCCTGTCAATTGTTCCCTTATGCTCTCCTTGAAACGCTGTATAACCTCTGGTTCTTTCAGCTTATCCAGATCCCATGTCCTTAAATTCCCACCTTTTTGCAGTTTCTTCAGTTTTAACCTACAGGTCATAACCAATAGATTGTGGTCAGAGTCCACATCTGCCCCTGGAAAAGTCCTACAATTTAAAACCTGATTCCTAAATTTCTGCCTTACCATTATATAACCTATCTCATACCTTTTAGTATCTCCAGGATTCTTCCATGTATACAACCTTCTTTTATGATTCTTGAACGAAGTGTTAGCTATGATTAAGTTATGCTCTGTGCAAAATTCCACCAGACGGCTTCCTCTTTCATTTCTTAGCCCAAATCCATAATCACCTACTATGTTTCCTTCTCTCCCTTTTCCTACTGACGAATTCCAGTCACCCATGACTATTAAAATTTTGTCTTCCTTCACTACCTGAATAATTTCTTTTATCTCATCATACATTTCATCAATTTCTTCATCATCTGCAGAGCTAGTTGGCATATAAACTTGTACTACTGTAGTAGGCATGGGCTTTGTGTCTATCTTGGCCACAATAATGCATTCACTATGCTGTTTGTAGTAGCTTACCCGCACTCCTATTTTTTTATTCATTATTAAACCTACTCCTGCATTACCCCTATTTGATTTTGTATTTATAACCCTGTATTCACCTGACCAAAAGTCTTATTTCTCCTGCCACCGAACTTCACTAATTCCCACTATATCTAATTTTAACCTATCCATTTCCCTTTTTAAATTTTCTAGCCTACCTGCCCGATTAAGGGATCTGACATCCCACCCTCCGATCCATAGAACGCCAGTTTTCTTTCTCCTGATAACGACGTCCTCCTGAGGAGTCCCCGCCTGGAGATCCGAATGGGGGACTATTTTACCTCCTGAATATTTTACCCAAGAGGACGGCATCATTATTTAATCATACAGTAAAGCTGCATGTCCTCAGGAAAAATTACGGCTGTAGTTTCCCTTTGCTTTCAGCCGTTCGCAGTACCAGCACAGAAAGGCCGTTTTGGTTAATGTTGCAAGGCCAGATCAGTCAATCATCCAGACTGTTGCCCCTGCAACTACTGAAAAGGCTGCTGCCCCTCTTCAGGAACCACATGTTTTTCTGGCCTCTCAACAGATACCCCTCCGTTGTGGTTGTACCTACGGTACGGCTATCTGTATCGCTGAGGCACACAAGCCTCCCCACCAACAGCAAGGTCTATGGTTCATGGGGAGGATAAAGTAGAGTAACATGCTATAATAAGAAAATTAAATAGCACAGCTCAACAAACATCACATAACTTGTGTGCCAGACTAATAGTCAACTTAATGATATAACATTCAAAGTAATATTAGTTATAATACTAACAATAACTATTAAAAAATTCAAGTAGTTAGTTCAAATTGGCATTTAGAGTTTTATGAAGTGAATGAACAGTGTTTGTGGAAGTGAAACATTCTTAAATTTATTCCTAAATGTATTAAACAATGGAAAATCCAGGATGGAATGTAATAATATTATGAAAAGGATAGTTACTGCTTACTATATAGCGGGGATGCTGAGGCACAATTAAAAAGCTCACATTAAGCTTTTGGCCACAGCCTTCATTAGTCTACAACTGGATGTGTTTTCTTTATGGTAAGTAGCAGTCTGTGTTTTCCTATGTTGGTGTTTGCTGTTTTCACATACTGATAAGGGTAATTTATTGTACAGCACAATGCGCATATTCCTTACTCCAGCTAGATCCCTGATCATTCTTTGGCTCATAACTTGAATGTTTGCACTGGTCCATGTATTGTATTGTGAACAGACTTACTAGTCTCCAACAAATGCAGGTTCCTGTTAGCAAAGGTCATAGACACTAATATATAAATAAAGAGAACAGGCTTACCTCAAGAAATTGCTTGACTTGTGCTACTGCTTCATCACATGCAACCAACCATGGGGTACATACATCTAGGGTAACTTTTTGTGGTACTGAATAGAAAAATGTGCTTGCTGTTATTTAACATTTTTTTCCATAGAATCAGTTAATTCTTCTCTCAATAGCTATATCTATGTATTTTAGAAAAGAAGATTTCTATCATCTGCAAACAGTACAGGCAAGGCTTTGGGCAGATCACTGCTAAACAAAATACAAGTAGGGGCCCAAGAACTGAGCACTAAGGGGCACCATTACCTAATCACAGTTTCATTGGACAGAACTTTATTAGCATCTTTACCAGATATTTGTGCTACTGGTCTCCGATTGTGAGATAACACTGAAACTACTGACTGAAATTCCTCCAATACCAAGTGATTGATTAGTTTGATCAACAAACAGACCAAAACATGATTCCTGCTGTTAAAAGTATTAAGGATTTGATCACTAAATGAAAGAACAGCTTAATTAATGCATAGCAAAGAGGAAAGTGATCACTACTGTCATAAAAAGCAAGTGCCCTAAGGAAAATAAACAAGTTTGTTTCCAAACAAGATTACCGCATGCTGTTGACATTTGCACCACTGTGCAGATACTTTCAGTGCAAGACAGATAAAATTATAACCATGCAAATCAATCAAACTACATCCAATTTCCCCATAGTGAGCCACCACAGTGCAAAGATCCCTTATACCAAAATAATCAGAAAATGCCCCTGAACATCTGTGAAATACACACATCAAAAAAAGTTTTGCAGCACCCCCAGTTCACAGAACTCCTGAAGACAGATGTCAACTGTGGATATTGTATCACACACACAGTCCCTTTGACTGTTCAGAGATGTCACTAAACCTGCCCAAAGATGTAAACGACCATGCATGAGCAGCGCCTAATAGATGGAGGAGGTATGACAGCCAATCAGTTCCAGACATTTCACCAGGAAGGAGGTACATGGCTTGTGTTGTCTGTAGTTCAACCATGCCTAGATGGCCAATACTGCGGTTCGATCTCATCCGCATTGTTACTTTGTGCCAGGAAGGGCTCTCAACAAGTGTGCAGGCATCTTGGAGTGAACCAAAGTGATGTTGTATGGACATGGAGGAAATACAAGAGAGACAGGAACTGTCGATGAAATGCCTTGCTCAGGCCACACAGGGCTACTACTGCAATGGATGACCACTAGCTATCGATTATGGCTCGGAGGAACCCCGATAGCATAATGCTACCAAGTTGAATAATGCTTTTTGTGCAGCCACAGGAGGTCGCATAATGACTCATTGTGCGCAACAAGTTGCCTGATGTGCAACTTCACTCCCGACGTCCATGGCGAGGTCCACCTTTGCAACCGTGCCATCATGCAGCACAGTACAGATGGGCCCAACAACATGCCAAATGGACTACTCATGATTGGTATCACGTTCTCTTCACCAATTAGAGTCGCATATGCCTTCAGTCAGACAATCATCAGAGATGTGTTTGGAGGCAATCCAGTCAGTTTGAATGCCTTAGACACACTGTCCAGTAGGTGCAGCAAGGTAGAGGTTCATGGATGTTTTGAGGTGGCAATATGTGGGGCTGACGTACGCTGCTGGTGGTCATGGAAGGCACCGTAACAGCTGTATGATTTGTGAATGCCATCCTCCAACCGATAGTGTAACCATATTGGCGAGACATTCATCTTCATGGATAACAATTCGCACCCCCATCGTGCACATCTTGTGAATGACTTCCTTCAGGATAACGACATAGCTCAACTAGAGTGGCCAGCATGTTCTCCAGACATGAAGCCTATCAAATTTGCCTGGGATAGATTGAAAAGGGCTGTTTATGGATGACGTGACCCAACAACGACTCTGAGGAATCTACGCCAAATTGCCTTTGAGGAGTGGATCAATCTGGACTGACATTGCCTTGATGAAGTTGTGGATAGTATGCCACAACGAATATAGGCATGCATCAATGCAAGAAGATGTGCTGCTGGGTATTAGAGGTCCCGGTGTGTACAGCAATCTGGACCACTACCTCTGAAGATCTCGCTGTATGGTGGTACAACTTGCAATATGTGGCTTTCACAAGCAATAAAAAGGGCGGAAATGATGTTTATGTTGATCTCTATTCCAGTTTTCTGTACAGATTCTGTAACTCTCGGAACCAAGGTGATGCAAAACTTTTTTGATGTGTGTATTACCAATGAAGTTTGGGTTCATTCTTTCTAGACTAAATTGATTGCTGATACAGCACACAGTTTTTTGTTGTATTCTCCTTGGGGTACCTATAATCTGTAATATGTAGGTAGCAATCATCAGATGGCATTTTTCTTCAGGGCAGTTACTATGAAGCAGATTACCAATGTTCTGAGTTTACCACTATGAGTGTGCAAATGTAAGTTCGAAACAAAAGACTTGGTACTGTTTGAATTGTAAAGACGAAACGCACAAAAATGTAAACATCAAAGACACTAAAGATGATATTATAGCATTTCCATTAGATGAAATGTGTGGGTTAATACTAAAAATTGATGAACTTAAACAACAGTGTGAATCTCCATTGTACAGTGATGTGCTAATAAATAATTTTACTAGGCGACATGATCAACGAACATTGTGAGATATGCCATAAAACTGTGAGAAGTGGTGTTGAGTGCACTAAATGTGGAAACGTATTTCATTTTTGATGTGAAAAAGTAGATCCCTCACTAAAGGAGCTGGAGACAACCATAAAAAACTAGAACTGTGATGAATGTAGGTCAAAGACTATTAGGCCTAAAATATGTAACATACAAGATTATAATGGACCTGAAGATAATGAAATTCACACAATCACATCTGAAGCTGAACACATGAAGCAGAACAACATGAATTGTGGCACAAATAGTGCTGATAAATGTAAATCATCAAATAAAAACCATAGCAAAAAATCTTGCAGCAACCCAGATTTTATGGTGCCTGTTATTAAAAGAAACAATGTATCAAATGCAACAGATAAAGAACAGGGTGGAACATACACCAGAATCTACTCTCATGGTTTTGGAAGAGGGATGGCTAAAAAACGAAGGCCCTGACATCTCAAAAAAACATTAAAATTAAAGACATAGTGAAACCTGGAGCAAGATTCAACCAGATCCTCACCAACACTGAAGATTGCAGTAATTTGATAAAGAGTGACTTTGTGGTTCTTATAGGTGGTTCTAATGATGTATACCATAATGAAACAGCTGCAGCGACAGCAACTCTGAAGGCAACACTGGGAAAGTTAACAAACACACATGTTATATTATTTAAAATATCTCATCATTATGATTTAATTGAAACATCATGTGTAAACAGAGAAATAACCAAAGTTAACAAGTACTTTTAAACAATTTGCAAACAGTTTAAAAATGTAATGATTTTCGATATTAAGGAATGTGTAAGTTGTAACCAACAACCCTCTGACAATTGTACCTGCTCAAGAATTAGATTAGATTAGTTTTTCATTCCATAGATCCGTGTTGAGGAGATCCTCGTGGATGTAGAACATGTCACTTTTTTTTCATACAAGACATGGTCAAGGCCTAAGTGGTTTAGGAAAGACATTGCTGGCCCAAAAAATACTTAGTATGGTAAATAACAAATTATCTTGCATCAACAATTTGGAACATATGTCTCAAAACTCAGAATGAGACCAGGGAAATGTATAAGGCCGACCAAGCCTGAAATGTGTCAGACTTTGGTCAAAACAAAGAGCTTTAGATCATAATACAAAAAACACACTTCAAGTAAATAATCAAACTAAGTCCAACATATGCAGTGTACCACCTTGCAGCAAAAATGAATTAATTTTGTTACATATAAATGTACAGTCCCTAAGAAACAGTCAGTGAACTACAGTACTGGCTGGAGGAAATTCAGTTCGCATTCTATGTGTGAATGAACACTGGATTGAAAGTGAGGAATTAAGCTTATTTGTACCATTTGGCTACTCACTGGCAACAAGCTACTGTGGACCAAACAATGCCCATAGTGGAGTGTCCATTTATATCAACAAAAACTTGAATCTAAAATATTCAATCATAGACCTCACAAGCCTATGTGTTGAAGGACTATTTGAAGCATTTGCATTGGTTATACACACTCAGAAACTCATAATTGCAACAGTTTACCGACCACCAGCTTCTGATGAGGAGATATTCACAGAAAAACGTTCTGATTTCATCTTACTGACAACCATATACAAGCAGTATAAAACATTTATCACAGGAGACATTAATATAGATGTAAGAGTAAAGAGAAAAACTATGATATACATCCCAGATATCTTAAGATCAATGAATTACTACTGCGTAAATGAAAAACTGACCAGAATGGAGGCATGCCTTGACAATATAATTAGCAATGTCTGTAGGAATCAAGCAGAATGGCTCAAAATTTGAAATCTGACACTTAATGATACCAGGATGCTAACTACATATAGAGCTCTCAAGGAAGAGAACATTGAACTAATGAGAAATGAACCGAATAGAATAGAATGGGCTAGAATACTAACCATTGATAAAGATATAAATGAAAGCTTTTGTGCATTCGTATCAAATATACAAAATACATTAGACATTAACTGCCCTCTTATTACTAAGAGATGTAACTGTAGCAATATGCATTGACCACAACACACAAAAAAGTGGTACACCCTGCCCTCAATAAAATTAGAATCCTTCTACTCATGCTGAAGGACAAAATCGAAGGCAATCAAGAAAACAAGAATAGATATATAAACTTAAGAAAAATATGTTGTTGTTGTGGTCTTCAGTCCTGAGACTGGTTTGATGCAGCTCTCCATGCTACTCTATCCTGTGCCAGTTTCTTCATCTCCCAGTACCTAGTGCAACCTACATCCTTCTGAATCTGCTTAGTGTATTCATCTCTTGGTCTCCCTCTACGATTTTTACCCTCCACGCTGCCCTCCAATACTAAATTGGTAATCCCTTGATGCCTCAGAACATGTCCTACCAACCGATCCCTTCTTCTGCTCAAGTTGTGCCACAAGCTTCTCTTCTCCCCAATCCTATTCAGTACTTCCTCATTAGTTATGTGATCTACCCATCTAATCTTCAGCTTTCTTCTGTAGCACCACATTTCGAAAGCTTCTATTCTCTTCTTGTCCAAACTATTTATCGTCCATGTTTCACTTCCATACATGGCTACACTCCATACAAATACTTTCAGAAATGACTTCCTGACAGTTAAATCTATACTCGATGTTAACAAATTTCTCTTCTTCAGAAACGCTTTCCTTGCATTGCCAGTCTACATTTTATATCCTCTCTACTTCGACCATCATCAGTTATTTTGCTCCCCAAATAGCAAAACTCCTTTACTACTTTAAGTATCTCATTTCCTAATCTAATTCCCTCAGCATCACCCGACTTAATTCGACTACATTCCATTATCCTCGTTTTCCTTTTGTTGATGTTCATCTTATATCCTCCTTTCAAGACACTGTCCATTCCATTCAACTGCTCTTCCAAGTCCTTTGCTGTCTCTGACAGAATTACAATGTCATCGGCGAACCTCAAAGTTTTTATTTCTTCTCCATGGATTTTAATACCTACCCCGAATTTTTCTTTTGTTCCCTTTACTGCTTGCTCTATATAGAGATTGAATAACATCGGGGAGAGGCTACAACCCTGTCTTACTCCCTTCCCAACAACTGCCTCCCTTTCATGTCCCTCGACTCTTATAACTGCCATCTGGTTTCTGTACAAATTGTAAATAGCCTTTCGCTCCCTGTATTTTACCCCTGCCACCTTTAGAATTTGGAAGAGAGTATTCCAGTCAACATTGTCAAAAGCTTTCTCTAAGTCTACAAATGCTAGAAACGTAGGTTTGCCTTTCCTTAATCTTTCTTCTAAGGTAAGTCGTAAGGTCAGTATTGCCTCACGTGTCCACACATTTCTACAGAATCCAAACTGATCTGCCCCGAGGTCGGCTTCTACTATTTTTTCCATTCATCTGTAAAGAATTCGTGTTAGTATTTTGCAGCTGTGGCTTATTAAACTGATTGTTCGGTAATTTTCACATCTGTCAACACTTGCTTTCTTTGGGATTGGAATTATTATATTCTTTTTGAAGTCTGCGGGTATTTCGCCTGTTTCATACATCTTGTTCACCAGATGGTAGAGTTTTGTCAGGACTGGCTCTCCCAAGGCCGTCAGTAGTTCCAATGGAATGTTGTCTACTCCGGGGGCCTTGTTTCGGCTCAGGTCTTTCAGTGCTCTGTCAAACTCTTCACGCAGTATCGTATCTCCCATTTCATCTTCATCCACATCCCCTTCCATTTCCATAATATTGTCCTCAAGTACATCGCCCTTGTATAGACCCTCTATATACTCCTTCCACCTTTCTGCTTCCCCTTCTTTTCTTAGAACTGGGTTTCCATCTGAGCTCTTGATGTTCATACAAGTGATTCTCTTTTCTCCAAAGGTCTCTTTAATTTTCCTGTAGGCAGTATCTATCTTACCCCTAGTGAGATAAGCCTCTACATCCTTACATTTGTCCTCTAGCCATCCCTGCTTAGCCATTTTGCACTTCCTGTCAATCTCATTTTTGAGACGTTTGTATTCCTTTTTGCCTGCTTCATTTACTGCATTTTTATATTTTCTCCTTTCATCAATTAAATTCAATATTTCTTCTGTTACCCAAGGATTTCTACTAGCCCTCGTCTTTTTACCTACTTGATTATCTGCTGCCTTCACTACTTCATCCCTGAAAGCTACCCATTCTTCTTCTACTGTATTTGTTTCCCCCATTCCTGTCAATTGTTCCCTTACGCCCTCCCTGAAACTCTGTACAACCTCTGGTTCTTTCAGTTTATCCAGGTCATATCTCCTTAAGTTAACTGAAGAAACTGCAAAAAGGAGGGAACTTAAGGAGATAAGAAAAATATACAAATCTGAAATTAAAGCAGCAAAAATGAATGCAAATGAGGAGTATATTTCAAATTCTAAAAACAAATGTAAAGCTGCCTGGAACATAGTTAAAAATGAGATAAACATGGGGAAAGAAGAAATAGTAACCCAACTAATTGCAACAGACTCCACAAACACTTCATAAATTCAGTAAATGCCCAGGTACCAAAAAGTGATGATTTAACTGATGCAGAAGCTTTTCTTTCACAATCACAGAATAAAACAGATAAAATATTTAACTGGAGTAGAATAACTGCTGCAGATATAAATAACTCTGTAAATGAGTTGAACAACTCTAGAATGTAAGACTACTATGAATTCAGGAACTTTGTAATAAAGACTATAATTAAGGAAATTAGAACTCCTCTACTCTACCTTGCAAATAAAATCCTTGATGATGGCATTTTCCCTGATTGCCTTAAAATTACAGTTACACTCCTCATATACAAAAAGGGTGACAGAGAAATGCCAGATAACTATAGACCAATATCAATTGTCCCTATACTCACTAAAACCATAGAGCTGCTCCCACACAGAGATTTACATGTATTTTGAGAGCAATAAATTACTTAAAGACAGCCAGTTTGGATTTAGAACTAATCAGTCAACCACAAGAGCTATTGAAAGCCTGATAACTGAAATCCACAACACTTTTGAAAGGAAACTGACCAACTGTGCAACACTCATAGACTTAAGCAAAGCATTTGATTCAGCATTACATGAGATAATTGATAAAAAATTAGAATATTATGGTATTGCAGTCAAACCACTTAATTTGTTTAAGTTATACCTAAATAACAGGCAACAGTCAGTGTATGTGGACAATGAAAGGCCAGATCTAATGAAAATTGAGAGAGAAATTCCACAGGGCTCTGTTCTTGGACCCTTCCTCTTTATTATCTATGTTAATGACCTGTCAAAAATGTTTTATATGCTGATCATATGACTATGATTTCCACAGGTGAGAGTATGCAAGAGGAGGTAAACAAAAATAATGAACTTTTTGAAAAAAGTAGGGTGTGGTGTATTGCTAACAAGTAATGTACAAATAACACAAAAACAGAGGAAATTTAATTTAATCTGAAGGTACAGAAAACAGGGAATCACAGTGCCAAACTACTGGGACTAAAAATAGACCAAAGGCTCTCATGGGATGACCATATAAGCTATCTGACAGGCAAACTTGCATGCATAATATTCCTGCTGTATAAACTAAGATATTCTGCCAGTAAAAGTTTTTGATGCTTTGCTACTATGCATTCTTTCGGTCACAGCTACAATATGGGATTCTGTTATGGGGTAATTCACCAGGCACAAACTGTGTATTCAAAAGGCAAAATAAAAAAGAAGCAATTAGATGTTTACAAGATTGGATCCAAGAGAAAGCTGTAAGGAGTACTTCAGTATATTAAACATAATGACACTCCCAAGTCTTTATATGTATAGATGTTTACTATACATCTCCAACTGTCTGCCTGCAGCCCGCCCTCAGCCCAAGTCGGCTGCTACTCACGCTGACTACCGTCGCTGCCTAAACCCGAGAGAGAGAGATCCCCGGAGCGGCGTGCCTCCGAGTTTTGTTAGCTCTTCCCCTTCGACCCCGCCAGCGCTTGGCATGACGTAGCGTCGAGTGCAACTTTTCCTTATTAGGGATTGTTTTAGTATTAACTTCAGTACTTTTCTTCAGAAGCTGGGTGGAGGGGTAGAGGGGCCTCTCCCTATATGGTCACGCACTGCGTCCTGAGCCCTTCATTGGCTCCTCATGACGTAGTGCGGTCCCCACCTAGGGCCCTCTTTCTTTCTCTCTCCGCTCCCAGACTTCTCCCTCTAGCCAAGAGTGTTGATACTGTAAGTTACTGCTTATTAAGGGACCTGCCCAGAGCGCCCTTTTTATCTTAATAGCTGAGTCTGCTTCCTTGCTTATCACGCGCAGCTGCCTGGCCGCTTGGACCGCCGCCTCGGCTATCTGGCTGCGTCGTTATCTTTTGTGACCCCTCTGACACGCCTGGCGTCCCCTGTTAACTCTATCTCCCCGTATGATTTCTGGTGTATCGTCTGAGAACAACTGCATTTAGACTTGGCTTTTCTGCGGTTACAACACCTCCCCCGCCAGGGAAATTGGCGTTACTCCTCAGAGTAGCGTCAATTGTGACTCTTTTATTTTTTTTCCATTACATGCTTTACAGATTTGTTTATTACATTAGCATCTGATATGTTATATTTTTCATTTTCATTTAGTAAAGTCAAATTCATTAAACACACAATAATACAATTACATTATACATGCCTAACATTCAGTTATGTCAAAAGCATTTGCATTAAAATCAAAAGACACTTTCATTGATACATACATTCACATTTCAATTAGAATTACATTTCAAATACAGTTACATTTCAATTACACATTTCAAATACAGTTACATTTCAATTACATATTTCAAATACAGTTACATTTCAATTACACATTTCAAATACAGTTATTTAACGTCTGTTTCTGAAAGCGACCGTATCACCTTGGTCTTTTCCACATCTTTCATAAATTACTTTCTCTTCAGTTTCTTTATTACTGTGTCTTCTAGCTGAACTAGTCTCTGGGTATTGGTTCACTATGGTATTTCTTATACATACTTTTCCACAACAATCACTGTCTTCAAAATATTTCCATATACTTTTAAAACAGTCTTTACAACATTTACAGTTTTTACAACAGCATGTTATTATGATTAGAATAACTATTGATATGGCTACATACGTAGTTATGGAGTAATGTGTGAAGTACCTGGAGTACTTCATTTCCTCCTCTTGTCTCTCTACCATCTTCTGGACATCATCCAGTCTTTTTCCTGCGACTTTCAAGTCGTCTAACTGTGTTATTACCTGGTCCAATGGCAAATCTAATGCTAACGTTGAGACATCCCTTTTTTCCTTGTTTACCACGCAACAATCGAATTCTAGAGTGATCTGCGGAACTATGTCTTTCTTCGTCACATTACTCTGAATCACTCTATCTGTTTGTATGAACACTCTAGTGCCATACCCCTCACATTTACTGTAAAAACTAATTTTTCCTACCCCTTTTATTACTAGGTCCTTTGGTGGTTCCCTTCCACACAATACTGTTAAGCCGTCTTCCTTCGGTGCTACATATAGCCATTCGTTACTCTTTAGATGAGTCCAAAGGCTCTGATTCAGTGCGACTATTTTTCGCACACAATCTTCCGGAATTTCTCTTACTGGTTGCAACAATTTGGCTTCGCACTCTTCGTGGTCGAATGTTGACAGCAAGGCGAATGCTTGTTTGCACAGTCTCCTATTTTTACTTAGCTCCTTGCATTTGAGTTCCTCCGCAGAAAGTTTCGCGTACTGCCTTTTGGATTCATCTATTAGTAAGAATTCTTTCTCTGGCTGTATGTACACATATTTACCTTTCATGTTTGGAATTTCTTTTGGTAGTGGGAGTACTCTATACAAATTGAAATTGTTATTATTTATTAATGGAATATTAATTACATATCCTAGTATGCTACCCGAGATGAAAACATCTAAATCAATTATTCTTAACAATAGATAACCTGAGGACTCCGTAAGAGGAACAGGAAACTTTACATCTTTTAGTTCTTCCCGTATTAAACTTAGGTATTTTACAATTTGGACTGGATTAATTATATGAGGCTGTAGTATTCCCTTCTGAGCATTTATCATTTGTTCGTATTCCTCTTCGATCTGACCAAACACTGCCGATAGTTGTAATACTTGCTCTGTTACTGTGGCGAAGGACGCTACACGTTTAAACCCTATATCGGTTTCCTTCACGTATTCCTTCATGAATCGTTCTAGTCTTTGCATACCTGTCTTCAGAACGTGCTCATTTGACTCTAGTGTATATACCGTCCTGTTTACTCCCGCCAATGTGGCTCTTACCACTGCCACCTGTTCCTTTGTTAGCCTCAACAACCCTTCTGAGTTTTTCTCCATAGCGTCTATTCTTTCCTTATAGTATGCTGCATTTGCTTCGTCCAACGTCCCGAACAGTATTTTACTTATCTGCCCGACGAAGTTGAATACTCCTCTCTTCCTTCTGGTCTCGTGTTTCGTTAGCTGCTGTACTAAAAGTTGCAATCCTGTGATTTTTTCCACATGGTGGGTTACTTGTTGGTCTAGTACCCTGCATTCTATTAATCCTACATTTAATTGTGTTAGTGTTTCTCGGCACCTTTGTACCGCTGCCCTACCATACCTCTCTGCATTCTGAAACCTTTCTGTTATTATATCTAGATTTACGTATGTGACGATTCTCCATGTGGTACTGTATATTTCTACCTGTCCTCTATTATCGTAATATAGTCCTGATGAACTCGGAAATGGCGTCACTTGGTACTCATTTGTTGCATGCTCTGATGCAGTGATGTAGTATGCTGTTATCACTATGACGAATTTCACGACCTGCCACTTGAGTGCCATACCTGAAATTTAAAAGAATTGTTTCAGCCTGTTGGCATGTACTTTTGTTTCCTTATTTCTTTTAACTTTTATTACTACGTTAGGACCTTCCACTTTTACTACTTCAAATGGACCTCTCCATTGTGAATCTAATTTCCGAGATCTACCCCGTCTCACCGACTCATCGTGCAGTAATACTTTATCTCCTACCTTGAAGTTTTTTGGATTTTGTTTCATGTCATACTGTTCCTTACTGATTTTCTTACTTCTTATAATCAAGTCTCTGGCCACTCTGTGGGCTTCCTGCATTCTCGCTCTTAGTTTATTTACATACATTTCATAATTGTAACTTACCTGCTGTGTTTCTTGCTGCAGTACTCCTGGTATGTTAACCTTTCTTCCGTATTGTAATTCAAATGGTGTGTGTCCTGTGCTGCTGTGTGGTGTAGTGTTGAACACAAAAATTGCATACAGTACCCATTTGTCCCAAGAACTTTGATCTCCTGTTACAAAGTGTCTGAGATACTCTACAATAGTTCTATGACTTCTTTCTAGTGCACCATTTGATTCAGGGTGGTACGCTGTAGTATTTATACGCTTTACCTTCAACAATTTACATACACTTTTAAATACATCACTCAGAAAGTTAGACCCTTGATCTGTTAATAATACTGATGGAATTCCATACCTTAATACTACGTTTTCCACAAATGCCTCAGCTACTGTTTCGGCATCTTGTTTGTCAATTGGGATTGCTAAGGTAAATTTACTCAGATCGTCTTGGAATGTTAACATGTACCTTTTTCCTGTATTAGATACATCTAGTGGACCCACTATATCCATCGCACACTTTCCGAATACTGTTTCTGCTGTGTCTGTAATTTCTAAGGGCATCCTAGTTTTCATTTGCGTGTTTTTATTCTTTTGACACGATGGGCATTTCCTAATGTAATTTTCAATGTCACGCTTCATTCCGCGCCACTGCTTGTATGCTTTAATTCTTTCGAGTGTCCTGTGCATTCCTTGGTGACCTCCCAAGGGATTGTCATGCATTTCCTTTAGTATATTTTCTTTTTCTTCGGGACTAATTTCCTCACCACTATCCGTTTCCTGTTCTATTTCACTCGACACTTGTGCTTGCCGCACGTTTACGGAACTTTCTTCCCCATTTGCTTTTGCTGCCGAGATCTCTGTCTCCATCTTCTGCTTCGCATCTATCTCTTCCTTCCCTTCATGCCTTATTCTACTCAGCGCATCCGCATTACTATTTAACTTTCCTGGCTTGTATATTACTTCATAATCATACTCCTCGAGTTTCGGTCTCCACTTCAGGAGTCTCGAACTCGGATCTTTGACACTAAATATCCACGTTAGTGGCTTATGGTCTGTCACTACAGTGAACTTTCTGCCATATACATATGGTCTGAACTGTTTTACTGCGTAAACTATAGCCAACAACTCTTTTTCCGTTGTGCTATAATTTAGTTCGGCTTTGTTCAATGCTCTGGATGCATATGCGATGGGCAAGTCTTCGCCAATCTTCTTACCTTGCGATAACACTGCACCCAAGGCTGCGTTACTCGCATCCGTTGTAATGATGAACGGTTTCGTAAAGTCAGGGTACTGAAGTAACGGAGGGTTTATTAATTTCTCTTTTAGTTCTTCGAACGCATTGTTCTGACGTTCGCTCCATCGGTACTCCACTCCCTTTTTTAAGAGCTCATGGAGAGGTTTCGCAATCTTGCTGAAGTTAGCAATGAAACGGCGGTAGTAACCTATCAATCCGAGAAACCCTTTTAGTTCCTTAGTTGTCTTTGGCTGTGGGAAGAACTTCACCTTCTCCACCTTCGCCATATCTGGTGATATTCCTTTGTCAGTGATGCAATGACCTAGGAAGATTACTTCCTTCCTCAGGAATTCACACTTGTCTGGTTGCAGCTTCAAATTGTGCTCTCGCAACCTGTCAAATATTTCCCGGAGCTTTTCGTTATGCTCCTGCAGGTTTTTCCCATAGCATACTATGTCGTCTAGATATACAAAGCATTTCACTCCTTGTAAACCTGCCAAGACTGTATTCATCAGTCTCTGAAAACATCCTGGGGCTCCCTTCAGTCCCATCGGCATTCGTTTGTATTCGTAATGCTGATAGTTTGAGCTAAATGCCGTTTTCTCTCTGTCCTTCTCGTCCGTCAATATTTGATGGTACCCGCTTGCGAGGTCAAGCGTCGAGAAGTACTTAGCTTGCCCTAACTGATCCAGTATCTCGGAGATATTCGGTAGTGGAAATGCATCGCCTACAGTGATATCATTTAATCGTCTGTAGTCCACTACGATTCTCCATTTCTGTTTGCCACTAGCGTCTAGCTTCTTTGGAACTAACAGTAACGGTGCGTTCCAAGCGCTCTTACTCTCGACAATTATGTCATCTCTTAGCATCTGCTCTATTTGCTCCCTTAGCACTTCCTTTTGCGCTTCCGGGATCCTGTACGGTCTAGCGTTTACTACCTTTCCCGCGTGTTCCGGTGCAATCGGTATTCTGTGCTTCACTGCGGAAGTATAGGACAGGTTGTCCCCTGGTAGATGAAATACATCTCCGTATTCCGCGCAAACCTCTGCTAGAGCGCTTTTCTCTTCAGCGTTCAAATGATCCATTCTTAATTGCCTTCGCAACACACTAGTACGACTTTCTGTCTTTCCTATGACATTAGTACAACATTTTACTTCGCGTATTTTCCCTACTTTTTCTAATTCTTCCGTCATTAACCTGACGTTTCCTAACTGCACTCTGTCTTCTGACAAGTTTAATGCACTTACTATGCATTTCCCATTTCGCACTTTTACTAACGCTTCAGGTACATGTACCCCTTGTGCAATCTCCTGCCTAGGAATAATCATTTCCTTTTCGATTCCCCTTTTTACATTTCCTTCCACCTTTAATAACATTATTTTTTCCTCTCGGGGCCCTATTTCCCCGCCTACTTCTGAATCTTGTTCGTTCTCATGTCCCTTTGGCTCTTCCTCTACTACTAAGGGTATATCTCGCCCTTTTAGTCTCACTATTTTACCTGCATAGTCTAACTTAACTCTATGCTCTGTCAAGAAATTTCTGCCTATCAGTCCGTCGTACGGAATATCTAATCCTCTCCTGTACACGTGAAATTTTTGCCCTACTTGCTCAGAACCGTCCACACTTAAGTGTACCTGTACCGTACCTATTGTGCTGACGGCCTCACTGGTTACACCTTTTAGCCGAAGCCTTTCCGCTTCATTAATTGCAAGTGTACTATTAATCGGAATACTCGTTCTCTTGAGCAGACACAACTGTGCTCCAGTGTCTATTAGCAACTTCAAATATCTTTTTAATTCTATGCAGTATAAAACCAAAACGTCATTTTCTGTTGCACAGTCGATTACCCTAACTGAGGGTTTACCTATCGCAACAAGGCCCGACTGTGCGGCCTTGCCGCCTCTTAGTTTCCTTGCACCACTTTACTGGTTTTGCTCGATACTGGCACCCTGCCTTTTCTCCATGCGTGCCAGGGCCCTGCGTGACAATCTTTCGCTTAATGTCCCGGCCGCTTACACTTGAAACAAGCAACGTCTTTTACCCTCGTACACGGAACTCCACAGTTCCCTGGTAGATTACATTGTGGGCACCTCCACTCTCGCAACCCTCCATCAGCTTCCCTATGATTTCCTCTAAAGTCTCTTGTATCTATCGGCTGAATTTTTCTTAATCTTACCCGGCATTCCGCGTCTGTATGTCCTGGCTTGTCGCACCCGTAACAAAAATTCGTAAACTCTTTGCCCGTCATTATCCGTACTCTTCCCTTTGGCCTATTCTTTCTACACTTGCTTGCCATGTGCCCTCTCAATCCACAATTGAAACATTTCAAATCTCTAATATCTCTGGTATTCTTCACCGTTTCCTTTCCCCGGTTGAAAGTTACTCTTGGGGCTAGTCCCCGCTCTTTCATTGACAGTATTGCACTTTCTTCTTGCAATGCTAGTTCCACGGCCGCTGCTAGCGTGATTTCATCGCCTCTACTTCTTACTATCGTCTGTATTCTATCATTGCTTAACCCTTGTATAAAGCATGCTCTTCCTAGTGAATCAACCAGTTCTATTGCGCCCTTTAAGTTCTCCCTAGCCGTAACTCTGCTTACTGCTTCCCTGAAATCCCTTTGCATTTCATCTATTCGGCTTGCCCATGTCGCAATTGGCTCTCCTTGTCCCTGTCTCGATTGAAATATCTTGCACGCGTAGTAGTCAATGGTACGCTTACTCGCATAATTTTCCTCTAGAACATGTTTTACTTCCTGCCATGTCCCCGTGCGTTCCCTTACTTGCAGCCTCGATCTGGCCTCTCCGGTTATTTTGGCTTTAACAAACTTCAGTAACGTTTCGTGTTCCTCCGGTTTCACAAGTTCAAATGCAGCGTCTACATTTTCAATAAACTCCCTAAGATCTCTCTTATTTCCTTCGAACACTTTTGGAACTATACACAAGGCTTCTTTCACTGATATCTTACCGCTACTGGAGGATGACGGATCCGCGTTGTCCCGCGTTGTGCCGCGCTGCTCCGCGCTGTCTCTGTGCTCTCTATGCCCGCGCTGTTCCGCGCTGCCGCGATGCGTCGGCCGCCGCTCTGCTGGGCTGTGCCGACCCCGTCGCTCGCCTCGGCTGCCGCTGCTACGGCTGCTGCCGCTGCTCGGCCCGGACCCCCGGTCTCGAACGCTGGCTGCTTAGGCACCTCTGTGCCTCGTCGCTCCGCGTCGTGCTGCCGCTATCCTGCGTTGCCCTGCACCCGCGAGGACTACTTCTCTGGACTCTGTCGTAGTGGGGCTACTAATGCTGAAAGTTGCGAGTCGCCACAACTTCCTGCTAATTGCCACAGTCGCTGTAGCAAAATCTACTGGCTCCTATCTCCTTTTTGCCTATATGCCTTTGTGGTACCCCACACCTGGCACCAAAACTTTTATTTATGTCGCGTCCCAAGTGTGGGTTTTGCGAGGGATTGAGCGACACGGTTCGTAAACGGGAATTAGCCGGTTGACCTAATTGAGAGGGAGACTTTTGATCTGGCTAAGATGTTAAATTCCCTGGTGTGAAGGTACAAGGCTAGGATGTTGGTAGAAGTAAACTCGTATGGACGTTATAAAAGTTCTAATTTATTCATAAAGAATACAGATCACCCTAACTGCGTAGTGATTGTACCTACAGAATAGCCAAGCCCGTTACAGAGACGGTGACTGACTTCCACCGTTCTGGCTGCCTGATAGAACTTTCCAGCACTTTGCTGCCCACACTAGCACCCTACGTCAGAGTCCCGCGGTCGCTGCCTAAACGCTCATCGGCAACTATCTCCAACTGTCTGCCTGCAGCCCACCCTCAGCCCAAGTCGGCTGCTACTCACGCTGACTACCGTCGCTGCCTAAACCCGAGAGAGAGAGATCCCCGGAGCGGCGTGCCTCCGAGTTTTGTTAGCTCTTCCCCTTCGACCCCGCCAGCGCTTGGCATGACGTAGCGTCGAGTGCAACTTTTCCTTATTAGGGATTGTTTTAGTATTAACTTCAGGACTTTTCTTCAGAAGCTGGGTAGAGGGGTAGAGGGGCCTCTCCCTATATGGTCACGCACTGCGTCCTGAGCCCTTCATTGGCTCCTCATGACGTAGTGCGGTCCCCACCTAGGGCCCTCTTTCTTTCTCTCTCCGCTCCCAGACTCTAGCCAAGAGTGTTGATACTGTAAGTTACTGCTTATTAAGGGACCTGCCCAGAGCGCCCTTTTTATCTTAATAGCTGAGTCTGCTTCCTTGCTTATCACGCGCAGCTGCCTGGCCGCTTGGACCGCCGCCTCGGCTATCTGGCTGCGTCGTTATCTTTTGTGACCCCTCTGACACGCCTGGCGTCCCCTGTTAACTCTATCTCCCCGTATGATTTCTGGTGTATCGTCTGAGAACAACTGCATTTAGACTTGGCTTTTCTGCGGTTACAACAATGCCCTACATGAAACACGATGCTCTGTGTTCCTTGTGATCCGACAAGATGACAAGCTACAATAGAATCAACACTTTCCAAACTGATTGAGTATTGCATTATTATGTGACTACATTCACATTTATTATTTAGAACAATCGAAGATCATATGTGTATTGATGCTAAACACATCATGTAATTATCATAGTTACAAATCTCAATAATTGGCCTAATGTATTTACAAGCTTATATTCAGCTAAACAGAACTGTCAAATTAAAAAAAAAAACTCACTGATATAACATACTTACTTTTTAATTAATAATATTGTTTTTTTAAAAAAAAAACTTATTGTCTGGAAGGTAACAAAGTTATCATCAAAAATCAAGACTGGTTAGTAGTATGTAAAATAATGTACAAAGTAACTTGTTGAATGAAAAAGTGTCTGTGGAGATGGAACATTGGCAATCAAGTCTGAGAATTCATGAGACAACACCATTTAATATGGTTAAGATTGCTGATTCGATGTGGTCTTAATAAAGTTGAAGGCAGTGCCAATGCATGTGGAGTATTGTTTTCAAGAAACAGACTGACACCTGAATTTATTATACCTCATATGGTAAGACAAGTGTCCTGAGGACAGGAAAATTGACACTTCATGAGTCCAGTAGCTGCATTTAGTAATCAAAACAATTAAGTAATTTAGCAGAAACTTGAATCTTTTAGAAGTAATTGTTTGCAATCCATGTTTCATGAAATTTTGGATAAAAATGGACTATTTAACAAAAGAAACTGTATCAAACATTTCCTTCATTCATGTAAAAAGTTCTGTTACATGAGTTTTTCATGAATATACAATTTTTCATTATAACTTTGCAAAAGTACCAGTATCAGTATGTTTCTGAGATGAAAAGTGACAGATAAATAAATTTTTAAGTAAAAGCAAAATCATTCAATAATATCTAAAATATCTACTTTCGTTTTTTTTTTCATTATTATAAAAAGTATAGATTGGTACTCATCATATAGTGGAGAAATTGAGTCACATACAGGTACAGCAAACAGATTTCTAAAGAAGTAAGCTTCAGGCCAAAAAGGCCTTCTGAATTAAGACCACACACACACACACACACACACACACACACACACACACACACACACACACACACACACACACCTCTCATACACGCATAACTGCTGTCTCTGGCTGGCTGCCGAGGTCAGACTGTCAGACTGTGAGCAATAGTGCATGATGGGAGAAATGATCTGCCTTTGATAGGGTAGGCGATGCTTGTGATCGGACTGTTGTAGGTGATGGCAGAAGGATGTATGAGGCAGCTCTTACATCAAGGTCTATTACAGAGATATGAGTCATGGGGGCAAGGGTTGGGAGTAGTGGTTAGTTGGGATGGATGATTATGTTGTGTAGGTTGGGTGGGCCATGGAATATCACTATGGCAGTGGTGGAAAGGATAGTGAGTAGGAAATTTCTCATTTCAGATCATGACAACAGGTAGGCAAAACCCTGGCAGAGAATGTGGTTCAATTGTGCCAACCCTGGGTGGTACTGAGTCATGAGGGAATGTTCTGTGGGCAGACAGTGGGAATTTGGGAGCTGGCGTGTGACTGAAGAGGTAAAGTGCAGGATATCAGTTTCTGTATGAGGTAATTGTGGTCTGTGAAGGCCTCAGTGAGACCTTGATATACTTCAAGAGGGACTGCTCATCACTACACATGCAAGGGCCATGAATGGCTAGGCTGTAAGGAAGAGACCTCTTGGTATGGAATGGGTGGCAGCTGTCGAAGTGGTGATTTTTGCTTATGATTGGTAGGTTTCATATGGACAAAGGTACTGATGCAGCCATCTTGAGGTGGAGGTCAACATGGAGGAATGTGGCTTGTTGGGTTGAGGGGGACCAGGTGAAGCAAATGGGAAAGAAAGTGTTGTGATTCTGGAGGAATGTGGATAGGGTGTCCTCACCTTTGATACAAATGACGAATATGTCATCAGTGAATCTGAAGCAGGTGTGGAGTTTGGGATTCTGGGTGGCTAGGAAGGATTCCTCTAGACGGATCATGAAACACAGTCATGAGCCTTTACTCCAAAAACCTTAGAACCAGAGATGCATCAGGATGGTGCCATGCGGGTGCCCATTGCCGTACCCTGCATTTTTTTGTAGATGATGCATTCAAAGGAGAGGTAATTGTGGATGAGGATATAGTTGGTTATGGCCACCAGGAAGGAGGTTGTAGATTTGGAATTTACCAGGCAGTGGGAAATGTACTGTTCAATAGTGATAACGCCATGGGCATTATGGATGTTAGTGTTAAGGGAGGCAGCATCAATAGTGACAAGCAGGACACTGAGTGGCAAAGGACAAGGAACTGTGGAGAGTCAGTGGAGAAAATGGTTGGTGTCTTTGATATAGGAGGATAGGATGGAGGTAATAAAAATGGTTCAAATGGCTCTGAGCACTATGGGATTCAACATCTGAGGTCATTAGTCCCCTGGAACTTAGAACTACTTAAACATAACTAACCTAGGGACATCACACACATCCATGCCCGAGGCAGGATTCGAACCTGCGACTGTAGCACTCATGCGGCTCCAGACTGAAGTGCCTAGAACCGCTCGGCCACACCGGTTGGCAATGTAGGTAATAGGCCGAATGTGTTGGTTTAGAAGAGCAGAGATTCTCTCAGTGGGGGTACAGTAACTGGCCACAATAGGTTGTCCTGGGCAGTTGATTTTATCAACTTTAGGGAACATGTAGAAGGTAAGAGTGTGGGGAGTGGTGGTGGTGGTGAATACAGAGTGAGACTGTGAGGGGAGGATCTGGGATGGGCCTAAGTATTTGAGGAGACTGGAGATTCTACTGGATTTCTGGAATGGGATCACTGACAGGATTTGTAGGTGGATGAATCTGACAGCTGGTGGAGTCCTTCTGCTAGGTAATCCTTGTAGTTCAAAACCACAGTGGTGGAGCCTTTGTCAATGGGTAGGATTGTAGGTTGGGATGCAGTTATTAAGTGGTGGATTTTGGTTTCTTCTAAGATGTAAGTTTCACTTGCATTTTGAGGCATTTGGGGAATGATGGTGAGAACACAACATTGACTTTGAGCCCAGGATCAGAAACTCATCCACTTGCTGCAGTTGTCAGAAAACAAAGTAAAAACATAACACAAAATTGTCTTTGACTCTCCTGTACCTTTACTCATGAGTCGAGCATTCAAAGGTGCTCACTGGTGATCCGAGACACTGATACACTGGTGCACTCGTTGAATGAAAAAATTATTTACTGCTTCCAGTGTTGCCTGCTGAAGAGAATTATAAGTAAGCATGATACATTCCTGTATGTGCTCTGTAGTTGTTGGAATGTAATGTTAGACAATGTCTTTAATGCACCCCCAAAGAAAAAAAGTCCAGAAGATTTAAATCAGGAGACCTAGCAGGCCAAGTAACTGTTCCTCCTCAACCAATCCATCTGTCAGTATACCGTCGGTTCAGAACACGCCGTGCACAGAAGGCATTATGTGCTGGACATCCATTGTGTTGATACCACATAAGCATTTCCATTCTTAGTGGCACTTCATCCAGAAGAGGAGGAAGAATTCTTTTGAGGAAGTTGGCATTCGCTGAGCCATTTAGACCCATTGATGAAATAAGGGCCAATAATTGTAGTACCAAGCATCCCACTCCAGACGTTAACTCTCCACTGATGCTGATGCTGATATTCCATATGTCTAAGCCATTGTGGGTTGTCACTGGACCAATAATGCGTGTTCCTCGTATTTACCTGTCCTTTGGTTGAGAAGGAACATTCATCGGTAAATAGAACATTGGAGAAGTTGTTCAGGTTGGCGAGGATTTGCTGCTATGCCCTCTGACAGAACTGTACATGATTCTGGAAATCATTCCCATGCAATTCTTGATGTAGGTATACATGGTAAGGATGGAACCAGTGACATGTAAGAATACAATGTACACTGGTTTTAGGAATGCCAATCTCATGTTCAAGCTTTTGTGTGCTCACATGTGGATTCATAGCAATGGAAGTGAGAACAGTAACTTCAGCAGCTTGGTCTGTGCGAGTGGTACGACAATTGCATTTTCGTGGGATGAAACTTCCCATTTCCTGAATGTTGCAACAAGATGAGAAAACATCAATTGGGAAGGGGTTCTTGCTAGGATATCACTCTCTGTACATTCCGCTGCCTGCGTACCATTTCACCTACTTTCAACAACAACGACAACAAAAGAAATGTTATGTCGATGCAGCCTTTACTGTATGCTTTCTCTACACAAAGGACTAAACTACTGTACTAAATGTGCCTGTACATAACAAAACAGTACTGCAAGTACTGTTCTGCTAACTTACATTCCGCATAGATGAGTAGCATTTGTACCTTCTCTTCATTGGTGTACATTCTACTCACACAACTCTTCAACTGATGATGGTTGATGGTATGATGGGTGTGCATTCTA
Organism: Schistocerca gregaria; assembly: GCF_023897955.1. Taxonomy (NCBI): domain Eukaryota; kingdom Metazoa; phylum Arthropoda; class Insecta; order Orthoptera; family Acrididae; genus Schistocerca; species Schistocerca gregaria. The sequence continues at coordinate 415,151,986 of NC_064923.1, forward strand.
CTTGTGTTTACATTTTTCCTCTGGCAACGTCAACTCGTGGATGTGTTCCATTACCCCAAGTACCTGCACTAAACACTGGGAGTGTCAAGGTTTATGGAAAGTTTTTTCGGAAATTTGTGGTAAGATCTTATGAGACCAAACTACTGAGGTCATCAGTCTCTAAACTCACACAGTACTTAATCTAACTTACACTGACTTACACTAATGTGCGAGGGCGCCTCAGTCAGTGCGGCCAACATCAATGTTGTGTTATGTACTTAATAACATTGTGTTTCAGTGAATGGTACAATGTGATACATTTTTGAATAGGTCTTTAGGAGAGGAAATGTATACCGAATAAAAAATACAGGGATCCATTTAAAAAGGTCATACTGCTGTTCATTGATGTCCCCCCTCATGGCTAAAGAACATTTGCTTAAAACATTTTGTAATTTTCGTCTGGACAAACAGATATTTAGGGTGGTCAAGATAAATGGGACACCCAATGTGTGTGTGTGTGTGTGTGTGTGTGTGTGTGTGTAAAGTTGTTTGAATCCAACAGGAGTCAATAACACCATTTGAGGCATATTTGATGTCAGTCTTCTGGGAACAGACTAATTGTTGTTATGCAGAAATAATATTGGCCTGACAAGAGGTCCCTTTCCTAAATTTCACAGCTGCATGCTTCACCAAATAGTATCCTAATTTTTGTAGCCATTTATGGGGCTCATAATAGCTTCATATAAAAGGAGAATGTTTTGTGAATACGATAATGTCAAACAAGCAAGACAAGTGGTACTTTTTTACGTGATGGTTACAGATGTCTCCAGATGTTACTAATTTCCAACTAGGAGCCCTAAAATGCAAGCTGACTGGAAATGGAAGAGAAGGAGTTGCTACAAATACGTATGACTGGCCAAATGTCTTGGAGAATAGTAATGCTAACAAAGTACCTGACATAAATGAATATATCCTCTTTGAGTTCACAGTTAGCTATGAAGCTAGTGATACGCAAAAAGGACAACAAAGAAAATGAATCTGTGCACTGTGTCTTTCCTGATGATCGACCTGTTGGGTTTCCTGGTGCAGTTTCCAGCACAGATGACAAGACAATGAAAAGATTACCTTTTTAAAAACATCAGGACATACTGGAAAGAGGAATGAAAAGACATCCCGTGTCCCAAATAGAACCAGAATCAGAATATTAAGTCAGTGACAATGACATTCGTAAGAAAGAATTTGATCAGCCAGATATTCTAGAACCAAAGCAGGAGAAGCAAAAACACTGTTTGCAAATGGTCTGAAACTCCTTTGGACACAAGTATTTTAGAAGTAGAAGATCAAATCCTTTGGATTCTGTAAAATATAAGATCTCGGTAATCTATTTTAGTGGGTTTCATGAATCAGAAAGTTTAGATTGTTTTAGCGCCAATAATGGCTTCAGAATTGAAATACCAATATTTTGCCTCCCTCCCTCCCACCCTTCTGAAAGAAAGTCAGTAAGTAATGTTAATTTCTGTACCACTTGACAAAGGACATCTTATGGACAGTATATATGCAGGATTTGATTTTTAAATGTGTCAAATTAAACAATGGTAATAAATATATATGTGCTGTCTGTTCTTTCAGACATGTACAAAAGAACAGGCAACATATACATGATTAGGGCAATGATAAACACAATCCATTCAGTGCAGATGCACACCAATCTTAAACTCTTATGGGAATCGGCGAGATGCCATGAGTAATGAAGATAATGAGCAGGAGCACTACACCAGTAGTTTGTGGTATAGGTTAGGAATTTGGGTCTGATGGGAGATGTACTAGGATAGTCCATGCAGTGGTGGTGAGCTCTGTGACCAGATGGCATAGTGGTCAGCACATCTGCCTAGTAAGCACGAGACTTGAGAAATCCCATTTTGGCACAAATTTTCTGCTTGCCCATTGATATAAATCAGTGGCCACTGGCAGCAAAGTCTTTAATTCCTTTTTGTTTTGGATGGTAATAATGTAAAACTTGAAAACACATTATCTCAAAACATCTTTTTCTATTACCAATATTCAACTTATCATGAGTCACTAAAATTTCTTAACAGATTTCTTTTATTTATTTATTTATTTATTCTTTCAAATTATGTGGCATCTAATGCTGAGTGTAAAAATTGCACTAACTCAAAATCTAAAATTTTCTTCAAGAAATTGCATTTTGCTTTCCGTCTCACATTTATGATCATGTATGGTTATGTTTTTATATACTGCCTGATGCAAGGCCAGTGTAGAATCAGAAAAAGGTTCAAATGGCTCTGAGCACTATGGGACTTAACTGCTGAGATCATCAGCCCCCAAGACTTAGACCTACTTAAACCTAACTAACCTAAGGACATCACACACATCCATGCCCGAGGCAGGATTCTAACCTGTGACCATAGCGGTCGTGCAGTTCCAGACAGTAGTGCCTAGAACTGCTAGGCCACCCAGGCTGGCCAGTGTAGAGCCAGTGTAGTTCTGTGTAGTTGTCAGTTAGTTCAAGTCAGTTATCAGTTATCAGTTGGTTCATGCCATTTGCTGATGACAGTGCCGTAATTAATAAATGAAGAAAATGTATCAGTATACTTGTGTCAGATCTGTCTATCTCAGAAAGTTCCCCCGTGAGGATTGTTAAAGAATCCAGCATTGTCCAAAAAAGTAATGAAACCAGGACATCTGCCTCAAATGTGGGCAACAGTGGATATCATCCTTGAGTTCTTAAAGATAAGTAATAAGTATTTTATCTGTAAGTGATATCCGCTGCTCTAAGACTTCTATGGTTTGCAACTCCTCAATTAATTTCCAAGGAAAATTATATTTACAATTAGAAATTTATAGTAATTTTTTATTTTTTGTTTGAAAATAAGAATAGTGTAGGAGAGTGTGGTGCTATCATTCCTGCAGGAGCTCTGCCAGGATCTTTTCGTCTATCATTGGGGATCTGTATGAACACACGAGGTTCTGCTTCCAGGGATTTACCTTCTATTGCCTTTGATATGTGCCCACGCAACATTGTTTGGTGGTAGAATGGGTGCACTGAGAGCTGTTGCAGTCAGTTTTGTTTGCAAACAAGTTCAAAATATTGGATTGTCAATTGTGGACCATTCTCAGATACGGTAGCATGTATTTGACCTTATACATCTTCATTGTGGAGGCTGTTATAGCCCCAGTGGTAATAGACCCTCTGTCAGGAAATTTAGGAAATTAATTGACAGCATATCAAAGAAGTGCCCATGACAATTGATATTCAGCTATTGACTGGTTACCAGGACACTTGTATAGAAACTATTTGATGCAGAATGTCTTGTTAGTCTTGTCAGAAATGAACAAGGCAGTCAGTAGCACCATATATTCATGGCCAACAAGTGGCCAGTCAATCCCTTCGTCTGCATCATACTTCAATAATTACAATATAACAAGGATAGATTGCTACTCACAGTGTAGAACAGGCAGTGAGTCACAGACAGACACACATGATGAAAAGACTGCTAAACTTTTAGCTCTCTGACAAAAAAGGCCTGCTTCAAACTCTCTCTCTCTCTCTCTCTCTCTCTCTCTCTCTCTCTCTCTCTCTCTCTCTCTCATTGTCTACAGCTATTCAGGACCCACAGTAGGCGGCACCACAATCCACAATCTGACGTGAGCAGCAGTCCGAGGTGGGTGGTAGGGGCAAGGAGGAGGTATGGGGTTGGGAGGAAGATGTTCTGCTGCTGTGGGAGCAAGCAGGAAGATGCAGGGGGAGGGGGGGGGGGGCAGGATAGGGCTGCTAGTTACAAAGTTGTCAGGCGAAATGGGGGCAGAGGAGTGGAGGGGGCAGGGGGTGGAGAGGAGAGGGGAGACAGAGGGCAGAGGAGAGAGGGGCAGATGAGAGGGGAAGAGGAGGGATGTAGAGAAAGGGAAAAGACCAGTAGGTGTATTGGTGAAACAAGCACATGTGTAATGTAGTGAAGTGGGGGCAGGGAAGGGGTGGACAGGGACTAGTGGTGGCTGAGGCCGGGGGAGGGGGGTTTATGTGAATGAAGGATATGTTGTAGGGAGAGTTCCCACCCTCAGCTGCAACCATTGTGCCAAGACACAAGTGCACCACCCAGTTGATGACCACAGCCCCAACACAATGTGCTTCATTTCAGTGACTGCTTCTCAGCCTGCACCGACAGGATCCTTTCCAGCAACATCAAAATTTCTGAATTGTGCAGATGGGAACTTTCCCTCCAACATAGCCTCCATTCTTGTACACCTCCCACTACAGCACTCTACATGCCTCATTTCACCAATTCACCTATCAATCTTTTCCTCTTCTCTACATCTCGTCTTCCTGCCTGACGCCGAACCTAGCAATCCCAATCTTGTCCCCACCATTTTCTTGCTCACTTCCACAGCAGCAGAGCATCTTCCCCCACCCCATGCCTCCTCCTACCCCCAGCACCCACCCTGAATTGCTGCTCACATCAGAAGTGAAGAAAAGCCTAGTCTTTTCATTAGGTGCATCTGCTACTCAGTACTTCCTCTAAGTGGTGGACATTCCATTTTTTAATTATATCTCAAAGATGGCAATGCAGTGATGACAATATGTGGTATCAAAAAATTGGATTCCAAATCTGGCCTGTTACAAATAGCACTCTCCTTTGAATTACTGCAAGTCAATGACACCACCAGTGGTCTATACAAAGGGCCAGGTAGGTTTTTGTCAGTAAATTATGTAGTCATCATTGTCAAACAGATTGTGTATCATGCTCAGGAAGTGAATTCTAGTTCTCTTGGTGACTTAAAAAAATTTGATTGTACTAATTATTTATAAAGCTGGGGAATTCTACTTTATGTATTCTTTTCTGATAATCAGGCAGAAAAAAACTGCTAGTCGACTATGATCCTCAATTACAAGTCCATTTCTCTCAATAATCTCTCTACAGTAGGAATTTTCAATCACACATTTTCTCTTTGCCATCTTTTCACATTTATACACTAACCTTCCATTTCATCTTTTAGTCCATTACAACTTACAATTAGCAAGAAAGATTTGTAACTGTTTTGTAGGCTGTGTCAGTCACATTGGTTTGTAGATTATCTCCCACTTCCTTGCATTTTTTCATTGCCAATTTTTTAAAATGCAGAATTAAGTTAAATGAATTATATTAAGTGATGCTTAGTGATCTTTACAGGATGTCACAATTTGTGGTATAAACGCACACAGTTGAAAGTAAATAATACTAGAAGCAAAAAAGTCTGTCATACTGTTTGTTTTTGCATCCACTGACAGAATGTTTGTCTAATACCAAAGTATGCCTCATTAAGATCTTGTTGGAGTTGGTATGATACGGTATATTGCAAAGTATTATTCCCCAAACACCACTGCTGCTTATTACAGTAATGTGTGCGGCAAGTCTCCTTGTCGAGATTCCTGAAGTGTGTTCAGCTGTTTCCAGCACTACATTTTCAAGCACAGGTGTAATTTGTCCAGGCCCTACCTGCTGCCACAGCATGTGTAAAGCTCCCAGTTTCTCTGGGTCATTGGTATACCCTTTAAAAGTTTGAATCTCAGGGTGACTTTGGGTAGGGTATGCTCCTTGGTACAAATGTGGAGCCTCTTGTGCATTGTTATTATCTTACCATACATAAAATACATATCCACATACTCCTCATTACTGAAATATCCCATGTTACCGCCAACACTTGTACAACACACCTGATGCTAGACAAACAAATGATGTGAGCTGAGTGCTCTGCTGTCGTATGCATTCTGTTTACAACTCCATGTCCCAAAAATGTAAACATAGGCCACATCATAGAATGGCACGTGATATTTACACAGAATCATGTCAGTACTGGCTGGTAATCATGAAGCTACAATTATCTTGCAAATTGATTTCTCTGAGGACAAATATTTACTGAGACTTTTTGGCTTCCAATATCATATACTTTCAGCTTTACATACCTTCAGTTTTACACCATTAATTATGATACACCCTTTATATTATATCATTGGTAAAGATTACAGATTATGATGACTAATGCCATACACAACAACAGTGTTCCTTGTTTGACCACCGGCCAGTGTGGCCGAGCGGTTCTAGGCAATACAGCCTGGAACCGCACGACCGCTGTGGTCGCAGGTTTGAATCCTGCCTCGGGCATTGATGTGTGTGATGTCCTTAGGTTAGTTAGATTTAAGTATTTCTAAGTTGTAGGGGACTGATGACCTCAGACGTTAAGTCCCATAATGCTCAGAGCCATTTGAACCATTTTTGAACCTTGTTTGACCAAGTTTGTAGTTACGGCTAACAGTAGATTCACAGGTTTAAAGGAAATGATATGTCTTATGGTTTAACATCCTGTGTTGACTATGATCATAGATGACAAATTGCTGATCTTCAAAGCAGTTTATGTGAAACTTCAGTGTGATGCAGTTTTCATAAGCTACTATATTACACTCAAATAACAGTTACAGTTAACAAAACAAAATGAAAACTCAGTAAGAGCAGGCATTAAAAGAGTAACTGAAATAAAACTGCCATCAAAACTTTATTTTCATTAATTAAATGTATGCAAATTGTTGTAGGTCTGAAACTGTTTTTAACCATTTCAGTTAATAAGATCACTTTATTTGCAGTCTCAGATCATTTAAATCAAGTAACATATAAGTTAATATAACTGCATTATTTTATTCACTACAATATTGTGAGACAGGTGCTTTAAGTGGAAGCCAGAGAGAAAAAAACAAATGCTTCAAGAGTAAGCTCTCCTCTGTTCTACATACACTCCTGGAAATGGAAAAAAGAACACATTGACACCGGTGTGTCAGACCCACCATACTTGCTCTGGACACTGCGAGAGGGCTGTACAAGCAATGATCACACGCTGGGCACAGCGGACACACCAGGAACCGTGGTGTTGGCCGTCGAATGGCGCTAGTTGCACAGCATTTGTGCACCGCCGCCATCAGTGTCAGCCAGTTTGCAGTGGCATACGGAGCTCCATCGCAGTCTTTAACACTGGTAGCATGCGTGGACATGAGTCGTATGTGTAGTTGACGGATTTTGAGCGAGGGCGTATAGTGGGCATGCGGGAGGCTGGGTAGACGTACCGCCGAATTGCTCAACACGTTGGGCGTGAGGTCTCCACAGTACATCGATGTTGTCGCCAATGGTCAGCGGAAGGTGCACGTGCCCGTCGACCTGGGACCGGACCGCAGCAATGCACAGATGTACGCCAAGACCGTAGGATCCTATGCAGTGCCGTAGGGGATCGCACCGCCACTTCCCAGCAAATTAGGGACACTGTTGCTCCTGGGGTATCGGCGAGGACCATTCGCAACCGTCTCCATGAAGCTGGGCTATGGTCCCGCACAACGTTAGGCCGTCTTCCGCTCACGCCCCAACATCGTGCAGCCCGCCTCCAGTGGTGTCGCGACAGGCGTGAATGGAGGGACGAATGGAGATGTGTCGTCTTCAGCGATGAGAGTCGCTTCTGCCTTGGTGCCAATGATGGTCGTATGCGTGTTTGGCGCTGTACAGGTGAGCGCCACAATCAGGACTGCATACGACCGAGGCACACAGGGCCAACACCCAGCATCATGGTGTGGGAAGCGATCTCCTACACTGGCCGTACACCTCTGGTGATCGTCCGGGGGACACTGAATAGTGCACGGTACATCCAAACCGTCATTGAACCCATCGTTCTACCATTCCTAGACCGGCAAGGGAACTTGCTGTTCCAACAGGACAGTGCAAGTCCGCATGTATCCCGTGCCACCCAACGTGCTCTAGAAGGTGTAAGTCGACTACCCTGGCCAGCAAGATCTCCGGATCTGTCCCCCATTGAGCATGTTTGGGACTGGATGAAGCGTCGTCTTACGTGGTCTGCACATCCTGCACAAACGCTGGTCCAACTGAGGCGCCAGGTGGAAATGGCATGGCAAGCCATTCCACAGGACTACATCCAGCAACTCTAAGATCGTCTCCATGGGAGAATAGCAGCCTGCATTGCTGCGAAAGGTGGATATACACTGTACAAGTGCCGACATTGTGCATGCTCTGTTGCCTGTGTCTATGTGCCTGTGGTTCTGTCAGTGTGATCATGTGATGTATCTGACCCCAGGAATGTGTCAAAAATGTTTCCCCTTCCTGGGACAATGAATTCACGGTGTTCTTATTTCAATTTCCAGGAGTGTATTTCATGCCCAGCACTTTTTTTTTTGAGAGAGAGAGAGAGAGAGAGAGAGAGAGAGAGAGAGAGAGAGAGAGAGTGGTCAAAAATTATCACTCTGCATGCGACTGTCTGTGTATTAAAGCTGGATAAAATTGCCATTTTATAACAGTAAGGTTTTTTACTGTTGGTATATTGAAATATAGTTATGTATTTTATATTAGAATACAATCTTCAGTGAATGATGTGCTGAGCTTAAGTAATCCCATTCCTTTCATGGCCTCTATATGTCTCTCTTACATGCAAAGTAATTGTGTTCATAAAAGCCACAAGTCTCGTATCAGCAAAAAGTAAGAAGTGATTAACAATAAGCCCTAATAAAGTTTCTTGTAAATGATCAATAATGATACAATATGAATAATTTTCAGTTACTCTCAACTCTGCCTAGACTTTCAAGCTGATTTATCAAGAAGTTAAAGCAAAGTGTTTATCAGAGTTTTTAATATCAAGTACATGACATATTCTACATCAGTTAATGCAGGAGTTTAAATTTTTCTTACGTAACTGTTAATGGTACATGTTACAATTCCCATGTCCTGAAACACAAGAGAGTTACTTCTCCATAAAGAGTAGAATCTGGCAGTCTCACAATAGCATTTATTTTCCTTCAACTTAAAAATGTGATATTACACATTTAGAACAGATAAAATGTTGTGCTTCATTTGTAATCTGTTTTATAAAATAGAACAGTGGACACTGAATTATATGCATAACAGTGATAGACAAGAGTTACATTAAATGTTATTGATGAATATAGATAGTGTGAGATATGTTATCATGCAGAGGCAGAATATATTGCTTAGCACAACAAGCTCCAATTCAATTGCTGCTTCACAACCCATGCCATCTGCAAGACAGTGATATCAACACCTGACAGAGTATGAAAGGGGCCTGGTAAAATTGTGGAATATCTAGATTTATGGAGCATTCAGGTGTGACAGCGGCTTGATGTTGGACTGCATGCAAACGTGAGGGCAGGCACAATGTCATCAAGATTCTGGTCAGTCATGTATGATCACCACAAGGGAAAATCACTGCATTGTGCACCAAACACACTGTAACCCCTGTACAAGTGCATCTGCCATCCAAGAAGAAGTAATGGACTCCCCACACCATTGATCACACTAGAAGTGACTGGACGAGGAAATTACTGTCCCATGTACAGGGCGCCATCAACATCCTGTACAAATGGCTGCATTTGGAGTGGTTCTATGACCAGGAAGCATTGACTACTGATGAATGGTATCATACAGCACTACCTAGGGTGACTATTGTTGGCATGTATGGTGGGGACCTGGGAAGAGGATTCAGTCTCCCAATATTTTGAAGAGGCACAGGGGTTTTATTCCTGGTGCATCTTGGTGCCAGGTATAACTATATGTTACTGGTCAGAGCTGGTAGTGGTTGAGACAATTCATGACATTACGAGTGGAGTGTCAGCTAAGGAACTGCATTCAAAAACAAAGTGTTCGGTTGATTGATTGATATGTTGCTGGCAAGTTAATGTGAAGTAACAGGCCACGTATGTCAGCGTGTGCTGGGCAGCCTACCCAAGTTATTGCATTGAGCTGTGAATGGAGGTTGGGAACGACTTGGCTGGCCACAGTGGCCTAGCAACTTGGAAAGCCCCAAGATGGAGGACATAGTGGTGGTGGAGGAGGAGGAGGAGGAGGAGGAGGAGGAGGAGAAGGAGGAGGAGGAGGAGGAGGAGGAGCCACTACATACTTAAGTGAAACAATATTGCTAAAAACTGAACCGAGCATGTTAAAACAAACTTGGAATATTCAATGCAACCACTACAACTATTTCCAAATATGATACAAAAATCTTAAGACAGTGTTGAACGCATAATGAGAACAACTCACTAAAGTCATTTCCAATTTTTATTAATAAATTTATTAACATTTATATTAAAATTTGGGGGGGGGGGGGGAAGGACAGGTATACACTAGCACACACATATCCATCTGCACATATGCAGACACAAGCAGACATATGTGTCTCCAACGCCACCACCTGTACCGACGCTGTCGCTGACGGTGGAGCCATTTCGTGCCTTCAATCCTGATGTTGAACGCTGGCCAGAATATATCACCCAGCTCGAGGCACACTTCACAGCATATAACATACCAGGTACAGAGCGCCTTGCATTTTTCATTGCCTACACGGGTGTTGTGTTATACCGTGTGCTCATGAAATTGTTTCCCACCACCTGCCCAGAAACTAAAACTTATGACGAAGTGATTAATGCTTTGAACTCCCACTTCTGTGATAGTGTCAATGTGGTAGCTACACGCTACAAATTCTTTCATCTCCAGCGTGGCCCTACTCAGTCCAATAAATCTTGGTTAGCAAACCTTCAGGGACTAACTTCTGACTGTGATTTTAATTGCAAGTGTGGACGCTCATATGCAGATATAATGATTAGAGATGCTACTGCGCAGAATGTGGCGGATCACCGCAACTGTGAGCAAATCCTCTAATTTAAAAACCCGTCTTTGCATAACTTAGTGGACTTGCTAGACAGACAAGATACATTAGACATGGCTACTTCCTCGTACGACGTTATCCCAGGTGTGTGTACTGTTACCATGGCACAGCATGTGCCCTCCTGCCCTACCCCAGCATGGCCAGCCATGCCACGCCGCACCGTTTGCGCGCACGCACATAAACATGTTTCAAGCCAGGCACCTACTCAGAAACTGAAATCATGTCCGAACTGCTTTGGTGCCCACCCACGGGACAGTTGCCCATCCCGTCAAGCACAGTGCTATTTTTGCAACAAGAAAGGACATGTGCAAGCTGTGTGTAGTATGAGAAACTCTAATTCAGAACTTGTCTCCCATTCCCATGACTCACACGGGTGTCACCGCAATGGAAACTGCCGTAATCATTATTCACAGCAGCCTATGGTCTTTAATGCCATTTATTCAAAGCCTTCTGCTTCACATGCTTCAACAGCTCATCGTGTGGATCAAGTTTTGCCAGACATTTCCTCTCGCATTCAGCGTGATACAGGGAAACTTTTTGTGACTTTGCACATTTGTAGACGTTCTGTTCACCTGCAGCCGGACACTGGTGTCAGTTTCTTTACTGAATAAATCAACATATGGCTTGCTTGGTTCGCCCCTGCTTTGTCGTTCGCATTCCATTTACTGGACAGGAAATCTCAGCGCTCGATGTGTGTAGTTTGCAAGCCACTTATGGTGCAACAAAACGTACAGTGTCTTTCCATGTGCTCCACTCTAGTGATGCTACAAACATTTTTGGCATGGACACATTTGAACTTTTTGGCCTCACAATTCAGGACAATGTACTCTGCATCAACGCTAGTGACCATGCAGACAGTGTTGCCGCACTATGCGATGATTTTGCTGAATTCTTTTCTGATGGCCTTGGTTGCGCCACAGACTTTGCAGCGCCTGTTGTAGTTAAAGACAATGCTGTGCCTATTTTCTGGCACACATGCCCAATACCACACACGCTGCACGCCGCCGTAGCTGTTGAACTTAAGCATTTGCAAGACAGTGGTGCAATTGAACCTGTTTCTGCTTCATCATGGCCTTTGCCTATAGTATGTGTGAAGAAACCAAATGGTCATCTATGTATTTGTGCTGACTTGAAGCCTACAGTAAATCCACAGACAGTGGTAGCTACATTTCCCTTCCCGCATCCTGAAGACATTTTTGATAAGCTTGTTATGGGAAAATTCTTTTCCACAATTGACTTGCGGGATGAATATTTTCAGATTCCGCTTGACGAAAAGTTGCAGCACTATTCTGTGATCAACAGCCACCTTGGATTGTTCAAGTTTTGCCGCCTTCCGTTCGGATGTGCTTCGGTTCCTGCTATTTTTCAGTCTTATTTGCAGCAATTGTGTGCCACTGTCCCTTGTTGTTCCAATTATCTGGATGATATAGTTGTATCAAGTTGTACCCCTAATGAACATTTGCAGAATTTGTGCCTTCTTCACTGTACTTTTCCAGGCAGGACTCAAGTGTAACAGAGAAAAGTGCAAATCTTTTCAAACTGAGATTCCGTATTTAGGACATATTATTAATGGATAGGGTATCCACCCCTCATTGTAACATCTCCGTGTGATTAGAGACTTGCCAGCACCCAGGAACTTGAAAGAACTTCAGTCTGTGTTGGGCAAAATTACATATTATATTCAGTTTATACCAAATGCAGCGCAGATTGCAGCACCCTTGCATTGCCTTCGGTGTAAGAAAATTCCTTTTGTTTGGTCTTCAGAATGTGACACTGCTTTCCACAAGCTCAAATCTGCTTTACTGAGTGATCACCGTTTGATTCTCTTCGATCCCTCCAAACTGGTTGTTTTGGCTGTCGATGCATCTTCTCATGGCATCGAAGTGGTTCTCTCACACCGCATCAGTTCTGTCGATCACCCAATTGCTTTTGCGTCTAAGTTGCTCAATTCTGCCTAGCAAAACTATTCTCAAATCGAGAAAGAATTTTTAGCTATTGTCTGTGGAGTGACAAAGTTTCATGATTTTTTGTACGATTGCAAGTTCTGTTTGTGTCAGCGACCATAAGCATTTGACATCGTTGTTCTACCCGTCAATGACAGTTCCGGCCCGTACTGCACAAAAGTTGCAACATGAGTCTTTGTTTTTGTCTAACTACAGTTATGAAATCTTGTTTTGACCTACGGCCCAGCATGGCAATGCTGATGCTTTGTCTCGTCTGCCTATTGATTCACAAGATAAGGAATTAGCTGATGGTTTTCCAATGGGCTTTCATCGCATTGCTTCTGCAACAGCTGCCGATGCTTCTTTGCAGATTCTTTTGCAATATCTTTGTACTCAATGGCCTCAATCTGCTACACAGGCCTTGTTCAACACCACTTTGCGCAATGTCACAACTTGTCTGTACACCATGGTGTTATCTTGTTACGAACTGAAAATGATCAGCCTCGTGTGGTTGTACCTACGGAAATCCTCTGTTTACTGCATGCTGGTCATTGGGGTATAGTGCAGACGAAGCAATTGGCGCGCTGTCACTGCACTTGGGTCAGCATTGATAAACATATTGAGAATTTGCCTGTTAACTGTCGCTCTTGCACGGAGCATCAATCTGCTCCCTGCCAGCACTTCTTTGTGTAGCCGACTCCTACTGCACCTTGGTAGTGCGTTCTTAATGATTTTGAGGGTCCTTTCTGGGGCACCGGCTGATTGATAGTTATTGATGTGTACAGCAACTTTCCTTTTGTTGTACCTATGTCTTCTACTACATCTACCAGTACTATTCTGGCTTTGACATCTATTTTTTGCATTGAGGGCCTTCCTGGAGTTATTGTCTCTGACAATGGCCCCCCAATTCGTGTCCTCAGAGTTTTAAGCATTCTGTGCTGCTAATGGCATTCGCCGTCAGTCCCATTCCAGCCCCAGTCGAACGGCGAGGCTGAACAATTTGTGCGCACGTTTAAGTCACAGATGAGCAAGTTGCGTGCCAAGCACTCTCACGAGTGAGCGCTCAGGACTTTCCTTGCTTCATATCGCTCCCAGCCACGTGGCACCCGTACCCCAGTGGAATTGCTAATGGCCGCACCCATTGGTTGCTCCTGCAGCTATTGCACCCACTGCCGCGTGCTCCCGCTGTTTCACTTTGTTCTGCTTGGTGCCGCATGATTTGGTGTTCTATCGTGTTTTCTCTGGTAGGCAGAGCTGGGAGCAGGGGTGCATTCTTTGCCAGCTTGGCTTGTCCCTCCAGAACTGTCAGGCGACACCAGAACCAGATCCATTTGTGCCGTCCTCAGTTTTCTGCCACTGGTTGTTTTCTGACAGAATTGGCGCCTCCACCGCGGGCGCACCTGCCGTCGTCGTTGCCGCTGCCGGTCCAGTCACCTGCACCGGATGGGCGCCTCTCGCTGCCGATATGGCCCCACCTCCAGCCGCCACTGTGTTCCTCTGCTGTGTGAGGCTGCTGTCATGCTGCCGCTGCCATCGCCCATGGAGGTCATTGCTCCACCTTCTCATCCGAACATACTCAGTGGCGGTGCACAGCCCCAGGCAGGTTTCCCACGGGGCGTTGTCCTCGCCCCCTTGTGAGCAATTTGGGGTCATGGGTGGACAGCATGCCCTGGCAGTTCCACTCTCTGCCCCCTCAGCTGCGCCGCCCCTGGGTCCCTCTAGCCACCGTTGGAAGCCATACTCAACGATGGTGCGTCGTTTAAGGGGAGAGGGATGTGGTATGAATAGCAACGATGGCACGGTGTAGGTGCAAGTTCATAAGTTGACACTATGAGACACCGACAACAGTGCCCTCTAGCTGGGGCTGTGGAGCTCTACGAGTGTCGCTCTGGATTCAGCCCATTTGATCAAGAGCAGATGCCTGTGACACTTCACTTCATCTAGAGACTTTGCACTACTTATGATGGGTCTAAGGCTTCACACCTCAGTGCAAAGTTATGTATTCATCTTCTTGCTAAATCAAAGGTGATTTTAATTCACACTGCAGTACCATGAGAATTTTCACCTTTTCCTGCTCCTACTTGCTTTCATCATCTGGCGAACCTTTCAGTTTTCAGGATCAGACCCACATGCCACCTTCCAGCAGGATACAAAACTGGGAAAGATTGGCAGGTGTTGGCAAAGAGTGGCAAACAAAGAGGGTGGGGGATGAGAATGGGGAGGAGATGACAGAACAGAGCGGGTAGAATCTGTTAGATGGAGGGTACCACAGGTTGTAGCCGAGATAATTACAGGCGTGGAGAATGTGTTGTAAGGATAACTACCATCTGTGCAGTTCAGAAAACTGGTGGTGGAGGAAAGGATCCAGATTTCTTGGGTAATGAAGCAGCCATTGAAATCAAGCCAGTTATGTGCAGCTGCATATTGTGCCACAGTATGGTCTACTTTGCTCTTGACCATAGTTTTGTAGTGGCCATTCATCACGGTGAACAGCTGGCTGGTGGTCATAACAATATAAAAGGCTTTGCAGTGATTGCAGCATAGCTGAAATGATATGGCTGCTTTCACAGGTGGTCTGGATCCTAATAGAGTAGGATAAATCTGTGACAGGACTGGAGTAGGGAGTGCTAGGTGAGTGGATTTGGCAGGTCTTGCATCTGCGTCTTCCACAGGGATATGATCCTTGTGGCAAAGTGTAGGGGTTGTGAGTGGCATAGGGATGGACTGGGATGTTGTAGAGGTTGGGTGGGTTAAGGAACACCACTTTAGGATGGTTGAGAAGGACCTCAGGTAGGATGTCCCTCATTTCAGGGTATGACGATAGGTAATCAAAGGATGTGGTTCAGTTGTTCCAGTCTAGTGTGGTACTGGGTGGCAAATGGGGTACTCCTTTTTGGATAGTTCTTACAGCTATAGGAGGATTGGGGGTGTGAGGGGGGGGGGGGGGAAGGCCTGAGAGATCTGTTTTCAGGGATAGTGCCTATCCGTGAAGGCTTTGGTAAGACCCTCTGCATACTGGGCATGGGAGTTCTTGTTGCTGCCTGGCCACTCAGGGATGGCATATCTGCCTTGTCCCTGCACACTCCACTAGGCAGCATTCCTCTCTCCTTCCTACCTGTACACTACTATTTCTTCCCCTTCGCCGACACCTCCAGATTGCTGCCTCTGTACCATGTGATAGCTGTATTCTGGCCCACCAGAATTGGCAGTCATGTGTGCGTGAAGTGTGCTTGCTTGTGTTTATGAATGGTGTATGTTCCTTTTTTGCTGATGAAGGCTGTGGCCGAAAGCTTTGTGTAAGTGTCTTAAGGTCACTACACGCTGCCTATCTAACCCATGTTAATTTAGATGAGTATTTGACCCATTTCTGAAAAAAACTATTTGATGCAGGACCTTAATATTTTTACTATATGTTACATGATGCTAATACAGTCAACCGTACTAAAATCTACTTTATCCATTTTATAGTTTTTAAGAAATACTTCTTTAAATTTATTAACAAAAAATATTAAGTTTTTTCTGCAGAAAATATTTTTTTGTGAACTTTCTAATGGGGTAATATTAATGAATGTAGTGCCAGAGGTGGCTTTTTATGTTGTGCAGAGACTCTGAAAATTTCATTCATTTATCTATGATAGATTCTGATATAATGAGGGCATGTGTACTGAAAATTTTAGTTTGCGAGAAATTGACTTTCAAGAAAAAACTTTTGAAATTTGTTATTTACAGTTAATTAAAACTGTCCTGCTGCATATGATGGCCCTTCTTTGCCCTCTAGCAGATCTTCCAGCTTCTTTTTCACGTTCCTAGATGTTTGTCTTGCTTTCTTGGCCATATTAGAAGCAGACCTGTCTGCATCAGCTATCCTCATTTTATCGCCATGTTGCAACCCAGTGATCATATTTTCACCAGGATTAATTGCCAGCTTTTTCAGTACCCAACACTTTCCAATATTACCACAATTGACTGTAATAACAGAATCATGAACTCCTAGTTTCATTGTATGCACGCCTACAAATACAGTTTTAGGAAGGCGGTTCCAAATTATGCTGTTGAAACATTGATTTGGGTTTTGTGTCTGCCCACGCAGACATTTCCTTAGAAGGTCAGCATGAGCCAAGTCTCTGAAAATAGATTTAATTGCTGTAATAACAGCAGCAGGAAGAGAATACTGCTGAGAATTATATTCTCCAGTTACCTGAGCCCTATTGTATTTGCACCTTGAATTTTCTCCTAATGGACACAATCCATGACATGGCTTATCATCAGTAGAGGACTTCTGGAAGAATACGACCCAAACATCTCTCTTCATTGCCTCCAGATTTTCTTTATTTCTCCTAATTGCCTGCCCATAGTATACCTGCAAGTTTTCTATTTCAGTTTTAGTTAACCAACCCTGTTCAGTCAACAATTTTCCATCTTCTAATTTTTTCCCTCTCATATCAACAGTTAGTTTTCTTAGCCTTATTCCCAAATGTTTATGAACATGGCCTACACATTCTAGTTTGTAGAGTTCACCACATTGTTGTATGCCTTACTGTCACCATCCCCCAAATATTTGGTGTACCGTATGCTTCTTCTTTCTACGGAGCGATGAAATATTTGTTGTACAGCATGAACTTCCATACCACCACTTGTTCCTCTACAATTTGCCACATAGTGGTGTTCTTTATGTTCATTGACTTTACAACATTTGTAATATTTAGACATTATCTCCACATCTAACACTTTACCAGTGTCTATACGCGTGGCAGTCACTACTCCATTCAGAGAAGTATGCCAACTTCCATCAAGTGCAACAGCAATATCCACATATCCATCATTTTTTTTTCACTGCTTCCCTAGCAGCCAGTTTCATGCTTTCCTCACTGATGTCACATACAACTTTCTCTAATATTGCAGTCAGTTTTTCAAATTTATTTGGTGGTTGATGTAAGTTCATCACTGAACATAATGGTCTCCCTGCAGCCATGCCCTTGCCAATGGCTAGGCCTTTTCTCCCACTCTCACAAATTTTCACACTCTGTGACACACCACACTACCTACATTGTACAAATTTAGAAATTATATCAGATAATATTCTCAAATTTATAATAATGTTAGTGCACCCCTTGTCACAGTAAATTCATTGTAACCTCTTGAAATGGTGAGAGCTTCTTTGATGATGCACTTGTTGAAGAATTATGATTAGGATCATCATTGCCAGGCGACATAACCTCTTCTACAGAAAGCTTTCTAAACTTGTTTCCTCTAAATTGTCGTTTCTTGAAAATGCCTTTATGTTTTGCTATCATCAATAAACACAACAAAACATACGTAAACAAGCACTGCAAACGTAAGTATAACTACTACTCGCAACCACACTTGAAGAAAACTAACCGAGTGTTTGAAAGCATGTTGTTTACCAACAGAAACAGCAGAAACAAAAGAATACCAACCAAATCATTCCAAGGGTAGCCAACACACTTTGGAGTGAAAAAAAATCCCTAATGTGCATTGTAGGGGATATAAAGATATAAAATATATGCAGAAATGTGGGTGACAAAAGTGGGTGTGGCACATACACATGGTAGGAAAATGCTCTTTAAATTCTTGAAAGGGGAAAAAAAAAAAAAAAAAAAAAAAAATCAGCAAAATCCTTTTCAGAGTACTTAAATAAAACCTTAATCTATCGAAATATGATGAAAACCAAAAATCCTTTTTTTTTTTTTACCTGAACCACGGTATGGTCCCGTTAATTGTGTCTGTCTGCATCTAAACTTGTCTTAATTATGGAAAGTATCTATCTTTTCCTGCATTGTTGTATTCCTACCTTGACTATCCACTGTTTGACTCAATGTTACAATCACTGAAATAGCATCACATACACTCTCAGCCTATGAAGTTTCATTTTGTTTCCTCTTCCCTTCTGTATGCTTCACTTTTTTTGCCAGGCTGCGTAAATTAAACAACAGAGGTGTGAGGATGTATCCCTGTATTATTTAACACATTTGGACAGCTAGTGTCTCTGCCTAGTGTTACAGTAAATGTCTTTCCAGCTAACATGTAGTCCACCATGCTTTCAAACCATATCTGATGCAGCACTTAAATCAATGAAAGTGACATGTTATCTGCTTCATTTGATATCCAGCTTCAACGAATACTGTTAGTGATCAGACTTGACCAGCATAGCTCCCTCTTGGTCAGAATCTGGCATGCTCCACAGAGAGGTTCTGAATCACTGGACTAAACTGGTGAAATAGAATTCTATCAAGGAACTTATAAACAGGGGCCAATATTGCAATTGGGAAATAGTTCTTTGGCTAGACTTGCAATGTCTGAATATTGCTACAATTTTTTATCTGTTCATTTTTTTGTGCGATTGAACCAGATATCATAAAGTCAGAAGAACCACACCAGCTTTCTTTTTGCATAGTTCCCACAATGCAGATGAAATTAAGGATGGATTCTATCTTCAGAACTCAGGTTACTAACTGGTGTTCTTTATTAGCAATGAAAGTAGGCAGTACATGTGATAATCCTATTATCTGACTTAGTTTGTTTACTCCTAACTTCCTTTTAATGACCATGCATCTACTTGATGCTTGGAAATTAGGTCTCTACTTCATGCTTGAAAATTAGGTGACTGGTATGTGTGGCTGTATTGAATTTACAAAGTAGGGTCCCTAAGTTACATGTGTACTGTGGGTGGTGCTAAAAAATGGTCACTTCAAGACAAAGCCAAGAAGCAAAGTTCTTTCAACTAAAATGAAATTGCCACAAGGTTTACAGGTGTAATGTGACAAAACAGCTTTCTTGTCCACAAAACAGCATGTTCTAAGATTTGTCCCCTTCCTGGAGAGGAAAGAAAAAAACTTCGTGCATGAAGGCACATTTTGTTTATCAAATTGAAATATTGTCACAGAAGAAGCCAAGTAGCATTGAGTGTAGTGGTTATGATACTAAATTGTTACGTGAAGGGTTGCGAGTTCAAAACTCACCTGTTATGTAAAATTTTTATTTCTGTATTCTGTTCAAATACATTCTAAAAGTGTCCACAAATGGCAAGAATCATTGTTCTGGGATGTTCTGCAGCCGTCTATATACTGTGTGTGTTATGAATGGAGGCAGTTCGCTCTGTGCTCTTGTGTTTAAGCCATATTCAACAGATCACAATCTATTGGAGACAGAAGAAGAAGAGGATGTTACGATGACAGCAACTGTGTGCCACCAATGAGACATCCTTCCGGGTTATCTGACGACGATGCCCAAGATCCAAACAAGTGGCTGAAGGTATATGAGTGTATAGCCAAATTTAACAAATGGAGGGCACTGCCACGCAATGGTATGAGAACAATGAGGAGAAGTTCACAAGCTGGGAAGTATTCCAGGTGGAACTGTGCAAGTATTTCAGCAACACACAGTGACAGAAGTGCAAGGCTGAAGATAAACTAAAGTGCACAGCACAGCATCCAGGAGAAACTACAGCATCTTACTTTCAAGACGTCTTGGAGCTGTGTAAAATAGTGGATCCTAGAATGAAGGAGGACGATAAGGTTGTACATCTCATGAAGGGTGTTGCCGAGGACATGTATCAAGCCCTACTCTTGAAGGAGGTTTCAACAGCAGACGACTTCATAAAATGGTGCCAGTATATCGAGACAATGCATAAAAAAAAGAATTCCGTGCAAGACGTTTGTGAGGCTTCCAAATGTCGTATCGATGTCTGTAATGGAAGAAGCAACTGATTTCACAAGTGTTCTTCGTTAGCTAGTGAGAGGAAGTTCAGGAGGCACTTGGATTGCACAGCGAGCAAAAAACCGCGACACTTCAAGAGGTTTTAAGGGAGGAAGTGGAACAGATATCGAACCCAATCTCTCATACTTCATTTCCCTTTAAAACGGCGAAAATGTTGAGACTCAGGCAGAGTTACGTTCCTACAATGCTGCATGAGGAACCTGTTTGGGCACCGAGGAAGACTGACATCTGGAGGACCTGGATAGCCAACCACTATGTTTCTACTGTGGACAACCGGGGCATGTGCTGCGCTATTGTCAAGAAAGGCGGTGGATATTTCATGACACCCGTGCCAGAAGACAGCAGACCAATCTTAGCTGACGCCAACTCTGGGACGATGAAGATGAACAAGAAGATGTGGGTCCAGGACCACATAGGTCACCCCTTCGCTGCAAGCTCGCCACTGGAGAGGACGCTCCCCACCATGCTGATCAAGGTCTCCATTGCCGTTTAGAAGTTTCAGCCGATCACCTACATGCTGCAACCAGGAAAACTAAAGAGTGCAACATTCCTTGGAGGTGAGGTCGCAGAAGAGAAAAATCCTCCACCATCGATCACTAGAAAAATGATAGGAAAGTATGTCAATGTCCTCATGAATGGCCGACCAGCCCAAGCTCTTTTGGACTCTGGAGCATCAGTTATTTTGGAGAAATACCATCGCCAGTTGCAGAAAACCGTATTCATCGACAACAAAGCACCTCTGCTGAAGGTTGCTAATGGGAAATATGTAAACCTATAGGAATGTGTGTCATTTGTGTGGGTATAAGTGGCCATACGCATCCCTTAGAATTCATCATCTTACAAGAGTGTAGTCATGACCTCATTCTTAGATGAGATTTTTTGAAAGCTCCTCAGTCAATTATAGATTGTGGTCATTCGAAGATTGTGCTAGACAAGAGATTGTGTGTGCTGGATGAAGTGATAATTCCTGCAGTCAACGCTAGAAAGGTAATTGTCACGTGTTGTGCCATGCATCAACCCATGGATCTTGTAGTGGAATGTAAGAGAAGCATACTGCTGAAGACTAACTTGGTCATACCAGCTTCTGTTGTCTTTTTTAAGAACAGATTCAGTGAATTAACTGTCGCCGAGAACTGCGGACCATTCCGAGATGCATGTGCATAGCAAACACTGAGCCATTAATTGAAGCATAGCTGAGCACCATAGTAACCTCTCATGCTGAGTCTGTGGGAGACATTAGCGCTATCACTACGAGACAAGATCTTCTAGCTTGACTATCGCCAGATCTCACTTAGGAACAAGAGAAGAAGCTACTTGCCATTCTTCAAGAGTTCTCTGAATGCTTCAATCCACAGGTGAAGAACAAATTAGAAAAATGAATGGTGAAGCACCGGATCAGCACTGGAGACTGTTGTTGTCCTGAGACTGGTTTGATGCAGCTCTCCATGCCACTCTATCCTGTGCAAGCCTCTTCATCTCCCCGTACCTACTGCAACCTACATCCTTCTGGATCTGCTTAGTGTATTCATCTCTTGGTCTCCCTCTACAATTTTTACCCTCCACACTGCTCTCCAATACTAAATTGGCGATCCCTTGATGCCTCAGACCATGTCCTACCAACCGATCCCTTCTTCTTGTCAAGTTGTGCCACAAACTTATCTTCTCCCCAATCCTATTCAATCCCTCCTCATTAGTTATGTGATCTACCCATCTAATCTTCAGCATTCTTCTGTACCACCACATTTCAAAAGCTTCTATTCTCTTCTTGTTCAAACTATTTATCATCCATGTTTCACTTCCATACAAATACTTTCAGAAATGACTTCCTGACACTTAAACCTATACTCGATGTCAACAAATTTCTCTTCTTCAGAAACACTTTCCTTGCCATTGCCAGTCTACATTTTATATCCTCTCTATTTCTACCATCATTAGTTATTTTGCTCCCCAAATAGCAAAACTCCTTTACTACTTTAAGTGGAGACTATCAACCAATAAGCAAGAGATCATACCGTGTGTCAGTAATGGAACATGGAATAATTCATGAGGTAGAGAAAATGATTAAGAATGACATCATTTAGCCTTCGCAGAGGCCACAGTCCTCTCCAGTAGTCCTCATCAAGAAGGAGGATGGCAGTTGGTGCTTTTGTGTTGATTACAGGAAGCTTAATAAGTTAACTAAAAAGAACATTTAACCTCTTCACGAATTGACCATATGCTAGATTGTCTGAAGGGGGCTACGTTTTTCTCAACCATGGACATGTACTCTGGATACTGGCAAATTGAAGTAGATGAGGCTGACCGTGAGGAAACGGCATTCATCACCCCTCAGGGTATTTGAGTTTAAGGTAATGCCATCTGGTTTGTGTAATGCACCACCAACTTTTGAATGGATGATGGATAATCTTCTAAGGCACCAGAAGTAGATGATGTGTCTTTGTTATTTAGATGACATTTTAGTGTTCTCAGAGACATTTGATGAACATATAAAAAGACTGAGGGCCATTCTTAAGTGCCTCCAACAAGGCTGACTGAAACTTAATCCAAGAAAGTGTCTCTTTGGAGCAAAATAAATCAAAATACTTTGACACTGTGTCAAACAAAGGTATGCATCCAGACCCATTAAAGGTAAGATCTATAACAGAATTTCCTATTCCTAAAAGTATTAGAAATGTGAGTAGCTGCCTCGGATTATATTCTTATTACAATCGTTTTATCAAAGACTTGTATCAAAGCCAAGCCACTTCAGGAGTTGTTAAAAGCTGATGCTAAATTTATCTGGGGTGGTGCTCTACAAGATCCTTTCGATGTGCTGTGAGAAGCTCTGACGACTGACCCTGTACTTGGTCTGTACGATGAGAGAGCACGTACAGAACCATGCACAGCTGCCAGCAGGTATGGGATCAGTGCTGTTCTGGTGCAAATTTCGGATGGAAAAGAGAAGGTTATAGCCTATGCTTCTAGGACACTTGTGAAAGACAAGAGAAACTACTCAATTACAGAAAGAGAATGTCTTGCTGTGATCTAGTACTATCATCAATAAGACCTTGACTTACAGTAATGTCTTTTGTTATCTATTCTTTGTCACTTCTTATGTGTTTTTCTTCTTTGCCTCGTTTCCACCATTGTAAATTGTGCTTCTGTTTTCCATCATCCACATTAACTTAATTACTGACTGTTAGTTTTGTCTTTTCTTATCTTCCTTCATTGCCATTACTCCATCACAAAATATTTGTTTCATCACTTGTGGTTTATGAGTGCGTACAAAATTCTTGCTTCACAGGCTTTATCATTACCATGGACAAAAAGGGTTGTGAATGGGTTTTCACTGCCAAATGAGAAAAAGTTACAGAAATGCATGTAATTTCTTAAATGCCTTTGACACAATGAATTAAGATAAATTACATATTAGGCATACCATGGCGTATGTAATGGAATGTTCTCAGTCTAAAACTGGAGAAATGGCTCCGAGCACTATGCGACTTAACTTCTGAGGTCATCAGTCGCCTAGAACTTACAACTAATTAAACCTAACTAACCTAAGGACATCACACAAATCCATGCCCGAGACAGGATTCGAACCTGTGACCGTAGCGGTCGCTTGGCTCCAGACTGTAGCGCCTAGAACCGCACGGCCACTACAGTTAGCAATTACTGGTGACAAGTGACAAACATGTGGTGATCATATCTGAAAGAACCAGGATAATGTGTTGTCTGTGAAGTAGTCAAATCTGGTAAGATCTGCTTTGTCTTGCGAATTACAGTTTTAAGTAATAAAATGTTTTCTGAAAGCTACGCCAGTAACATAACAACTTCTATGTGGTCTTTGCTTTTTTTAAAAAAAAAAAAAGAAAAAAGGAAGAATCAGAAAGGCTGTAAATTTTTTGTTCCAAACTGCTGCAGACCCATAGAAATATGTCTGTTTGTGAGAACATATTTTTATTACATGCGGAAGTAGTTCAGAAGTATGGCACTTCATTAACGTGAAGACAAATGTTTTGTCAAGAAATTCTATGTGCTTTACTACTCTGTGGCATAAATTCCATCAACAACTCACAGCCTTTCATATCATTTTAAAGGTGTATTTGTACAACTCCGATGTAAAATATTGCTTGCACACTGTGTCAAGCACTGTAAAATCACCTCAGTGTTAAAGATTTATTTCTGGAAGAACACGGTATCAAGTACAGTTTTATAGTAAATAAATCACAGTACATTAATGTTTTTGATAAGGTTCTAAGTAGTGAAAATTCAAACTCTCTACATGTAAATTAGTAGAGAGAGTATCAGTCTGAAAGATGATATAGTCTATGTGAATTTCCAACTTTTCAATTTTGTTTCCTTTCATTCATTTATACATCATGTCCTATAAAATAGTAATATAAATAATTTTGGGGATGGAAAACAAATTGATGTAAACAGAGATACTGCTTACATAAACTAAATTTTGACAATTCAATTAATAAACATTAATGTTAATTTGTCAGTTCTCGCTTTACTTTAATAAATCTATAATGTACATCTTGCACTGTTGACAGAAAACTTACTTCTACAACTGAAGTAGCACGTCATTCAGCACGTCTTTACAATCCATTTAATTTTTTGTTTAGCTAGTGGTTTCAGTGAAGCTTTATTTTGGACTACCTTGCCTTTGTTAAATATTCTAGCAAACAAATTCTTGCTTGTACAGTAGTACATGAGGAGGGAGGAACCATACGTATTCTTAAGATGTTCTATTCGAAAGAGCAATTAGAAATAATCTATGCACACACGCATACTCTATACAAACGTGAGTCAGTGGCTGAATATGTGAAAAAATCTCTACTGTTTTATTGAAAACCTATTGAGAATGAATAATTATGATTAATAAGTGATTATTAAGAAGCAATATGTTTAGCATGTGAAAAACTGTCAAGTATGAAAATTGTGAAACAGGCAATTTCTCTTTTCCCTTCCCCTTTTGGAAGATCCACTGCCAGAGTTCTAGCAGCCTAACTGTATTTATATGGTAAAAAGTGCCTTGCACTTTGCGATGAGGAGGGACCTGTGTGTTTCAGCTTATTGCTACATTGGTACTGAATTCAGACAAGAACAGGTCAGATGTTGTGGACAAGTTCAATGGAAAAATTACTTTTTTTTTGGGGGGGGGGGGGGGGGGGGCAGCAGTACCACGCATTTGAAAGAGATTTGTAACCGAGTTCAATGACAAGTTCCACTGAAGAAGATTAAAAACCATCAGGTTCTGTATGCCCAGTTACTTGATTCTTAGACCAATGGCCTTTGCAGTCTGGTCCCTTCAACCCTCACAAACCAACCAACTTTATTCTTAGGATAAAGTACCTAATGTGTATGCTGCATCATATTCAGTGTACATTGTAATATTTTACAGAACAAACAGTCTGATGTTCATGCATCCCTACAGCACACTGTTCAGTACCATTATCAGTTAAATCTTTGTGCAAATTATTTTTGCTCTGGTGCTACCATTTTGAGTGAACACACAATATCTCAAATTTAGGCTTTCCTTATCACCTGGACATGACATTTTGTCTGTGCTGGCAAAATACATACTGGTCTTTTCATTTGGTATGACCAAGGTTCTAAGTCTGAATGCTGGTAAATGTCATAATTATCAAACACTTATAAAAACACTAAACCATTCAAAATACATTTGAGGAAAATGAAAACTATAAAATGTGTGCAGTGTCATAACACATGCTCAACAACAGTGGACACACTATACTTTCAAGTTGTCTTCTCTATAGCCAAATGAATACTGAAGAGAAAGAGTTGCACATCAAATTAAGTTATTTAACAACTGAAGAGGAGTTGTGTCAGTACCAATGAATATATCTTTGATGTTATACAGCAATTTTAGCATACAGATACAGGCCTCCGTAACAGTGATATACATCTTATGACTACTTTGTTAATGTGCAACGCAAGCTACCCAGTACATATTCTAGGTGGTGACAACCACATTGTCTAGATTTTGACACTTATTATAGTAAAACTTGCTCAAATTGGCACATCTATAATTTGGAAATCTGCCCAAACTGTATTAGTATTTCAGTCCTGATGCATTCAGTGCACTTTTATAGGCTGACTTTTTGTATAAAGCAGAACGTGCCTAACGCTGAAACGGAAAGCAAATCTTAGAATATACATAATAATTCAGTGTATAATGTGAAAAAGAGCCTATACTGTACTACCATATTACAGTTCATTTGATATTCACGACTACAAGGATATTACTGGTACGTAGTGGTAAGTTCCTATGGGACCAAACTGTTGAGGTCATCGGCCCCTGAGCTTACAACACCTCTGTTAAGTGGCAAAAACCCGAGAAAAGAGGCCCAGCGCAGCATTACACCGCTATTGTGGACCCAAAACCACACCGCTCTGTGCGACAAAAAATTAGTTTTGAACAGGAAGTTAAAACAAGTTTTCCTCTTTGATATATGGCGAAAAATGTGAAATGTAAAGCAAATAAACATGAGAATAATATGTATGTACATATCACAATAAACAAATTTAAAGTTCGGGTAAAAATATAGAAATGCAGTGTTATTTACCAATTAGTATGATAGCCCAGTGTTCTATTATCCAATATACAGTAAATGAATGTCTATTGTGATGGAGTGAAGGTACGTAAATACAATATAAGCTTAATTAGAAGTTTCTATTTTACTTTTGTGCACGATACCTGACAAATTTTACATAGCCCAAGTGAGTTGTGTAATCCGGAAACTTGTCCAACTTGGAAAATTATTTCAGGCCCAGGCAATTCCATTTTGAGCAAGTTTGACTGTATATGAAATACAAACATGCTAGTGATTGCTAAAAAATAATTGAATTGTGCACACACACAAAATAAATCGGTAGTTTAAAGACAGAGGATACTTGCAGAAATACCATCTCAGTTTGATAAACATCTTTGACACACAACTTCTCCAGTCCACATAACAACCTAATACAGAGAACATGTGAGGCTTGGGGTGAACAGACAGCTCAATGCAGGTATGTCAGATTTAGCAATGCGGCACCTCATTGTAAGGGAAGAAATAAAATATTTGTTTATAAAACAGGTAAACCCATAACAGTATTTTATTGAGTATTCTACATGCAAAATTAACTTACATTGAAATAAAGATAGTAACCACGACCATGAAACAAGTACACTTTCATTTCAGCTGCCATATTGTTGTACCAACTGAGTGAATCTAGGTAAAGTGTCTGACTAATCTGATTTTAGGCATTATGAAAGAAATATTATTTCAGGAAATGTGTTACCAACAAAAAACACAAACTGAATGTTTTTTGAAACCAAGAAGTCTTTAGCTGATAACTGTACTACCTGAAAAACTGTATGTGGCATATTTATACTTTGAATGTTCTATTTATATGAGCATGTGGTACGATGTTTCTGTACCTGCTTCAACCATTATTATATTTTGAAAAACCTTGATTTTGAAAGCTGTAATGGAATAATTTATCATTTTGTACACAATGGTAAAAATATACATTACAGGATGATAACTGACAGGGATGTGGCAGTTCACATGACTATTAACCACAATAACAGTGTCTAAATTTTATGTTTGAACCAGTATGTTGCCAATTTGAGAAATGTGGAAAGATTGCTTCAGTGCTGCTAAAATAATAATTGGTGTACTGCCTGTTGGTTTCTGTGTCAGATTTTTTGGCCAATGTTTGTTTTACAATTTTTTAAATATTTCACCAGCATGAGTGGTGAACTTGAAGTGGCTAGGAAGGCCTCAACAATTTTGTACACAATAATAATCATCTTAGATTGTTGTTACATGAATACTGAGTGCACACACAAGTAGATGCTCATACTAATTAAAAATTCTGAGTTTGCACCATACTACTGAGCAAAAGCATTTCTACATACAGTCACAAATTCTCAGTGCCTTAAAGAGGTGTCAGTCACTGAATCAGACATGTTGCTCAAATGCTGTTTATAGTCACAAACAAAATATGATAATTGAGAACACCCTACTGACAATTTCTTAATCATACAACTGATTACACAAGTTTCCTTAAAATTAGCATTACGATTCCACTCGGACATACGTTATTTGAGTGATATGTGCATCCCCCCCCCCATTTGTGAACTGCACATATTCATTAAGTCTAAATCTGATTACAATGAGAGATATAATATACTTTCAGTAAAAAACAACAGTGGTGCAAAAGAGACAACTGATATCAGTACAACCTAGTGGATAGTGTCAATAGCTCATTGGAGACTACTAAAGTAGAAAGACTGGTAGAATAGGGACAAAGCAGGGAAGGAAAGACAGTGATAAAAATCCTGGTTATGTAGTGTGATGGTATGAAACACCTGTGTGTAAATATAAAAACAACAATAAAACAATACACAATGCAAAAAACTGTCAACCTCAATTTTTTATCATACCCTTAAGAACAAAGTTTCAAACCATGGAATAAACTTAATTAGCTGTGAATACAAACATTTGTGTAGAACACACTGTTGTAATAACAAACACAACAGATCACAAACAGGACTAGACTCACATTCAACTTCCTTGAACATACTAGCAAAATATACGAATTTCTAACATTCGTATCTTTGAATCATTTTGTTAAGCATGCACACTTATCACAATTAAAAGCAGTTAAAAAAAATGACTTTCACAGACACAGATCACTTCCATTTTCATCATAAATATTCTCATCCACACAAAACTATTGTATGCAACATGTATACTTAAGTACTGGTTAATACTTTGAACATTTTTATCACTGTCATGTAAAACTTGATTTTTAAGGATCTGTATCAACAAGATAATACAGACACTGTTCCCGGGATGAAAGCTGTCTACATTTCCCTTCTACTAGAACACATTTTAACAGCTTGTCTGTTAATAGTAAACCTATGATCGCTTAGACAATAGGTTTTTCAAACAACAAAATTAGCAACTGCTGCAAAGCAAACAAATAATGTCCCTTCTTAAATGTCCAATACGAAAACATCTATAAAAAACTATACTCTCTCAACAATGTTAACAAATTTAGCATTTTAAAAAACATTTTGTAGATATGTTAATGATTGTAGTGGTAGATATTATCTGCCAATTTCTTTTACATTTTTTCTACACAGCCTTAATAGCCAATATTCAATCTCAACAATGCTTTATATGATAACACAGCACACTTAAAAAAATACTGCTCAAAAACTGTTTCCTATCGAACTTGAAAGGGCTTACAAAAATTTTAAATACAAGTTACAAATTATAGGTAGACAATATTCAGTACTTGCACATGAGTTATGTATGTGTCTCTCCTATGTATTGCCGTATCACACATTTGTGTCTTTTCACATAATGTTAGTTACAAATAGCTTATGATGTTTGACTAAAATGAAGGATTGATACCAAACAGTGGTTGTATAATATTTATTACATTCTGCTGATATTACCAGTACTTAGTAACTGTAAAAAAGCTTTTCAAATAAACACATAACTCTTAGTGTTATGTAAGGCCAAAGTGTGCCATGTGTTTACGGACAGTACAGGAATCGAAGTTCATATATAGACATAAAAGATTCCAAAGATTACTACTGATTCCTGAGAGATCAATGTAATATAAAATGAATAAAAAATTAAGTAAATACTGTTCTTAACAATACATTCTGTAAAC
The DNA here is from genome assembly GCF_023897955.1 of Schistocerca gregaria. Classification (NCBI taxonomy): domain Eukaryota; kingdom Metazoa; phylum Arthropoda; class Insecta; order Orthoptera; family Acrididae; genus Schistocerca; species Schistocerca gregaria. The sequence goes on from NC_064923.1 coordinate 415,182,051, forward strand.
TAATGGTGTCACTCAAAAGTGAATATTTAACAGGAAAAAAAAATATTTCTGCTAAAGTAGCGCCAGCAATAACAGCAGAGGCCCTTCCAGTTTTAAAAAAGTATTACAAAACTGTACATTTACCATGTGTCTCCTACAGGAGACAAAATAAAATCCATAAACCAAGTCCTGTGGAGCTTGATTCATTCATTATGTCTATACTGTGTTTAACAGTTCAAAACTTCAAAATTTCCATGAAGAGTATGTTGCAACCCAGGCTGATACAGTTGTCCATGATGGGAAGTACTGTAGAAGCTGGTCAAGTCCTTGTGAAGTCTTGTGTGGTCCATGTAGAAAATGACTTGTCACTGCTATGTCCAGTGTTTCGTTAATTCTTCCTTCGCCCTAAACAAAAATGAAATCCATGACTGTAAAAAAACAGAGTTTATTTTGCAGGGACACAAACTACATTAAATTGTAGTCAGCTGAATCCTGCAGAACATTATAGCCTCACATACTATACTAACGTAAAATACAGTAGTGGCCCCCAGTATTTCTACTTAAACTCTTAGAAATATACTTAAAATACATGCAAGAAAGAAAGAACATCATGCTCACCAAGCAAATATTTTGAGTATGCTGCCTTGCAATGTACACTCCTGGAAATTGAAATAAGAACACCGTCAATTCATTGTCCCAGGAAGGGGAAACTTTATTGACACATTCCTGGGGTCAGATATATCACATGATCACACTGACAGAACCACAGGCACAGACACAGGCAACAGAGCATGCACAATGTCGGCACTAGTACAGTGTATATCCACCTTTCGCAGCAATGCAGGCTGCTATTCTCCCACGGAGACGATCATAGAGATGCTGGATGTAGTCCTGTGGAACGGCTTGCCATGCCATTTCCACCTGGCGCCTCAGTTGGACCAGTGTTCATGCTGGACGTGCAGACCGCCTGAGACGACGCTTCATCCAGTCCCAAACATGCTCAATGGGGAACAGATCCGGAGATCTTGTTGGCCAGGGTAGTTGACTTACACCTTCTAGAGCACGTTGGGTGGCACGGGCTACATGTGGACGTGCAATGTCCTGTTGGAACAGCAAGTTCCCTTGCCGGTCTAGGAATGGTAGAACGATGGGTTCGACGACGGTTTGGATGTACCGTGCACTATTCAGTGTCCCCTCGACGATCACCAGAGGTGTGCGGCCAGTGTAGGAGATCGCTCCCCACACCATGATGCCGGGTGTTGGCCCTGTGTGCCTCGGTCGTATGCAGTCCTGATTGTGGCGCTCACCTGCACGGCGCCAAACACGCATATGACCATCATTGGCACCAAGGCAGAAGCGACTCTCATCGCTGAAGACGACACGTCTCTATTCATCCCTCCATTCACGCCTGTCGCGACACCATTGGAGGCGGGCTGCACGATGTTGGGGCGTGAGCGGAAGACGGCCTAACGGTGTGCGGGACCGTAGCCCAGCTTCATGGAGACGGTTGCGAATGGTTCTTGCCGATACCCCAGGAGCAACAGTGTCCTTAATTTGCTGGGAAGTGGCGGTGCGGTCCCCTACGGCACTGCGTAGGATCCTACGGTCTTGGCGTGCATCCGTGCGTCGCTGCGGTCCGGTCCCAGGTCGACGGGCACGTGCACTTTCCGCCGACCACTGGCGACAACATCGATGTACTTTGGAGACCTCACGCCCCACGTGTTGAGCAATTCGGCGGTACGTCCACCCGGCCTCCCGCATGCCCACTATACACCCTCGTTCAAAGTCCGTCAATTGCACATACGGTTCACGTCCACGCTGTCACGGCATGCTACTAGTGTTAAAGACTGCGATGGAGCTCCGTATGCCACGGCAAACTGGCTGACACTGACGGCGGCAGTGCACAAACGCTGCGCAGCTAGCGCCATTCGACGGCCAACACCGCGGTTCCTGGTGTGTCCGCTGTGCCGTGCGTGTGATCATTGCTTGTACAGCCCTCTCGCAGTGTCCGGAGCAAGTATGGTGGGTCTGACACACCTGTGTCAATGTGTTCTTTTTTCAATTTCCAGGAGTGTAATTTAGACAAATCTACATGAAGTTACTGATAAAGCAAAGGATAAAGACAAAATAGAAAACCAGTTCTGCATGAAGAAACACTGAAAAAGAATTTTAAGAGAAATATATGCTATATTTTTTCTGGTTGTGTGTGTGTGTGTGTGTGTGTGTGTGTGTGTGTGTGTGTGTGTGTGTGTGTGTGTTGTTCTGGTCAGTTTGTCTTACATGCACATTTCATATGGTTAAAAGGTTCAATTTCAGTAATCAGTCTTGCAGGGATACCCCAGACACTCAATGGATGGTGGTGGTCAAGCTATAACTATATTGCTCTGGCATTCACAGCTTCTACTATCTATGAGTGAAAAGCCACACACACCGTTTATGTTTCTTCCTTTCATTTATTGTGCACTCACACTGAGGGAGTGTCTTCTGCTTTCTCCACCACCAATGTCATTTCATTTGCATTCACTTTAATCTGAACACTCTTATTGGTCTATGTTGCATACATAATAGAATGTATTAATAAATTTGCAAAATAATACTGTTGAAGATAATTCATATTTTTGCTTAAAGTTTTTTTTTTTATTATGGTGTACCTGGGGTGATGTAACAGCAGCAAGTCAATCTTTATTTCAAGATTGGATTTTTCAATTATTTAGTTGAGTGGTTCCAACCTCTATCATTAAATGAATGAAAGTATCAATGTGTGAATGTGGATTTCTATTAATACAAACAGACTAAATCACAGGGTTATGCCTCTTTCAGCTTTCTATTTGATTACTGTAAATTAGAAAAGCAACAACACAGTATTTTTCTCAAAATGACAGCACTTGTTGAGTTTTTCTTACCTTTAGAATTATCCAGAACGTCCAAGGAACTGGATCTGAAGCACAGCCATAATAAATAAAGTATGTGTCCCTCTCATTCCACTTTGGACCTACAAGGGGCTCACCTTCAACGAAACTCCAGCTTTGGAGCTGAAATCCATTGGCAGGAGCCATCATTATCCCCATATGGTCTGGTCCTAGAAAGGATGAGAGAAAGAAAATTTGATGCTATGTAATACAGTAAAATTTAATACTATATAGTCACACACTTAATATACAGTTGTATTTATTCAAGACATATTGAAAAAGGAAGTAAATTAAAGCTGCAAGCATATATAGTCCACAGCAAGTGGTATATCAGACACAAGGAGAGAGAAAAAGTAGTATTTACTTGCTTCTCAATTAACCATACTGCAGAGCAGTACACGTAACAGAGTGGCCTGGTGCCCATCCCAAGTTATATAGTGTGCAATCACAGAAAAAGATATAAATACAATGAGTAAAGTACTGATTTTTGGTTAAGATTTATTTACATTAATGGAAGATTTCTCAATTGCTGATATGTGAAATGTACGACTGGCTAATGTCTGTATGACATTTAATAATATAATTCAACTGGAGTCTTAGTAAAATACAGTTGTTTAATTATTATATTATCTTAAACTGAGTCCTATGGAAATAGGGACGCAACTACCATTCTCATCATAAATTCCATTTCTCTTTTAACTCATGTATTTAACATGTGATTTATTTTATAGTTTTAAGCATTTTTCATAGTAACATTTCCCAGTTTTTTTTTAACCTGTGTTCATCACCTCTAATCATTTATTGAACTACAGTTCAAGTAGAACAGTATATCAACACACTGTTATTACAGAAAGATGCTGAAGCAGGACTGTCCAGAAGATAAATGCAAAGCTGTAGCAGCTTGCATAACTGTTTATGCCACCTATAGGAAAATTGAACGAACTATTGAAGAAAAGGCAAGCATTTACATGAATATCAACTCTGCTGGAAGACCAATATAAAAGTGAGATAGGATATATAATACTGCGAGAAAAATTTGACACAGCACTAAATGACTTCCATCAGGGCTTGACATCTCACCGATTATGAGCATGAGTATTATTAACTGTTCAGGCTCCTGCTCATGACTTAACAGTGGCAGCACAGTGGGGAATGATGGATATGCACCTGCACATTGTGGTCATGACAACACAAGGAAAGAGACAAGTGAGGATCATTTTTGACAGCTGCGACACCTAGTAGCAATAATGATGGGACAGCATTGTGTATCAACGACACTGTCTCCACATTTCAATCTACATCTACATCTACATGACTACTCTGCAATTCACATTTAAGTGCTTGGCAGAGGGTTCATCGAACCACAATCATACTATCTCTCTACTATTCCACTCCCGAACAGCGAGCAGGAAAAACGAACACCTAAACCTTTCTGTTCGAGCTCTGATTTCTCTTATTTTATTTTGATGATCATTCCTACCTATGTAGGTTGGGCTCAACAAAATATTTTCGCATTCGGAAGAGAAAGTTGGTGACTGAAATTTCGTAAAAAGGTCTCGCCGCGACGAAAAACGTCTATGCTGTAATGACTTCCATCCCAATTCGTGTATCATATCTGCCACACTCTCTCCCCTATAACGCGATAATACAAAACGAGCTGCCCTTCTTTGCACCCTCTCGGTGTCCTCCGTCAATCCCACCTGGTAAGGATCCCACACCGCGCAGCAATATTCTAACAGAGGACGAACGAGTGTAGTGTAAGCTGTCTCTTTAGTGGACTTGTTGCATCTTCTAAGTGTCCTGCCAATGAAACGCAACCTTTGGCTCGCCTTCCCGACAATATTATCTATGTGGTCCTTCCAACTGAAGTTGTTTGTAATTTTAACACCCAGGTACTTAGTTGAATTGACAGCCTTGAGAATTGTACTATTTATCGAGTAATCGAATTCCAACGGATTTCTTTTGGAACTCATGTGGATCATCTCACACTTTTCGTTATTTAGCGTCAACTGCCACCTGACACACCATACAGCAATCTTTTCTAAATCGCTTTGCAGCTGATACTGGTCTTCGGATGACCTTACTAGACGGTAAATTACAGCATCATCTGCGAACAACCTAAGAGAACTGCTCAGATTGTCACCCAGGTCATTTATATAGATCAGGAACAGTAGAGGTCCCAGGACGCTTCCCTGGGGAACACCTGATATCACTTCAGTTTTACTCGATGATTTGCTGTCTATTACTACGAACTGCGACCTTCCTGACAGGAAATCACGAATCCAGTCGCACAACTGAGACGATACCCCATAGCTCCGCAGCTTGATTAGAAGTTGCTTGTGAGGAACGGTGTCAAAAGCTTTCCGGAAATCTAGAAATACGGAATCAACTTGAGATCCCCTGTCGATAGCGGCCATTACTTCGTGCGAATAAAGAGCTAGCTGCGTTGCACAAGAGCGATGTTTTCTGAAGCCATGTTGATTACGTGTCAATAGATCGTTCCCTTCGAGGTGATTCATAATGTTTGAATACAGTATATGCTCCAAAACCCTACTGCAAACCGACGTCAATGATATAGGTCTGTAGTTAAATGGATTACTCCTACTACCCTTCTTGAACACTGGTGCGACCTGCGCAATTTTCCAATCTGTAGGTACAGATCTATCGGTGAGCGAGCGGTTGTATATGAGTGCTAAGTAGGGAGCTATAGTATCAGCGTAATCTGAAAGGAACCTAATCGGTATACAATCTGGACCTGAAGACTTGCCCGTATCAAGCGATTTGAGTTGCTTCGCAACCCCTAAGGTATCTACTTCTAAGAAACTCATGCTAGCAGATGTTCGTGTTTCAAATTCTGGAATATTCCATTCGTCTTCCCTGGTGAAGGAATTTCGGAAAACTGCGTTCAATAACTCCGCTTTAGCGGCGCAGTCGTCGATAACAGTACCATCGGCACTGCGCAGCGAAGGTATTGACTGCGTCTTGCCGCTTGTGTACTTTACATACGACCAGAATTTCTTCGGATTTTCTACCAAATTTCGAGACAATGTTTCGTTGTGGAACCTATTAAAGGCATCTCGCATCGAAGTACGTGCCAAATTTCACGCGTCTGTAAATTTTAGCCCATCTTCAGGATTTCGCGTTCTTCTGAACTTCGCATGCTTTTTCCGTTGCCTCTGCAACAGCGTTCGGACCTTTTTTGTGTACCACGGGGGATCCGTTCCATCTCTTACCAATTTATGAGGTATGAATATCTCAATTGCTGTTGCTACTATATCTTTGAATTTGAGCCACATCTCGTCTACATTCGCATAGTCAGTTCGGAAGGAATGGAAATTGTCTTTTAGGAAGGCTTCTAGTGGTACTTTATCCGCTTTTTTAAATAAAATTATTTTGCGTTTGTTTCTGATGGATTTGGAAGAAATGGTATTGAGCCTAGCTACAATGACCTTGTGATCACTAATCCCTGTATCAGTCATGATGCTCTCTATCAGCTCTGGATTGTTTGTGGCCAAGAGGTCAAGTGTGTTTTCGCAACCATTTACAATTCGCGTGGGTTCCTGGACTAACTGCTCTAAATAATTTTCGGAGAATGCATTTAGGACAATCTCGGAAGACGTTTTGTGCCTACCACCGGTTTTGAACAAGTATTTTTGCCAACATACCGAGGGTAGGTTGAAGTCCCCACCAACTATAACCGTATGAGTGGGGTATTTATTTGTTACGAGACTCAAACTTTCTCTGAACTGTTCCGCAACTGTATCATCGGAGTCTGGGGGTCGGTAGAAGGAGCCAATTATTAACTTAATTCGGCTGTTAAGTATAACCTCCACCCACACCAATTCGCACAGAGTATCTACTTCGACTTCACTACAAGATAAACCACTACTGACAGACACCAACACTCCACCACCAATTCTGCCTAATCTATCTTTCCTGAACACCGTCTGAGACTTCGTAAAAATTTCTGCAGAACTTATTTCTGGCTTTAGCCAGCTTTCTGTACCTATAACGATATCCGCTTCTGTGCTTTCTATTAGCGCTTGAAGCTCAGTGACTTTTCCAGCGCAACTACAACAGTTTACAACTATAATTCCGACTGTTCCTTGATCCAAGCACGTCCTGTAATTGCCAAGCACCCTTTGACATTGCAGCCCATCCCGCACTTTCCCGAGGCCTTCTAACCTAAAAAACCGCCCAGTCCACGCCACACAGCCTCCGCTACAGCTTCCCATAACCAATACCCAATGTAGTCAGAGGTAATTTACGTGCAAGGAATGTCGCTTCGCCAATATATATGTGTGGTGGTGCTTTTACAATTGATAACATAATGGAGCATGAACTTCGAATGTGCCAATTTGAGATCTCTCCTGAAGTTATTAACCAGCAGCAACCAAGTCTTCACTTCCGGGTAAGAATCAGCTGGTACATTTCATTTCACTGACCATATACAAGCATTCAAAATTAAATTCTCACTTTTCAAAAATCAGGTAGACAAAGGAAATGCAGTTTATTTTGCAAAATTATCTTCATTGAAGGACTCCAATATTAAAACAGATGAAAACTGTCAACCAGTTCTACATAATAGAGGAAGTATTCCAGCTTTGATTTAATAGTGAGGTGTGCTAGGGCATTCAGTGAATATTTCTGTCATTTGCACTGACCTGCAGCTTTAAGTACATGAACATCAATGACACATTTAGTAACAAGGCAGATGTTGTAGATTTCTGCAAGGACTTCCATCAAGATGGATTTCCTCATTTACACAAGATAGCTACAGGCATAATATGTATGTTTTGTTCCACATCGATCTTTAAGAAGTATTTCTAACATCAAAGAGCTTTAAAATTCCTACGTGAAAATGTCAGACTGTAACCTGAACTGCACACTACATCTACAATGCACATGAATCATTTCACTGAATACAGAAAAAAAAGTAAGAAGATAAAGAGTGCAGAAACTGATTAAAATCATTACATTTATTATTTATGGTTAAGTAGAATGAGAAATATGTAACTATTTAGCTGTAACATTTTGTTGAAGCATTACGTTTTTAGTTCGCTTGTTAAATTTATTGCAGTGCAATCTTCTTTAAAATGCCTTTTGTGTTTCTTGTTGCAATATTAGTTAGTCTAAGAAGTAAATGTTATCTAGATTGTCTCCTCTCAAGCCTCTACATGGCTCCCCACTCCATGACGTTTGAGGTGGTACAGTGTTCACAGGTCTGCATTTGTCGTCTGCTTGCAGAGTATGTTGGATTTAAAGCCCTGATCAAAGTGGAGATAAGGCATTTTGAGTAGGTGAGATTCTCCTAGAATTATTTAGATCCTTTGGAGAACACACACACAAAAAAGAATCCACCTAATTTGCAAAATAAATCAGACAGCAAAATAAATCAGACAGGTGAAATACCCACAGACTTCAAGAAGAATGTAATAATTGCAATTACAAAGGAAGCAGTTGGTGACAGGCATGAATACTACCAAACAATCAGTTTACTAAGTCATTGTCGCGAAAGAGTGACAAAATTATCTACAGAAAAAAAAAAAAAAACCCCTACTGATAGAAGTCACCTCAAGGGACTTCCATTTTTGTTCTACCAAGAGGAAAGAAAACACTAGGGAATAGCAAACCTATAGTTTATCTTAGAACCATGTCTCAAATGTCATTTTTTCTAAATGATTGCCCATCTGGTGCTTCTGACTTCTACCACTTTCATTTCTGACCAAGCCCTCCAACGTATCATACACCACGACCAATATACATAATGTCAACACAGACATGACCACTTCCAGTTACCAGTCAAAGGGAATGACCACATTCAAGCAACACATGTTCGCAAAATCATCTGTTATCTGCAAGCTACTATGCTGCATGTGGCAGATGGTACACAGTGTTAGAAGTTTCCTCCCTTAGTTTTTCTTTGAAATTGTATAGTGATATCTAGCACTTGATTTGTCTGCACTAAATTTTGGGTGTTTGTAAAGCCAAACAGATTCAATCAGTTGAAAGAAAACAGTGGTTCCAATAAAATCTATTCACTGGAGTAAAAACCTTAGCACGCATTTGAAATATTTTTAGTAAGCTCATTCTGATACAGTAACAGGTGCATCTTCATCATCTTGGCCACTAAAATCAATGTAAAAATTACAACTTTCACAATTTTAATGAATGAGAGGGCATAATGCCTTACATGACCATTGTCTACATCAATATGTAGCCTTATCAAGTTGTAAGGAACATCACTTTGATTGCAAGCTTCAAATGTTAATCAAACCTGTACATCTGTCTTAATCTCTACTGGTGCTCCACACAAAGAACAAAATGTGCAGCATATTTCTCTTGTTGGTAACACAGAGGGCAGTGTCTGTTCCATCAAATCTACATGGCGAACACACACACACACACACACACACACACACACACACACACACACACACACACACACACACACAGAGAGAGAGAGAGAGAGAGAGAGAGAGAGAGAGAGAGAGAGAGAGAGGAGTTTCCTTTCTTCCCTCCCTGCACTCACCCTGAAAATAGTTAATGGAAATTGAACAGATGATGTGTGAACTTTCCCTGGTCATGTGCAACATTCAAGGAGTTTTCCTGTGGATGACTATCATGAACTTGTAAGCAACACCTAATTCTGTTATCTGTATTTAAGTATGCATTTATCTTATTAATAAAAACAATATTCCAGTAACATATGTACATTCATCCAGAGGTACACAAGGATAAGAGAAGTTGTCACCTACACTACATCTGGGTATAAGTGGATCTGTGATACTAAAATATAAGTTAAAAAATGGATGTGTGAAATCACATTGGATGTGGTTCCTTCATGCCAAATACTATGGTAAAAAGAATGTTGCTACTTCAAGAAGGCATTGCTATATTTCTGGCCTACATATTTACATTTGTTGTAGCCAACAAATACAGTCTTTTTCAAAATCTTAAGACTTCAATTTTCTTAGAAGTACTTCAATGCCATTAACTAAAGAACAGTTATCAAGTAACATAGTTCTTCAGTGTCAAATCTCAATGAATTATAAATACAACTGATTAATATAGTAACTAGCAAAAGCTCTCCTTTACACCATGACATGAAATAAGTACACTCCCTCATTACGCAACATTCAGCATATGCCAGCAATTTCTTTTCAATACTAAAATCTTTTTCCACTTTCACAGCACTAACTTCACTCCCTCTTCCCATCCTACCACACAACCTCACCACACTGTTCTTACCTATACTACTTCCTGTGGTAAAAAGTTCATACAATGGGCTGTTTCCTCACCTAAGTGTGTCTATCACACACTCAGAAAGGTGCATCCATGTCATCCTCATTTCTGGTATGTTGCCACTTACCCATACACGTACATTTCATATGCAAAGTACGCAAGTGCCGCTTTAATTTTTTTCTAGATTAAATTCACACATTTCTTACACACTGGAGATTTAATAGTTAAGACACAGCAGTTTTAAACAACATACAGTGTTTAGTAACTTATTTACCTGTTACTGTAAATGTCATGTTCAGCAAATTTTTACCAATATTTTCCTTGGATACAAGTTTCAGTGTTACTGGTATTGGAACTGGTGGATCTGGAGCAGGAATCCAGTGTGTCTTCCTGGAAATTAATTTTAAACATGGTTAAAATATTAAAAAGATAGAGCACTGATAATTATTTGTGAAATATTGGTGCAAACTTACATGTCTAACATTTGAATTGTGTTTAAGAATACAATATGCTTAGCTAGAACAATCCAAGTTTTCAATCACTAGATATTCAGAATAATTCTAATGAAAGGGCATCAGCTTTAAGATGATTGTATCATAAAGTCTTTACCCCAGGAATGTAATGACAGGTAGCAGATATGGGAAGCCACAATATAGTTGACGGCGACATTCTTCACTTGAAGTATGTACCATTTTTGCTTGTTCTATGTGAGGAACTATGGATTTCACAGACTGGGGGCTGTTCACATCCATGTCAACTAGCCAATAACCAGACTCGTGGTGATACTCTCTGCCTGATGAATCGTGGAATACTTGTTTTGTATGCTGGGAAGCAAAATATAATTTAAATAATTTCTAAACAAAAATGGTTTTGAGTACATAGAAATTTTTGCACACTGACAAAGTGAACATTTTATCTCATCGCACAAAGAAGCTCTATAATCAAATGAGTGTGACACATTAAGCCATAAAAAGTTAACCAGTTTTTAGAAACAACATACCATAAGCATTATCATATCTACTGCTGAAAGTAATAATACGAGTTAATCTGTTTTCACTCTCCTTCTCCCCCTTTAATGTTTAAATGACAGTGTCTACTAAGGTGTAGCTAAAAATTGAAAGAATCTGCTTTCTTTGTGGCCCTCAAGCTCAAGAATATAGTGTAAAAGATTATCACAAACGATCACACACACTCATAGTAGTAGTAGAACTAGTAGTATTTAAAGATAAATGACACACCAGAGAAGAGTGGGGGGCGGGGGGTGCAGTTCCATCACAATCGGCTGAATGAGTGACAATGCAGTTGTCAATGTACAACATTTACAACATACATTTCTAATACTATTTTTCCTGCAATATGTAATGACATGTGACAGAATTTTGAATCTATGATGAGAATTCACATTTTAAAGAAAAATAGCAGCTGAAGAGCGAAGCAAGGAATAACTTTAAACTTTCTAATGAAAGGAGAAATATCCAGTGCAATGAAAACCATTGAACAAACTACATTATAATGTTGAACACTGGGAAGGAGCTTGCAATGATGGGTTTGATTACATATTAATTTGAGGCATCATAAAAGATTCATGTTTGGAAATTTTGGAACATGTAAAGAGTGAAACAAGTTGGTAACATGCTGGTATGGTATACAGAAATTGTAATGTTACACAAATTCAAAAAAGTTAATGAAAATATAACTTCATACAGTGACAGCCATTATATCTTCATGTAAGTTAATTCTCTAAACAGTTCCAGATTATGGAGAGAGAGAGAGAGAGAGAGAGAGAGAGAGAGAGAGAGAGAGAGAGAGAGAGAGAGAGAGAGAGAGAGAGAGAACATTCTGTCGATGTTTTAGTGAGAGAAGGATTTTTTTTTATTTTCAAGTTCAGTGTCGTAAGAGACTTTAATGATTCCACACACTATGCATCATGAGGTCTTGAAGCTTGTGCATGAGAAATAACATCGTGCTGTTATGCGAACTGAAAGGAGAGGGGGGGGGGGGGAGGGGAGGAATTATTTGAATGAGAATGTGGTGTCCCAGAACTGTGACAACATGTGTTGAATTCATGCAACCTTGGCCCAGGGACTACTTACCATGTGAATCAGATGAGTGTCAGGATAGTGGAATGGGATTTAAAGGTTTTCTAACTTACGAGACAAATGATGCAGCGAAGATGAATATTGCAGAGTAGTTTTTGTGTGTTCATGGAGAAACTACATTCATAGAGAATATGCAGTTTGCATTGCACTGTTTCCCCCTTAGGATACTACAAGGTCCCAGAATTTAGGAGCAAATTGGAGCAGAAGGAAATTGGGGAAGCAAGAACACAGTGACCAAGGTGCCACAGATTGACTGAAGGTTATATAAAAAAGGATAGAGTTCATTAGTGTCTCTGTATTCAGAGAGCACTGTTTCACAACTGTATACCTGGGGTTGCCACACTGTGCCACAATTTTCGTATCCACTTGAAAAATGGTCTTATATGTAGGACAAAACCAGTTACGGACTTAACTGAAGTATGTATCAATAACTGACATGTCCTTTCATTGATTGAAGGATAGTCACTAGTGGCGCAGTCAAGAGACAGATATTAAGAGACTGAAGTTGTCTATAGGAAAGTGGGAGAGAAGAAGGTGAGGATGAAAAAGTTCCGAGAGCAGAAGAAGAAAATTCAATTCATGAATTGGCTACCCGTGGTCCTAGACAGGCTGTGATAGAAAAAGAAGAAGACGAAATGAAGAAACAGAATACTATGTCACAATAGTTGAATCAAATGCCACACAGAAAGACAAAAAAGGGAGGAAGGTTATAATATGTATCTCTGGTTTGAATCCTCATCCACCCATTCTAGTTTTCCATGTTATCCCTCAATGTTCTGAGCCCTACTGAATATAGTTCGAGAAATTAACCACTGACCAATAATTGAGAACTGATAAATTATAATAAGCTGTGAAACTTCGGATGAAATTGCTGAAGTGGTATGAAACTTTAGAGCTTGCACCATCCTGAGAGCCACACATTATTTATAAGCATACAAAATTAAATTAAGCAACAGACTATATTGGAAAATGAAGGTTAAATGAAAACAGATGAAAGGGTTAATTATATAACTTTGGTTCTAATGGGAACCACATAACATACTGCAGTCATGAAAAATGTAAAACAAAATATCTATAACATGATATTCTGCCTGTAACACCAGATGAGATGTAAGAAGATACTCAACATATTAACAAAGAAAAGGCAGCTGGGAATTCTAGTGTTTCGATATAGTTAAAGGTATACGCAAAATAATGTAAAAACTTCTAAAATCGCTTACAGAATGTTTTTTACCAATTCCCAAAATGGCACCATGCTGCGATTTTCCACTCTACAAAATAAAAAACGAGGGGTGGGGGGAGAGAGACAAGAAAGATGAAACTTCAGATCTGGCAGTCTTATTTCAATACTGCACCAAATAATTAGTAAGATCATTACCAATGGCATAGAAACTTAAGTCAGGCAAAAGTAAAAGTTGACTTCAAAAGTGGATATGGTAAGTCAACCATTTTTAGAACAGAGCAAAGGGCCAGAATTTGCCTTTATCTGACTTGTACTGATTGAGAAATGCTTTTGACACAATTTGAATACCTTCCTAGTATTGGCCCTTGAGAAATAAGGGGCTGATTGAATCAATATTAGTATACTGAGAAACAAACAAAATGTACTAGAGGCATATATTTAATGGACACACTGCTTATCTGGTATAACCCAACAGATATGTTTAAAGCATTCCTTACATGGGTTGACACATTTGATATTTTTGCGTTAACAGTTCTGATTTTTCACTAATCTCATGAGAAGTCAATCAGCAAACTTCATTATGCTCGTTATGCATTATGATGCAATCAAAGACTGAGTTCTCTGTATGGGTTATACAAGTGGCCACTTGAGTTCTAGGAAGCATGATTAGCTGCTACCCCCAGTCATCAGGTCCCACAGTGAGGTGAATGTGGGTCTTAGTGTGAGGTTACAGTCACTAGAACTTTTAATTTCTTATTGATTGCTACAGACAATGAGCACATGGTTGAGAAAAATGGCCACTTACGTATGTCAAATGTTTTTAAGTTCTCAGTGCCATTAACAGCTTTAACAGTGTGTAACCCGAGTTGCAAAGGGATACCGCTGTTGGCAGCAAGGTAAGCAACTAAATTATTTGCATATTATACTGCTGAGTGCCCAGCTCATGGAAATACAAGCAGGGCAGCACCAGTGTGAATGTGGCACTTTGCTGTCCTCAGTTTCCAAGGGGAGAATACCACAACACCAACAGGTACCCCTACAACCAGTAATGCAATGATGTGTATAGGCATAGATGCAGCATGTGGTGAGGCCATGGCAGCTGTCTAGACTAGCTCCCACCACAAAGCAAAAGATAGAATAAAATTACTTCAACTTTGGTAACAGATTCAGACTCCTAACTACATTCTGAATAATTTGATATTAAACTCTACCCACTCCATTGATCAATCAATCTACAACCTTCATTATCAATTTTTCTTTCACTATTAATTTTCCAAAGCAACCAGGCACCACTGATGTCCTGCCTACACAGAGGACCACTGGTTGAGTGGAGGGTGGGGTAATTTTAATGTTCCCAGTTCAATTAAAATAAAAAATGCCTAATATAGAGAAGTCCAGCAAATTTCCATGGCTGTTATTTCAAAGTTAAGTTGAAGCCACACTGTGATGGAGGCATTCCAGTTCCTCCAACTTTTAAAGATTTGGCACTCAAAAAGAGATCATAGCCAGAGAGGCAAAGAGAGTATGCCTGCCAGAAAAGGGCTGCATTAACAGTTTCCACTGCCTCTTAGGTTGGCTGCAGGAACCTAGTCATGAACTGTGGATGGACACCAAGGTGAGGCATCTGCGATTACAGGTAACACAGACAGCTATTCTCCAGCCCCACTGAGTTGCTGTTTCTTAACAGGCATACATCATGAGAATGATCACACGGCACTTACCACGTTAAGTGTTGCCTTCCATCACTTTGGAAGCATTCTTGTATTCAGCCATCCAAGACTGGTTTGCCATTACTCATTAAGAAGTGCACTGCATTTGTGGTGATTATGACAGTGCTATCACAACATCTGCACGACAAGATGCTGGCATTGCAATTCCACAAGTTGTAGTTGTGGTAAGCTTTATTGTCCAAACACTATTTTCTGTCATGATACTCGTTACCCATGACTGGCTTCTTTCATTAACATGTTGAAATTTGGTTTACTTTCCACATTCTCTAGGGATTGTAATTTCAGTTGCTCATCAAGAGGCTGTTATTTGTGAGCAATGCTTGAAGGAAGAAATTGTGACATGGCTACCTCAATTTGTGTGATAATTTCTGAATATGTGATTTCATTACTGGTATCTAATTACTTTCATTGCTGTGTAGCTTCCATACTGTCACTTTTGTTCAATTAATCCAGTGCCATGTGACAACACACCGGGAGTAGGAGATGAAGTCTGGCCTAGGTATGATCCAGGGACAGGAGATCAGCAAATGAATGATCTGTTAGGGAATAGTGATGATTAGTGTGTCTCCAAAGGTCATTTATTACATCTCTACAGTGTGTGTAGCAATAGAACCGCAACAGTTGTGGCAACCGCAATAGGAACACTAGATTTCATAGTCATGAGATTATTTTAGTCATCATGGTCATGTGTTTCCGGTCACTCACCAAGAGCGTGTGAGATATATATATTTTCACTGCAGTTAGCAACACCTAACACCTTCACCATGCGGGAACACTCATGAAACAGAACAGATTTTTTTTTTTTTTTTAATTTGACAGATAAAAAATCTACTCACCAACACACAGAAAAAACTGTTCTGATTGGCAAGCTTTCGGAGCCAGTGGCTCCTTCAGGTAGAGGAGTTGAAGGGAAAGGCTGAAGGATGAAGAAAAAGGACTGGAGAGGTGTAGGGAAAGGGGTAGATTGTGAAACTCACCCAGAACCGCAGGTCAGGGGAGACTAGATGAGAAGGAAAGACTGACTGTTGGGGACTGCACCAGACAATATTTGAAAACCTGAGAGCTTAAAGGTGGAAGACAGGATAATATACAAGACAGATTACTACTAAAACATCGAGCATGAGTTAATAAGAGTAAGTAAGCTAAGTGCATTGTATACAACGGAAGTGGAAGGGGGCAGTGACAAATAGATGGGAAAGACAATGAAAGATGTAGAAAACTAAAGCAGAATGAAGCAAAGAGTAGCTACAGTGAAGAAAAGCTGAGAGTGAAGAAATTTACACAAATTAAGGTCAGGTGGGTGACAAGAACCAAGGACATGATGTCGTGCTAACTCCCACCTGTGGAGTTCTGAGAAACTCGTTATACTAAAACAAGTAGTCTGGTGGACAAAGAAGGATAAATGTCAGATGCTCCACATGGTGCACAGTCCCTTTCTCCCAAGAATCATGAGAAAACTATCCCAGTACGGCTACACACTGACAGTCAGTGACCTAAGAGGATGAATTGGCTGACCACCTCAGGGCCGTGGCTCCAGCACTGATTGGTGCAATGCACCACCCAGTGATCAACTAAGTGTCACCACTGACACCAAGTCTGACACCAGTGGAGCCTACACTGACACTGACAACCACCTGCAAGATGGTGTTGCAGAGACAGTCACATGATCATCAACACCACCACTTCGAGACCCCAATCACAACCAGGTAAGTGTTGCTTTGTGACCAACTGTTATTGCAGATATGACAAGCTATGTTGAGCCAGCTGCTGGCCACAGTTGCAGCACAAAATACGGAGTTGCGCACACAATGTGTACAAAAATAAAATAAATAAAATAAAAATTAGACATGCACAGTGTGTACTTGCATACACAACGCTAGGAAGTCAGGTAAATTTGAGATGCTTTTGTGAGCTATAGAAGCAGTAAAGAACTCATCTGCAGAGACCCTTCAGACCCACAGCAAGGAATTTTTGAGTTGTCTTTATACAAAGGCGCTCGATTTGCGAAAGCAGAGTGAGATGCTAGACTGTACCAGTCGAAAATAAGGAAGCAAAACTCGGCTCAACAGATGCGAGGTTCAAGGGGATTGAAAAGAAAAATTCAATATTTTCAAAATGGCAATTTAATATTTGGATGCTAAGTGGCAAAACAGAGGAATGTTTAGACTTTATATAAACAAGGAAAATCAATGTACTTGGACTCAGCAAAATCAAGAGGAAGGGATACCATCTAGCATGGATCAGAGCAAACTAAACCAGAAATGGAGTCTTCATTATTATGGATCACTGAATAAAAGATCACATAGTAGAAGTAAAATATGTTTCTGAATGGATTCTTCACATTGAACTAAAATTAAATTCTTCCCAGAATATCACTATCAGTAACTGCTATGCACTACAGACAAAAGGAAAATTTTGAAGAAGACCATGAGAAAAGCTTAAGAAGGAGAGGAACAATTATCATAGATGATATGAATGCCCATGTGGGGCCTGTTATGAGAGTATTCTAGGGTTGATCACATGGGTGGGATCCATGAAACTCTAAATGAAGTAGACACCTTGAATTCTACATGACTAACAGTTTTGTAGCAGAGTACTCACAGTGTCAAAAACAAGGTACAGATGGGATGTAAAATATGAATCCCTTGCAGACTTGTAGATTGAGAAGCAACTACAAAAGAGAGTGTTAGTGCAAAATAGACTGTTGGAAGTTAAAATGATCCCTGGTGATCACAGACTGACCATAGTCTGCTTTTCAATAAGCTGGAAGAATTAAGAAGGGCACAGGAGAAACTACTCAGGATGTGGAAACTGAAGGCCAGTGATAAACTAGTAGAATTCCAATACAACATCAAGACAGCATTTCATAGGGCAGATATGTATATAAAGTATAGGAGGTATGAAAAAATCTGAAAGAACATCTTGTTACAATAACCAAGAACGTCTGTAGACTAATCTGCAGCACAAGAGAATGGAAGGAACTTTATGGTAGAATGACAGAACACGAACTGTTGGCCTACACAAGAAGATCGTGTTTAGAAAATACTTAACAGACTGGACAGACCGTAGTATGGAACCATATAGAATCTTTGAGAATAAAGCAAGATTAGTTGTTACAGAAGAAAGAGAGAAGTGGCCTAACAAGTTGAGTTATGAACTGAGAGAGAGGATGTTAATGGAAATAAGAAAATGCTATATGGAATGATGAAAAAGAAAGAGATAAGGAACATTCCAAGTATCTGGCAGACACGAATGTAAATATCCTCATGGATTACATGATTTAAGAAACTTTGAAGTATACTTTGATGAGCTGTGAATTATGTACAGCCTACACAAGAAGACAATGCTCTGTCACATCCTCTTGACTCTGACAATATGACAGAGATAACTTTGAATGATGTCAAATATGCCTGAAAATACATCAAAACAAAAAAATTCCACCGCTGTTAAAGTAAATGGGGAATCACCAAAGCCATGGGATCTGCAAGACATCAATGGATCTACAGACACTTTTGTAGATATAGAAAGAAGGGAAGGTAACTGTTGTTCCGAAAATGGGCATATAATTCCAGTTTTAATGACAGTTGATAGACAGGAATTTTTTAATTATAGATGTATCACTGTAACATCTCAAGTTGGTAAACTTTATTAAATAATTACAGGGAGTAAGATCAGAATCCACACTGGAAAAAGAGAGAAGAATATGAATTCAGGAAGGGGAGACAGACAGCCAATCTAATTTTTTCTCTCCACTCCTTAGTGGAAAAATACTACGAACCCAACTGAGGCTCGTGGTGAGACTTTCTGGATACAAAGAAAACATTTGAGGCTTTGAGAAGGAAAGAAGTGTGGGAAATACTGAAGAACACTTGAATACAGGATGAAACTGTACACGGAATCAAGAATTTGTATGGTGATAGTCCACATTAAGGTCGAAACACCCATAGGCACTGTAGCCTCTCATATGAAATCTGGGTTAAGCAAGGTGGAGTCCTGTCTTCATCTTTCCAGCACTGTAACGAATGAGATTCGAGGAGATGTGTGCCAAACAAGCAGAGGTGAAAAAATAAAATCCATTTTATATGCTGATGACTAGTGTCTGTGGGGAGATTCTAGAGGCCTTTTAAACAATTGGACAGAAGCTGCTGAAGTGTATGGTCTCATTGTTATCTAGAAGGAAGGTGAGACAATGGTCATGAAAAGGTACGGACAACCAATGGGACCATGTTGAAATGAAGGGGAAACATTTACAGTTAACCATTTATTTTAAATATCTTGGTAGTGTTGTCTCAAATATTGATTATATAGGCAAAGAAATCACAAAATGCAAGCTTGTAGTAACTTATCAAATGACTGAAGACATAATATGGGATAAGAAAGTGCTGCAGAAATGTAAGTGGTCATCTATACAACCTATTACATTCCCTTTCTGATGTATGGTTGTGAAACATGGGTCATGAGAAGTAAAGACAACCACAGGATTCAGGCAACTGTGATGGGTTTTGTCCATAGAATGGTCTGGAAGACACAGAGGGATAGAGCACAAGGTGTGCAAGTCCAATAATAGGCCCAAGTTGTATTAATTATAGACAACACCAAACAGCATCATGTTTGTGGTATTAGGTTCACACAGCACTCTTGTGTCAGCTACCACATGTGTCAGTGCATTACATGCAGCCCCAGAGGTTGTGCTAGTAGAAAGACCACTGGAGCAGACTGATCAGATAACACAAGGCTATTAACTACCACAGAGAGTTGGTTTTGCTCTACTGGGAATGATCATACTGAATCAAATTTTGTCTCAGGTTTCCTGGGGTTGCACCAACTGACTTTTTTTCTTCAGTTCTCCTCAGTACTTCACTGTGACAACTGTTGGTCCCTGGAAGGGTTTTAAAATGCATGGACATATTCATAGTTGCCATGGTTGCAGGTATGGTTTGATATTTGAATGGATCACAACTAAGAGTAATAAACACATTTTCTACTGCAATGTTTGTTCGTAGCTTCTCTCATTGACTGAATTCAGTGCTATTATAGGCCATGCCACAAATCAAAGAATACAGATTTCCTCCCTTATTTTGAATGGTCTTGCTGTATTTCCCCACAATAACCACAACATCCAGTGCTCTAGGTGAAGAAGTAAAAGAACAGTTGTTTTACACTTTACTGTCTATGCAATGTAGTTCTGCATCTTGTTTGCTGAAAATCTTATATTGTAGCTAACTGGTGTTACTTTTCAAGAAAATAATAGATCCAGATAAGTGGAGAAAGAGGACTATGCTGCTCCTCGTGGTTAGGAAATCACGATGTAATATGTCAGATTCAATTTCTTTCCCACACTTTTGCAGATGTTTTCTCTGTCACTGACACCTTATCTGATGTATTACAAGCCAGAGCTTGTGATATAGGCTAATGTGTAAAAATAAAATAAAATAAAATAAATAAAAAAAATAATTAAAGCAATGTTTGAAATCAAACGTGACAGATTTGAAATAATATGGTAAAGAGTCATTGGTGACAAATACACAGATGAACCAGTAATTAAACATCCTGTGGATCAGCTTTTTGGTCTCTTGAGAGGAATTAAGGACAACAGAGTAACTAAAGTAATCTTACAACATTCCAGTAACAAAAATCAATGGATCAAAGATATACAAGAAGACTTAGAAGCCATAAACATTTCTTATGTAGAAGAATTCCCCAGGTGGTGGGGGGGAGGAGGGGGGTGCGGAGGAGGGGGGGGAAGGAGGGGGGTGCGGAGGAGGGGGGCAAGGAGGGGGGTGCGGAGGAGGGGGGCAAGGAGGGGGGTGCGGAGGAGGGGGGCAAGGAGGGGGGTGCGGAGGAGGGGGGCAAGGAGGGGGGTGCGGAGGAGGGGGGCAAGGAGGGGGGTGCGGAGGAGGGGGGCAAGGAGGGGGGTGCGGAGGAGGGGGGCAAGGAGGGGGGTGCGGAGGAGGGGGGCAAGGAGGGGGGTGCGGAGGAGGGGGGCAAGGAGGGGGGTGCGGAGGAGGGGGGCAAGGAGGGGGGTGCGGAGAAGGGGGGCAAGGAGGGGGGTGCGGAGGAGGGGGGCAAGGAGGGGGGTGCGGAGGAGGGGGGGGGGAAGGAGTGGAAGGAAAGAAGCAGCAGCAATGCAAGAAAATGAGAAAGTACCGGGGGGAATGGAAAAGCCACCTTATTCAATAGGGAAACTCTTCTAACCAATTGTTTTTAATGGTTCACAGTTGGACAGAGTTGACCCAAAAAGAAACAGTGTTACCCTGAACTTGCATTACTGTCGACAAAAGCCTGTTAAGAATTATTTGTTGTGTGATCTTATTTAAGATCACACGTAGTGGTTGCACATATTTCTGGAGTAACAGGCCATGAAAGTGTTGGGGACTTGTACTGAAGTTTATCATCAAATATACTCCTAAGACTCTTCAAATTTATTTTGAACATTTCTGCAGCCATTGTCTTAGTTGGGAGAAGCTTTTCAACCATAAATTCTCCAGGAAGGTAATTTCAACTTTAAAACTGATATTTTATTCTGCTAACCCTAACAAAACATTTGGTTCACTTCACTGTTTAGCATGTACATGCAGATACTTTTACAAATTACACATCTTTGTTTACCACTGTCTCATAGGGCAACACTTCGGTAGGAATGGCCCCACCACATACATCACACACAACAACTTACTTGGTATCACAGAAAAAACCATTTACTCAATTAGAAGCAAGAATCCCATTGACAAGTTACAGTGATCACTTTGATGCTGACGATAATAATTCACATCTAATTTCGAACAGACGAACACTTGCTGCCATACAGGGAACGACACATAACTTGAAAATTCCATTAGTTCTGAAATCGACACTGGTGTGGACCAGGCTAATAATAATAATAATAATAATAATAATAATAATAATAATAATAGTGATAATAATGCTTCGGACAACATGTGTTGGAAAATGCTTCCTTTAATGTCTATAGTAACTAATCTCTCTGTATGGAGGATCCTGCTGGATTACTGGAAGGGGGTCACTGCGGCAAGGTTTGTAGGTGGAAGTATCTGACATCTAACAGTCATTCCACCAAGTAATCCTTGTGGTTCAAAACCAAGGTGGTGGAGCCTTTGTCTGCAGGTAGAATTCTGTGTAGTTGTGGAAGGGAGTTTTGGAGGGTGGGTTAAGTGTAATAGGTCTGCAAGACAGGGCTCATCAGCTATGAGCGGACATGGGGAAGGTTTGGAGGTGGTTGTAGACATGGTGGACTGTGGTACTTCGAGGCTGGAAAAAAAGTGAGCACATTGGAGAGCTTTTTGAGGTGGCATTGTGCATGTTGCTCAAGTTCCTGCAGGGCAAGAGTTTCAATGTGTGGTGCAGCACTGGTGCTGCTGCTCGCAGAGTGGTTTCAGTTGTCTGAGATTGCAGACGTGTGTGTGTGTGTGTGTGTGTGTGTGTGTGTGTGTGTGTGTGTGTGTGTGTGTGTGTGTGTGTGTGTGTGTGTGTGTGGAGGGAGGGGGGGGGGGGGGGGAAGGACGCACACGCACACGCACGCCTTAATGGCCGAAAGCTATAATTGTGTGAATCTTTTTGTTGTGCCTATCTCCGCTATATGGTGAGTAGCAGGTTTCGATTTTTAATTCAAACAATACTACAAGTAGTTGATATGGACGCACAATTTTTTTTCCATTTATTAATTTCATCTTTGAATCTCCACATATATTATATGTGCACAAAATGTTCAAAGTTAATTTGAAATCAAAGTTCACACCCAAGAGTTTAACAGACATACAACCGCTGTTGGTATTGCACAAACTAAAAATTTCACACTATTATTATTTTCAACCAGCAATAAGGTATGGCTCTGGTTTTTGAAGAAACTGATAATATACTGCAGATATGAAAGCTCCAGAATAAATGTCGTCAGAAATGTGTGCTGCACACCAAAGGGGTTGCGTACTCTATTATGTAAGAGCTTTCAACACACTTCTCTTTTTTGTTATGGTTTTAGAGTGCAAAACTGCTATGGTCATAAGTGCCCATTCTGTGGCTTAGGGAAGAGTAAAAAACTGAATGGTAAATCAGCCGCAACTGGAGCGAGGAAAAAAAAAAGGGGGGCAGACTAAAAACCAAAGGACAGCTTAGAAAATCACTATAAAAAGGAGGGGGGGGGGGGCTTGATGAAAGCGGACTCCCAGTGGTGGTAGAGGGGAAGGGTGGCCCGCACACCCTAAATCAAAGGAGACGTCATAAAAAAGAGCATGAGCTGGGTGAGCAGGCATGGAAGAGATGACTAGCGTAATGACTCAGAAGGACAGTTCACCGAACGGACAGCAGAGGTTCAGCAGTCTCAGCATAAATGCTTTCCCTGGGGGTGGTGTAAAAAGCTTCAGATGCTAAACGCAACCCACGGTGGTGGACATAGTCGAGATGCCGAAGATATGAAATGTGGGAGGACTAACACACTTTTCTGTCAAATATAAGTCTAAATAATTTGGAATTGTCCACAAATGGAAGGTTGACAGGGCCTAGATATAGGGAAGAAACTCCATACGATGCCAAAAATTTACACATACGGTCTTACTAGGAGAAAAGCAAAGCCGGTTTCGATGCTCCAAGAGTGCAGACGATCGAGACATCCTTGAAGACATCGTTCAAGAAGGCTGGTCTGTTGAGAGCTGTAGTAGATCACAAAATCATCGACAAAGAGGGAGCCCGAGACATCGGGAAGGAGACAATCCATAATTGGATTTATGGCGATGACGAACAGTACAACATTGAACATGGAGCCCTGGGGCACCCCATTTTATTGGGAGAAAGTAGTAGTCATCCGCACTTTAAATGTGTACTGTCATGAATTCACGAATAAAAAGGGGTAGCCCCAAAAGAGGAGGATGCCTCTCCTCCAACAGGTATCATATGCTCTCTCCAGATCAAAAAACATTGCTGTCGTTTGGCATTTCCTGAGAAAATTGTTCATGGCGAGAGCAACAAGATGGTCAACTGCAGAATGATGCTTTCAGAAACAGCATTGGGCAGGTGTTAAAAGGTTTTGGGACTCCAGCCACCAGGCTAAACGGCAAGTCATCATATGCTCGAAAACCTTACTTACACTACTCTTGAGAGATGTGGGGGCAATCGCTAGAGGGCAGATGTTTGTCCTTTCCAGGTTTTGGAACAGGAATGAATATAGCTTCCCACCATCTTCTGGGAATGGTACTGTCAGTCCAAATTCGATTATAAAGGTGAAGGACGAAATGCAGACTATTGTATGATAAATGCAGCAACATTCGGATGTGGACGTCATGTGGTTCTGGAATGGAAGAGCAAGAAGAAGAGAGTGTGTGTTGGAGTTCCCACATGGAGAAAACAGTATTATAGCTTTTGCTATTTTGAGAGGAGAAAGCAAGAGGTCACACTTCCACTGCATGTTTCTTTGGGAGAAAGGCTGGCCCAATGAGTTAGAAATTGCGACTGGGTCCACCAAGGTATCATGCATGACAGTGAGCCCAGAGATCGGGGAGAAACTAGATCAGCCAGATAATCATCAAATTCAGCTCCAAATTACTGAGGAGGGAGTGAAGGTGTTAAAGGAGCTAGTAAGGCAGTCACAGCTTGCCTTCTTGCTATCGTGGATAACGCGACGGCATCGTGTACGAACTGCTGATAGCGGATACAGTTTGCCAAAGTAGGATAGTGGTGGAAAACGCAAAGAGCACGTCTCTACTCATGTATTGCAGCATGGCATGCCTTGTTCTACCTAGGAACTGGGGGGTGCTGGGGCAAATCGGAGGTGCAAGGTACTGAACGTTCCGTGGCTGTACGAGTAACTACTGTAACATGAGTGACCTCATCACCAGTGCTAGGAAAATGGCAGTCATCTAATGTCACTAGAGAGGAGAAAAGTGTCCAATCGGCTTGGGACAAAATCCAGCATCTCAGGTGCATAGATGGCAGTTGTGGCTATTATCGAAGGACACACACACGAAATAGTCACTCGAGTGTGTATCAGCAAGAGCGAACCATTCAAAGCACTGAGCTAGCTGAACAGTACTGACTGAAAAGTCCAAATGAGAGGAATTTGTCGTGGAGGCAGACAAAAATGTAGGTTACCCAGTGTTGAGGCAAACAAGATCTGCTTGGTGGAAGAGATCACTCAATAGAGAGCCTCGCGGACAAGGACGTGGAGATCCCCAATGTGGATGGTGGGCATTGAAGTCCCCAACCAGAAAATAGGAGAGTGGGAGCTGACCAAGAAGATGAAGGAGATCAGCTCTTGCCATCGGTGTGGACAATGGAATGTATATGGTATAAAGAGAGGTGTACCCAGAAAGGGAAAGACAGACAGTGACAGCTTGGAAGGAACCATTTAAGGGGATTGGGTGATAATGGACAGTATCATGGAGAAGAATTGTAAGTCCCCTGTGTGCCAGAGTGCCATCAACAGAGGGGAGGTTAAACCAGACTGACTGTGAATGAGGGGAAACAAAGCAATTGTGGGGATGCAGCTTAGTTTCCTGACAACAGAAGACGATCTTAAGAGGATCGACAATTCATTCCTATAGGCTAGAATGCTGCAGATATTCCAATGGATAATTGACATGGGGTGGACAGAAAAGGGAAGAACCTTACTATGGTTGCTGTCAACTGAACGACCGCTGAAAGCCGGCGGCCGACAGCCTGGAACGGCATTTAGCCAAAGGCAGAACATCCTGATCCATAGGTTGTTCGGGGACAGCTCCTCTCACCAGCAATTGGCAGGTTGATCTGCCGCCAGCGGTGCCCCTCGGCCGGCGACACGGAAGACTGCCAAGAGCGGTTATCACCAGGTGGCACTGTAGATGAGGCACGCTGTGGCGGAGAAGGAGAGGAACTTTAGTGTTTGTAATGAGCCTTCTTGTAAACAGGACATTGAGATGAGGGAGGAATCTGTGGTTGTGAAGTTGAGGTACGTAAAAAATCTTCACGATTAGGCCCTTTTTTGGAAATCCCGGCATCCGAGTTTGGGGCTCGTGATTTAGCAGGATCCAATGAAGGGGGAGCCATAGAGCGAGCAGGTGATAGTGGGGAGGTAAAACAGGCAGTCTCTGCAGTGGTCGATAGAACGACCATGGCACTGAAGGTGAGATCGCAAGTGTGCGTGGCTGCCTCCTTCGTAGGCAGAGGAGATGCAAGGATAGTGCTATATTTACCTGCTGGGGGCACAGTGGGCTTTCGACTGGCGAACAACTTACAAGCAGTAAATGTAGACACCTTTTCCTTCATTCCGATTTCCTGAATAATTCATTTGTCTTTGAAAATGGGGCAATCTCTAAAGGAAGCAGCATGGTCGGCCACACAGTTGACGCAACGAGGGGATGGAGGTGGACAATCACCCTCATGGGCATCCCAGCCACATCTAATGCATTTGACAAGATTGGATCATGACTGGCTGGTATGATTAAACCGCTGACACCGATAGCAACGCGTAGCGTTGGGGATGTAAGAGCGAACTGAAATTATCTCAGATCCCACTTTAATGTTCGATGGAAGTTGAACTCTGTCAAATGTCAAGAAGAGAGTATGGGTTGGTACCAAGTCCTTGTCAACCCTTTTCATGACTATGTACAGCAGTTACGCTCTGGTCAGACAGGTAGTTTTAAATTTCCTCATTGGGCAAACCATCGAGTGAGCATGTACAAACCACCCTGCATGATGAATTTAAAGTGCGGTGCGCTTCCACCCAGACAGGGAAAGTGTGTAGCAGTGGAGTTCACGGCATTTTTGTGCCTGGAGGGCACTAATGTTTTTAACAACAAGGTGACATTTCATAATTGGGAACAAGACTTTACAGGACCTGCAGTTGCATTGACACCTTTCTGAATAATGGAAGGGTTGACTGTGGAGAAGTCTTTACCTTTGTCAGACCAAGAAACAACTAGGAACTGTGGCACTGATGGAAGATTTGTCTGTGGCTGAGCCTGATCTAACTTTCGCATAATGCATACAGATAATTATCATCCCTCTCTTTTACCATTCCCATTCAGTTTTGAAGGTATGTGATGATAGATCACTAGACTGCTTCTTTTTATGCAAGCAGATGCTGGACCTGTGAACATCCTTCACATCACAAACAAATAGCAAACGATAAACAGCACTGTCCCCATGATTCAGGCAAACTGAAGAGAGTTTGATCGAACAGAAAAATCCCACACCACAATACTACATGAAATGTTTCATTATTTGGGGGTACTTCCTCAACAGGTAGGGCTTTGGCCCACCCTCCCTGCTTGTGCAAAGTTTGGCATGCTGTGGCCAGCAGTGGCTTTTTTTTTTTTTTTTTATAGAACAAATTTAATTCTGTGACATTTGTTTGTTTATTACACTTATATGCCCGAACTTCCCAATGTATAGGAATGAAGATCATGAACAGTCTAAAAGACAGTAACCTTCAAGAGTATGTAGTTAGGTGTATTGCAAAGTAAGTTACATGATACACAGGTACAGAAATGTTACTGATTGGTCACAGATTTAATGAAGGATGAACTGACATTTTAAGCACGTTGTTGTTGGTCATTTGCTCTTTATGTAAATGTAACTATTCTTTATCAGAGAAAAACTTAAAATATTTCATTACTCCATCTTATTATCTATAATTTGATGTAAGCTAATTATATGATTACTTTTTAAGTGTCTTTTAATTAAATTAAATTATTAACAAATCTTAATTACAAAAAGAATAAATGACTATTCACTAATATATATACTTTGAAATAAAATTTATTAGCAAACCGAAATAAATAGATAAATACCAGTGTGCCAGGTAATTATCTAACTACTTTTATTATAAATCACATTCACACACAATGTTATGGCAAATATTTTATTTCTGAGGACAGATTTAAACAGTTTTCATAGCTGTATTCTCAGTTCATTTCCAAACCAAAGTTAGATTTGCTAGAGATATTGCACGCCATTTCACTGTCAAAAGCAATATTGGTTACTGAAGTAAACTGATGATGATGACCGAGGATTTATAGGAAGAAAAGTAACAGCCTTTGGTCATAGACGAAGATGTTACGTTTTTTCACTAATGTGAAGCTAAACTGACGAGAAAAGCAGCAGCAGCTGCTGCTGCAGCGTATGATTCTACATCTATCTAATTTGTGTTTCTTCCACAAAGTAAGTGTGATATGAAGTATGAACAATCAGTTTGAGTTCAAATTGCTGAAAACAACATTTATGAATATAATTTCAACTACCAATAAAAATAGAGAAAAGCAATGATGCTGATAGTGCTTTAAAATGGTACTTACTGCTATCATGAATCTCTGTGGTGCAGGAGAAGCTGGATCCCCTGAATATGGGAAGCCCAGAGGTGTTAAAATTAAAAGAATAACAGCCAGGAGAGAAAGGCCTCCAAAAAGACCAAGTATCCTTGTTGGTCTTCTCACTAGTAGTATCAGTGGAGTCTATAATAGAAATACAAGGAAATATAGAATGTCAGTGTGTTAACTAATTGCTACTACAGATAAAAAAAAAATACATAACTATATTCCTTCTCCTCCTCCTCCTCCACCACCACCACCACCACCACCACCACCACCACCACCACCACCACCACCACCAATCTGATGGCTTCATATTAATGTAGCAGATATTCATAATTTTAATTCACAGAAGGAAAAACACTGATACTATGTACACACAATTCACAACATTGAATAGCCACAAACTGTAATGTTAAAAAATACAAACCTAATAGCAAACCTGAAACAACTACGACAAGTACAGGACAATGAAAAAAAGAAAACAGACATTATGCGAACAAACTTGTTATAATTACAAGAGTCACTGTATCATACTATAAAACAATACAAGACCAAAGAAATTTAAGAACTTTTACATAATTCATGCACATCATCCATTTTCTTAATATAAACTGAGGAAGACCTATGAACACTACAAGGCAGGATTTTGTACCTCCAGAGTAGTTTCTTAAATGTAGCAGATACAGGCTTGATCTATTCATTAAAAATAGATCAGAGTCTACACAAACAGTAACTTAGTGACTAGAAGAAACATTTCTTCATTTCAACATATTTGAGGAAATTTATATTACTACTACTTTTCTGTAGTGCATGCTCATAATAGAGTAGAAAATCAAGCTGTCTAAGGTAATGGAGAATTTAACGAACATAACAAACGAATTAAGATACACATGCTGTTCAAAAACATTCCGTATAAAATAGTCAAGAACTAAATCCCACTGTAAGACTTTCCTACCCAAGAAGGTCTATTGTTTAATTTATTCAGTGTATAGTAAGAAAATTAATTTGAATGTGACCCTATGCAAAACCCTATTACAATAAACCGTTAAACGTAACAATAGCTCTGAATAATTATATATGATACAGGCATCAACTTCACTCTGTACGCAACACACACACACACACACACACACACACACACACACACACACACACACCCCTAATCCCTGGTATGAACATGCGCAAGTCACTAAAGTCACTATGTAACAAATCAAATTGTTGAACAAAATGAAAGAAAAATTTAAGAACATTAAACTTGCAGTATAGCTACAAAATTTCATGATTGTGTCTTCTATAATGTGCATAACAGTCTTAATGATTGAAGGCCATTCCTTTCCTTTTTCCAACAAATTAATGAGAACCCTTATTGGGAATTTAATGTCAGCTATTAATGCCAAGATTTGAATACTCATTTCATTATTAACAACTCCAGCTTAAAAGAAGACCAAAACAAGAGACTGTAATTACAATGGCGAGAAAAAGCCCGTGAAGAGACCAACTGCATATAATTCAGTACTGTATGAGCTGTTCTGAAGCATCGTTCTTATTTACAAAGGTGCTAACTACAGTTCTTGTCTACAATGATTTTAAAGATATTTTCTTCTTAATTATGAACAAAAAGTAACTTGACATCTGCAAGAGAAATAATATCAATAGTGATAAAATTACAAATCAGTGGAGGAAATAATGCAAGCAGAAGAGATATATCTGAACTTACTATAAAACTGAACAACAAAACAAACATTGCTGAAGTGATGCCAGCCAGAACAATTTCAGAATAGTTGCCTGAACCAGCACGTCCCATGATGGGTATGTACAGACCCATTGCACCAAGTATTAAATAAAAACACTGACAAAATGGTAGAAGGATGACACCAACATGCAGGACAAGCCACTTCCAGTCTGCAACAGAATGATTTACTGAGTTTCTAAATACCATTTTGTATAAAGGCACAGTTGCTTCATACTAGGTCTAAACATGCATAAAAGGAAATGATGCGCGCACACAAACAAAGAAACACTAGCTGTTTTTTCAACAGCAATATAAATAACTATACACATGTTCTTCCATAGCTAACTACTTAAAAGGTACTCATCATTAACCGGCTGATGCAGATATGCAATCTGCATTTCTTTTCTTACACACACACACACACACACACACACACACACACACACACACACACACACACACACACACACACACACAAAAAACTATAGCTGGGTGGAGGTGGGGGAGGAAATTTGGGAGTTCCAAATGAAAGAGTAGATAGGTACATAGCACCACAATGATTTGAAGAGGCGACGATTAAAAAATCAAATAATAACTACAATGAAAATACAGTACAACTCAAACAAATTAACTTTCTTAGCTCATTTTACTGTTTCATAAATAAGATTTAGAGTAACTGTATGATTATATGCTCATTTTCTAAAAAATGACAAATCTTGTCAATGTTAATGAAATCAAATCACTGCACACTTATCACAAACTGGTTATTAAACAATTATAGTTCAGAAGTAATGTACAACAGTCTATATTCATATATTCACCAAAAAGTTTAGTTATGCTTTCATGTTTTTTTTTATTTTCATTAATATATCTTACATAACAGTGCTTTAATAAGGACTTAACTGGACACAGCATAATGTGTGTAAAATTTTAAAGCTATCAAAGAGACAAGTGTTTCAGCATGTATTTCTTCCTAAATAACTATGATTGTGGTGGAATGTTTTACAGAATGATGCTAGAGGACAAGAACTGTAATTTTTGAACAATCACCAAAGCCATTCTTACTTAAATATGATGAATTAGTAACACACAAATTTACTTGGAAAAAGTGCATATATAAACAAAGATGATGTGACTTCCAAACTAAAGCACTGGCATGTTGATAGACACACACACACACACACACACACACACACACACACACACACACACACACACACACACAATTCAAGCTTTCGCAACCAATGGTTGCTTCATCAGGAAAGAGGGAAGGAGAGGTGAAGATGAAAGGATGTGGGTTTTAAGGGAGAGGGTAAGGAGTCATTCCAATCCCGGGAGTGCACATATATGTGCGGATGGATGTGCGCGTGCGAGTGTATATCTGTCCTTTTTTCCCCCAAGATAAGTCTTTCCGCTCCCGGGATTGGAATGACTCCTTACCCTCTCCTTTAAGGTCCACATCCTTTCGTCTTTCTCTCTCCTTCCCTCTTTCCTGATGAAGCAACCGTTGGTTGCGAAAGCTTGCATTTTATGTGTGTGTGTGTGTGTGTGTGTGTGTGTGTGTGTGTGTGTGTAAAATACGAATGTGCACAAACCACACACCAAGTTCTAATTCATTTATGCAGCTTCATTAAATTAGGTCTACAAGACTGCCACTTTACTTGAACCATGGACTACATTACATTTTAAGTTTTTGATTGTGATTAGTTCATGTATATAATTCAATCTTGCGTAATTATGTCAATGATGATGATGACAGTAATAATAATAATAATAATAATAATAATAAACTAATGAGACATTGGATGAAAAAATCAATGATGATTGTCAGTTAAATGGGGGACGGGAGGAGCAGAGGAGGGATGAATAAATTAAGGAGTGGGTTGCAAACAATGTGGTAATGTTTCACTCATATCTGCATGAGACTTCCAAGCATTAGCTTTTATTTACACAGCATTCAAACACATTAGCAGTTACTGCTTAAAATCAGTTTGAAGATAAAGAACTGACCAGATGTTGAAAATAAAACATTTTACAGACCTGGTTTGTTGGGAGCAATGAAAGAACAACAACAAACATGAGAGAAAACATTTACCCAACCTAATCAGGTACAAGTTACAACAAAACAAGATTTAACTTACACATTCATCTCTTTATTATTGTATAATGCAGGCAGATCACTTGATAAAACAAAATTCTTCTTCACAGTTCCAGTTTCTCATCCCTTAATTTCAGCTCATAAGTGTCCAGTCAGTAGGTAAATGTGTCAGTAACATAACAGCTTTAATTGTGTGTCTACAATATGTCATACAGTTGTCTTTCCATATCACTTTTGTTGTATCCCCACCTACCTCTGTTCATAGATACAAATGAGAACCTACACAAAGGATTTACTGGAAAACCAAGTCGGGAGTTGCCTGCAAAAGGCAAAGGTTCCGAGTTCGAGTCTCGGTCCGGAACACAGTTTTAATCTGCCAGGAAGTTTCGTATCAGCGCACACTCCGCTGTAGAGTGAAAATTTCATCCTACAAGTCAGGAGTAGTTGAAAAATGGGGAGGGGATATGAAAAATTGGAAAATGCTTTCTGTGGGTCATACCAACTTCACAAAACATGGGAAGTACATGTTCCTCTGCAGGCTAGAAATGCTACTATCACTCGCAAACTTGTGAGTTTACTGTGGTAACTGGTGTGAAACAATTTTAACTGGCTATGTTGATTAACATAAAATAAATTCTCTTGCACACAACCATTTTCTTTATGGACTGGAAAACAGACTGTTAGATTTCAGAGGAACACTTACCTCTCCAACGACGGTAGGTTATTCTCTGCAACAGACTCACAATACATGGAAAAAATGTCCACATCCAGGCAACAAAACCACTGCGCACTGATAGTAAAGTGCAGAATGTGAGTATTAAGGTCCATGCAATTTGATAACCATCACAATACAGTTGGAAAACTGTCCATGGAGAGGAGAACACCTGAAACAATAGCTTTCTGTTGAGGGCTGCAGCAGGCGAGAGCTGTTTGTTTCGCAAACATGGACTTGAAATAACCTTTATTTTACTGTTTTATTACATTACTGAATGAGACTTAAACATATCTAAAATTCTGTTTTTAAGACAGTGACAGACTTTGCCATTCAATATTTCTTTTATTACTCATTGCCTTGGATGCAAATAAAAGCCATCAAAGCTATTGCCATTTCCATTCAAAAGAGACTTCTTTACAGTGTCAATTTGTCCATTCAAGCAACTGAAAGCTCTATTAATCTAAATCCTGTTTCTTATGTTGGGTTATACGAAACCACCTGAGTAGATGAATCTCTAATTACCTTAAACATAGGATGCCTCCTTTCAGACATATTTAGAAAGTAATGGCTATTCATAAATTATGCCACTTAGGCATCTTCATGTCTTTTGATTATAATCCTAACTGTTATTTGGTTTAAAATGGGGTAATGAGAGTTAAATCTGCATATGTGTAAGACTCATTTCTATTCTTCAGCATGTACTTCAAAGGACAAAAATAAGCATATTTCACCCCAAACTTAGTGTTAATGGATAATGTGCAGCTTGCGATATACAAAGAAAATCCCACGTCCCAAATGAGATTCCAGTTGTTATTTAACATTTGCTGGAACTGTGAATGGTAATGTTCCACATCAGAAGAAAGTTAGCAGTATTTGGTATGAATATGATCTGCCATGGAAAAGTAACTCTACAGTATCAAACTCTTCAGGCAAAATATTTTTGACACTTTCCAATCTTTCCAAAGAACTTTATGTGTGACCATTCACACAGCCACTTTCCTGAAGAATCAAAACGATGTTAACTGTATTCCATTATTGGAAGTATTGGTCCAGTAAATTCACATACAATAACTTACATGTCTTGTTACTGACAATTGCATGTTGTAAATAGCTGAAAGTCTTAATTGTCTCATTGAGTGGTTTCTGGTTTACAAGACTTATCAGACAGCAGCTGAAAATCATTATCTAAGATTACACATTTTTTGCAGAACAATTCAAAATGAATAAATACTGAAGAACAATCACAGCTTGCATGTTTCATTTATTCTTGAAGTGATCTGTCAGGTACCATTTTTTGTATTAATTTTTTCTTTAAAATTAGATGTCATTTTCATAAGGTCTGTCAGTTGGAGCCTGTTGCACAGTGGCTCAATTAGCATGTACCATAATAGCAGTTTTCTACTGTGAAGATACTGCCTCTTTGAAATTACCATTTAATTTTACTTGATTTTCATAGTCAGTACCACAGTCTGTCAGGGAAAAGTTTAGCTCTATAAAAATTGACAGGCAAAATGAGAGCACAAAAAATGGAAGTTACTTTAATATCTCTGTCTGTCTGTCTCTTCTCCTCCTCCCCCCCCCCCCCCCCCCCCCCCCTCCCTTTCCATCGCAACAACTTTTTCCTCCACTTTGTAATCCCCAGAGCCATACAATTTCAATGAACTGTTTGACTGAAGAGAATGGATCTGCACAGTACTTCAGATAATTCTACAGATATGGATATTTTTCAGCACTGTGCCTCATCTCTAAGGCAAGTGATATTTTGTGTGTGAAAATCTGTTCTTGTACCTGTAGTTGCTTAATACTTACTACTATATAATCTGTTTCCATTTTATGGGCAACAGAATATATTTTGTTACACTTTTCTCTGCCATTTATCCATGGAGATTAAATTTAGAATACACACAACAGGTAATTTTATATAATTTTTATAGTGCTCCTGTTAGATGTACCATGTACATTGTAACTGTAGTCTTTGCTGACAAAATTCCCTTGGTTCCTATACTATAGATTTACTTTCAGCATATCATTTTTTTTTATGAACTCTGGATTGAAATTATGGTTTAAATTCTGAGTGTCATTAAAGAACACGCAAGCTTACCTTTCTCTGAATATGGCTAAGGCCAAGGATAAAAGCCATTGGCACAGCAAGTGCAGGGCTTATGTACAAGAAAAAAATCCATACTGGCCTAGCATACCAGCTCATAGTACATCCTATTGAAGTAAGAACAACAGCTATTGTTATACATGCCAAAATTCCTAATAGCCATGAACATATAGCAGACACTGCAGTCATACTAAGATGTCTCCAGTACACATTTTTCTTCACATCTGTAACAGTAATTACAAAATTAGTTTAATTTAGTTATGTTGTTTCTCTTCAGAAACAGTCATCAATTTTTTTATACATCTCACATAATTTGATTTTCAATCTCTTACTTAGAGTAACTAAAACAAATCTTAGTTTCAGAAAGCAGTAATATCCTTTCCGTTTGTTTGTTAAAGTTATGGCACATTTCTTGCCATAATTAAATTACTACTAACATTACTGACATTTGACACTGATTAATTTATATAGTTGTTCAGCTCATTTCACAATATAATTTAAAATATGAAAAAAATAAAGATTTTTGAGAACTCTAAATTTGGCTGAAATAACATTCATTTGGTAATTTTGAACATTTAATAAAAATCTAGTCAATGGGCTTAGTTAACTGAACAACAAATTGAACAACAAAGAGCACTTGCGAACTATCATTTTAAGAATTTACTGGAGGAAAAAACACATTGATGAAGTTTCATTCATTACAGCAATTTTGTGGCTGAATGCCATTTAATAAATGTGAAAACATTTTTAGAAAATGTTATTTGCTTCTTATGTGAATATCCTTACCATGATCAGTGGCAGCTATCATATTCTGCTTCACAGTATAAACCGAAAAAGCAACTGCAATAATGTTCATGAATCTGTTCAACAGTTGAGACCACCGCACAATGAATGCTCCCAGGAAGTCAAAGAATATTAAGTTTCCTTCACTGTGTTGTTCTGCCTCAACGATTTCCTGGCTGTTGATCATATTGAGAGTAAGAGCCAGAATATTGTCACCCGTTCTCTGCAGAGTACCCAATGGAATTTGTTCCACATTGTCATATTTAGTATGGTACACATAGCCATTTGTTGACCATGCGAAGTCGAGACCTACAAAACAACCAAACTTATTTTTCAGGTCATCAGATAATTACCAACAGTCAAATTTAATGCTGTAATTTGTGTTACCTGGAATGTGCCCAAAATCCCTGAAAATTCTGAAGTCCGTATCACCAGGAATAATACCACTTTGAAATATTTCTTGTGCCAATGATGAAGCATATGGGTATGGAACAGATTCAGAGTACTTCTGTTGAGGAAGATAGGTCTTGTGAGTGCCAAACGTCACTACAAATGACACTGAGAAACAAATAATGGTGCATTCAAATGACATGCAGCAAATGTTAAAGATAACAATATTAATGTATGAACATTACATTTTAACTTCAGTTATTGTACTCATTCTTTTTTACAGTATTATTTCTAAGAAGGGCTGCAGGAAAGTCGATGTTATGGCAAATTCTAAGAAATTTTGACTGCTGCTTGAAATTTCCTTTCAAATAAACATGTTATTTCACATTTCATGGAAATCTGGTTTTCTGCCAGATATCAGCGTCTTCCAAACACAATATTTCAACGTCATTACTTGACGTCTTGATCAGGTGTTCCCTGGGCCTGGCTGCTTGCTGGACCGGGTCCATATTTATGCCTGCCTGGTGCCTGGTGCCTGGTGCCTGGTGCCTGGTGTTTGCCATTCCCTCGTCGGTCCGCGCCCGCGAGTCGCGCTATCCTGCCACTCTAGGTGTTCCCTATTCCGTCTGCGCCCACTTTGGCTGCCTCCAACTGGTGGGCATGAATAGGTAACACCTAGATCGGCAGGATAGCGTGACTTGCGGGCACGGACCAACTAGGGAATGGCAAACACCAGGCACCAGGCACCAGGCAGGCATAAATATGCGACCCGGTCCAGCAAGCAGCCAGTCTCAGGAAACACCTGATGATGACGTAAAGTAATGACGTCGAAATATCTTGTTTGGAAGACGCTGATATCCAGCAGAAAACCCGATTTCCATGAGATGTCATCAAATCGCCGGGTAAGTCTAAGAAATTACATGTTATTTCACATTTTACTGTTTTGTCGACATCTTGCACACATGAAGGTCTGCAGTAGAATCTGACATTACAGAACTGAGATTTTTATTACTAAGACATGTGGGTTACGAAAATCCTAAGGAATGGGTAATATTACAATTATTATACCTGCATTAGCCATGGATTATTTGGGCCTGCTTGAAAGAGAACCTCCCTGCCTCCAGCACCACAGGCTTCAAGATTTATGAAAGCTCTGACCTCTTTTGCCCATTTATGTTTGGTGATGAAACCATGTGAAGCCTATAAATAAGGATGTTATCAAGTTAATATGAATTCAGTAGAGAATAATCTGTTTGCAATTCTTCTTATTTGTAGGAGGATATATTTAGTCAATGTAACAAATAAGCATCTAAAAATTTATCGATAGCAAGTCAAGAATATTCTCTTAAGACAGTTATGATGTATGCTGTACACACCTCCTGCACATAGAGTCATACATGTTGAAGCCCTATAGTAGGACAAGCAACTTTAAAGACAATCATAATATACCAGCTTCTAGTTTATTATAGTAATGATTCCATCTACTCAAATTCAGTCATTAACTGTAGACTAATAAATACATTCATAACTGTCTCCTGAACAACAATAAAAAGTATTACAAAATCACACAATGGGAAATCCAGGATGGGATGTGACAAGTGTTTCGGTGTGTAACAAGTAAGAGTGTGGTTTCAACTGCTCGAGGGTTCAGTTGTGTGTGCGACTTGCGTTTGCGAATTTCTCTTATCCAAGTATTAAACCCGTATCATAATCAACAACCTGTAGCCATGGATTGTGCTTTTTACATATTCTTTGTCCGTTTTTTTTTCTTTTTTTACAAGGAATTGTGCAGGAATATTGTAATTATGATTACCACCAACATTCTGTTACTTATGATACCTCAAAAAGCTATCTAGCTTGTGTTATACAAGGCAAGTCAAAGTCTTTGCCCCTATTTTTTACTAGCCAAATTAAGGTATATACGGGCAATGAAAAATATACATCCTATTCCACGTACTTTACACAATTTTTCCACATATTCTCCACGATGGTTCATTCAACTGTCCCACTGCAGCATTACATCTGAGATGTCCCTGCAGTAGAATTCATCTGGCTGACTATGGAACCACTGTCAGACTGCTCTCTTGACTTCTTCATTACTTATGAATCACTGTCCTGCCAGGAATTCTTTCAGGATTCTGAAAAGTGGGAATCACCAGGGGGGCGAGGTCTGGACTGTATGGTGGGTGGTCCAGATCTCACAGTGAAATGCTTGGTGCTTTTTGACAGTTCTGATTGCCACATGTGGTCTTGCATCATTGTGGAGCAGAATCCTATTCTTCATATTGAGAATCCTCTATTGCCTTTGCCAGATGGCAGCCCTCAGATGTGACAGTGTGGAACAATAACTGTCAGCATTGATGGTTACACCTTTTGGCATGAAATCCAGTAGGAGCAGTCCACGCAATCCCAGAAAGCCATTAACATATTTTCCCAACAGAATTTTTTTTCTACAGGAGAACCCAGATGTTTCCACACCATGCTGCTTGGATTCCGACATGGAATGCAATATCCACATTTCATCTCCAGTAACAGTGCAGGTCAGGAAACCTTCACACTTCTTTAAGTCCATTCCAGATGATTCAGTGAAGACATCATTAGTTTGCCTTTCATCATGTCACCCCACTCCTTGCGCACCCACCATCATGAAACCTTCCAGTACCGTAAGGAGCTGTGAATGAAGTTATAAGCATTCTCATACAATCTGTCAACCTCCTGGGAAATGGCCATGACGTGCACATGCTGATCTACTTTCACCATTTCATCCACAGAGAAATGTTTTAGTCAGCAATGAATGTTGCCTCCCCAACTGCTCAATGTCATGCAGACTTCACAGCCTTGTCAAACTCACAACACCATATGTGGGCTGCATTTTCCAGTAGATCTCAATGGGCATTCTTCCCTTGCTCCATAGAAAACACATCACACTTTGTTGCTCTAACGCCATGGACATGTGAAGTACAACTGCAATCTTTAACAATTGACAGCAGCTGTGTTTGACTTTTGCTCTGTTTACACTGCACTTTTGGCATGCAGACTTCCTGTCCGGCAGTACGGGGATGAGACTACTATATATGGTTGACATTTTCCTCAACAGATAGAGAACAGAGTTTGCTAACTTTGTTGGCTCCTTAATTGCAACAGCCGGACACCTGGTACTAGAGGAAATTAACTGTTTATCACAATATTGAGTACAGCCACAAAATATTTAATGACGCAACAATGGCACTTATGGCACTGTAAGAAATTTGGCAACTATGTCTAACAGTGGTTACACAACAGAAATATTAAGATCACTAGTTATAAATATATTTTACATCCTCAGATGCAGAAGATAAAGCAATGGTAGATGTGGCACTGGGAGTGGTGGTGATGGTGTGTTTAATACCAAATCTTTAATTCCTTGGGTGAAATCTAGGTTTATCTCTCAGTCTAACTCTCATTTTCATTTCTGTCAATGTACTCATTATACAGCCAGGTTCGACATTTACGACTATATGTCAGTGGTATCATTTTATGTTGCAGCATTTCATTGGCTTCTACGATTGAAACTATTTGGTTCTATGACAGTGAATTAAGCTGATGATTATCTTACATCACATTTACTTGCACTTAATTGTTTTCTCCTCCTTCACACATCTTTCTTTGCTATACATAAAGCAACATTCTTTTAAATAAAATAGTCGGTATGTATCTTGAGAGTATTGCTTCATTGCTCAATATCAGACTGTATGTTTAATCAGGTACTGTATTGTACGGACTATGAGACATTTTTTCCTTCTTAAAATTACCTCCAAAATTCAGGTGCATCATTTTCTAAATTAGTAAAAAATGTCCAGTGTTCGATTTAAAATTCCCACCAGTCTTAAAAATTGCCTCGTTTGATGCTGCAGGTAACCAATTTCGATCTGGCAACATTGGATTGAACTGCCAGCAGCAGTGCACTGATGCGACAAACTTGAGTTGCAGGGATTCACAAGCTTGCTAATATTGTCTTCCTCCCTCCCTGTCATCACAAACCCAGAACACTGTCTGGCCTATTATGTGTCACTGCCGTATATGGTGCCAGTGAATTTTAATTCAAAGGGAGCTGCCTTTTTGGTAACTGTGCAATATTTTTCAATATTTTTGTTAGTAGCTAGTTTCATAATGGAAAAAAAATGAAAGGTATTCATATGATGTTCATATGATGGAGTCCATAAATTTAAAGTAATAGACTATGCAGAAGAGCACTAGAGTGGCATTTCAGCCCTCCAACAGAAATAAATAAATAAATAAATAAATAAATGAACTATTCACAATTGGTGGGATAGTGAAGAGGAACAGGAAAAGTGAAAAGGCTAAATGTGCGAATAGAGAACTGAATGCAAAACTGGCCAAAAATGGGAGATGGTGTATTGAAATTGATTCAAGGACATTGTCAAAAATGGACTGGAATTAACACAAAATGATTCAAATACACACTTGTAAGCTAGCGCTACAGTGGAGCTTAAGAGACTTTAAGGGTGGAGTTGGTTGGTGCTACAAGTTTATGAGGCATAGTGTACTTAGGATGTGAACCAAACCTGAAGTATCTCAGAAAATGCCAGAAGAACATGGAGAGAAAATATTATCTCCCCATTGTTTTATTATTCAACACTGAAAGAGAACCAGAACAAGTGCACATGGAAACATTCACCTCACCGCTGTCCTTTCAGGTTGTGCTGATTGTCCTAAGCTTAATCAAATGATCATTTTCAAGTGCAAAGCAATGCCAAAACCTTTGGAAATACCAGCAGGTGGTGGTGTTTATGTAGATAACAAGGAGTGAATGGATGAGACTGGAGTGAAATTATGGATTAACAGAGTGTGGGAGAGAAGAAAAGGTGCTTTATTGAAGAAGTTCTCTCTTCTTGTCCTAGATCAATTTAGTAATCATTTAAAAAATTCTATTGAAGAGAAACTGGGACAGAGAAATGCAGAACTTGCTGTTATTCTGGGAGGACTTGGTTCACAACTGCAACCTCTTGATTTCTCAATAAATTAAATATTTAAAGTGTATGGAACAAATGGATGATGGATGACACCCAACAAATTCATGCTGAAGGGAGCTTTAAAATGAACTGCAATCAAACAAGTGGATGAAAAAGTCATGGTCTAGAATGAGAAGAGATGTTATTGTTAAACCTTTAAGAAATTGCAGCATAAGTGCCTGTGAAGACCATCTTATATTTATATGAAGATCACATCAGTGAAGACAAAAAGGAAGACTAATAAGAAGGTGCAGATGACAATTTTCAGGAATTTTAAAGGTCAGTTTGGTTTTACAAACTGAGAAATTTTTTATATTTTGCTTTACTATCTAATAATACAAATGGTAAGAATGTTATTTTTTAAAAAGAATTGCTTAAAAATTAAGGTGTTCTTACAATCCATAAAATATTATAAGTTTCAGCGTTTTTTCTACTTATGGAAGGTCT
Source organism: Schistocerca gregaria (assembly GCF_023897955.1). Lineage (NCBI taxonomy): Eukaryota > Metazoa > Arthropoda > Insecta > Orthoptera > Acrididae > Schistocerca > Schistocerca gregaria. The sequence continues at coordinate 415,223,772 of NC_064923.1, forward strand.
TATTCTATTGCATTCATACTGGAAATCACTCTACCTCCTCCTCCACTCGGGAGAATTTGAAATTGCTTTGCATATTCTCTATACTCTCTTTTTCTTTGTTTCTAGCCATTTTCACTAATCTATACTACCAATAAAAATGTAAAATCATTGCGCCTGTGTGTTTGTCTGCTTTAACATGCTATCCCCAGAACTACTAAATGAATTTTCATGGGGGTTTCACACATGATCTGAATGAATCTTTGGAACAACATGTAAGCTTTATTTTATCAAAAATCCTATTACACAAAAAAATATTGTGCTTTAAAGATTTATCTCATCTTAGTAGTTTGGATGTTTTAATCATCATAGTGTAGTACACCAAGGAACCAACAGCCGACACTTAGTTTTTTAACTTTGTGACAGATGTATTTTGGAAGTTTATGTTGGTGACAGAATGAAGTGCCACACTCTTAACTTTAAAAATATAAATGAACAGCAAATTTATTCAGTTAGGGTAAATGGATTTACTGATTTCACTTTGTGTGTTTAAAACTTAACGGCATTATTTTGCTTCTTTCAATAGGTTTTATTTACAACCTTTGCTATGCAAAATGAATTAAATTTGCTTTGTGATTTGGGTACCTACACATTTCATTTTGATTTTTTTTATTTATGAGTAAAAATGCCTAAAAATGATCGAACTATGGAAAATCCTGGTTGAAATATCAGCAATATAAGGTAAAGATAGATTTCTACTTGCCGTGAAGATGACACTGGGTTTCCGACAGACACAACAAAATGACACTTACATAGTAGCTTTCAGCCAAAGTCTTAGTCGTAAAAGGAAATGTGAGAGTGCATACATGCACGCAGAAATGCCAGCTCAGACCAGAATTCCAACAGCCCAAGCCGCTAGAGAGAACGGCGACATGTACATGACATGTGCTTGCTTGTGTGAATGAATGTTTGCATGTGCATTCCCCTTTCTGACAAAAGCTTTGGCCAAAAGCCATTGTGTCAGTGTCCTTTTGTTGAACCTGTCTGCAAATAACAGTCAAATCTTTCTTAATATACCAGAATGGCTAAAAAGACTGATGACTATGTGGTCTCAAGAACCCAATGAAGAGTTTGAGGGAAGACTTGCTACAGCTCAAGAACATCAAGCTATAACTCGCCCTTTTCAAACTCCTTTTGAAAACAATGGGCGACTTAAGTCTGATCAAGAGCATCATGCATTCTCTCGCTCCCCAGAACCTTTCACCTACATGTGCTTGGAGTCATTTCATTCCGATGTAACACATAGAAAAAGTAATTTTGATGGGACATGGTGCAGGGAAGCGAGTTTTCATGCCCTGAATCCCACTTATTCCTAACAATTTACAATATCACTTTAGATGTGCACAATCATCAGTTATCTTATGTTATGCCATGACCATAAGCAAACCATAAAACCAGACACTGTGTGTTGCAGGCAAGGTTCTTAATGCGAGTTGCTCTATGGCTCTCTCCCGTATTAGGAAGGCAGGCAACCTCTTCGTTCAAGTGTCCATTCATACTACTACAAATGTTGCACACTATGAAGCTTTATAAGTCAAAATTAAAGATGTGTACCAACTCTGATGTACAACCATAAATGAATAACCATGCAAGGCTTTGTTTTCAGCTAATAATATATAGCTTCAAAATATTTTTAAACAGAAAACCTCTATTCCAAAATACTTGATCCAGTTTCACTCTACTGAATCTTTTAGCCAACTTTTCATACTATTTAATTATTACTTGTTCGAACAATGGAAAATCTAAGATGAAATATAGTCTGGCTTTAGCTGCCAGAGACTGGTCACATGCGGGCGTGCACACAAGCAAGTGCTTTTATTTTTGGCAAAGGCTTTGTTGGCCGAAAGCTTATTTTGTGACAGTCTTTTCGTTGCGCCTGCCTGTGACTCAGCACCTGCGCTATATTGTCAGTAACAACTATCTTTAGTTCTTGTTCAGGTTTTGGGGGATTCTATACTGTAAATCCGTATGAACAACACAGAAAATCTTAAACATGACTTAATAGAGACTGATAAAGTAACAGTAATTTCGTTTTCAAAGCAGTGGGTTCTGTGCTAATTTCTTAAGGAAGTAGTCTATATGCCTCCTGGAGTAAAGTGCTGGTCAGAAAATTATCTTATAATTTGATACCATTAATTTTTAATTATCCTTCAGAAATAGTCTGTTACAGATTCCGTACTCAGTTAACTGAGATCATGACGTTACATAATCTGAAATATTGTAGTAACATCTTGGACCACAACATGTGACAAATGACTTGTCTCATTTATGTTACTGTTTATTCAGGTATCCACTACTTGACAATTATCTTGTCATCAGATCAGCCAGTACTGCCTTTGTGTAATTAAATTGCTAATGACAGATTTATAGCCGATGTATGGTCTTTTAATATTCGCAGATTCATAATGCCAACAAGGTCATATCTACATCTACATCACTACTCTGCAATTCACATTTAAGTGCTTGGCAGAGGGTTCATCGAACCACAATCATACTATATCTCTACCATTCCACTCCCTAACTGTGTGCGGCAAAAACGAACACCTAAACCTTTCTGTTCGAGCTCTGATTTCTCGTATTTTATTTTGATGATCATTCCTACCTATGTAGGTTGGGCTCAACAAAATATTTTCGCATTCGGAAAAGAAAGTTGGTGACTGAAATTTCGTAAAAAGATCTCGCCACGACGAAAAATGTCTTTGCTGTAATGACTTCCATCCCAATTCGATTATCATATCTGCCACACTCTCTCCCCTATTACGTGATAATACAAAACAAGCTGCCATTTTTACACCCTTTTGATGTCCTCCGTCAATCCCACCTGGTAAGGATCCCACACCACGCAGCAATATACTAACAGAGGACGAACAAGTGTAGTGTAAGCTGTCTCTTTAGTGGACTTGTTGCATCTTCTAAGTGTCCTGCCAATGAAACGCAACCTTTGGCTCGCCTTCCCCACGATATTATCTATGTGGTCTTTCCAACTGAAGTTGTTCGTAATTTTAACACCCAGGTACTTAGTTGAATTGACAGCCTTGAGAATTGTACTATTTATTGAGTAATCGAATTCGAACGGATTTCTTTTGGAACTTAGGTCATATGAGACTAAAGAATGTGAATGAATACTAAATTTAAGGGAAAGTAGTTTAAATGTTCTTTCAGATGAGGTGGTGCCATGGGGCAAGGTAACTGAAGGAGGGGTGAGAAGGAAAAGAAAGTTTTTGAAGACGTAGCAGTAAATCACAACAAAGGATTGTGTTTGATGATTTTTTTCACGAGTCTAGTTACATTTCAATGTGTGTCTTATTCAGTTTCAGTTAGTATCTCTTAGTAACTTTTCATATTTAACTTCTATTTTTTTAAGTGCAGCACAAAATACAGGTACTGCTATAAACATTATTAATAATCATATTAGACATGAATACCTCCATAAGATTTTCTTCACCACCATTAAACAGTAAAATTAAATTATTATTCAGAGGTTCATCTCTCTGTGTTATTACTCTAAATATTTCCAGCATTACAGCACAGCTAGCTCCATCATCACTGGCTCCTGTTAAAAATCAAAATAATACAATTTTAGTCTTAATAGTTCAAAAAATAGCTGAATCTTTAACAATTTATGTGCGAGCATTTTATAGAATTAAAAAACTACATACTCTTACAGCAAATTTGTAAAAAGAAATAGTTTATCAAGCTGGAAATTAGCTATAACTGATACATTTGCCAGCCTATGATGATGATTGGAGGAGTAGGAAATAAATAAATATGATTGATTGAACTGAAGTTATCTGAGAATTAGTATTCAATGTAATCCATTCACACCTCATCTCAAGAGGAAGTTTAACCTTTTATTCTTTAGTTGAAAATTAGTTTTAGTCTTAGTAGGCATACAGAAAGAGGAAGGTGTGTTCAACAGATCTCTGTTAATGATGTCTGCAAGGTATTAATATGCAACATGAACGAGGATCCAACACTTCCCTGGGGCACATCTGACATTACTTTTAAATCTGTCTATAACTCTTTAATCAAGATAACACACTGTCAGCAGCACGTGTAACAACAGTCTTTTATATTCTCTCCTGGTAGAGAGCAGAGTCCAAAAAGAAATATCTTAACTATACCAGGTTGAAGCAATGAATAAGGAAAGTATAAAAAAATACTTACTCATTAATACTCCCTTCAAACAATGGTATATAAGAAGATGGTTAACTGGATTTAAGAGAGAGAACAAAAGTCACTGGACAAATATGCTTATTTGCCTCCATGGGCACTACGAATGAACAGAATCATTTCCTCCATCTAAAGGCTGTACTACTATGGCATGCAATATGCGAGTTGTTTCTTGCAAAAGGAAAAAAAAAAATTGTTGAAGAATCTCTTGGTATACTGCAGCTGTTTTAATTGGCATGGGTAAATAAAACTAATGAGAAATACAAGAAATGCCAAGAAGCAGGTCAGAGAGATGCTGGCCAGGCATGGTTACATCAGGTGCTACCTGCTGGTACTGCTGTTACTGTCACTACAGTGTTTGGGCAGTTGCCACGTACTTGAGCCCAATAGCAAAGCCAGAGCCACTATATCACTGATTCAGCAGAAAGACAGACACAGACACTGCTGTGGTGTTGGTGACTAAATTGCTACATGGAGTCATGGCTCTGTTGCGACTTATTTGATGGTAAGCAATGCCTTGGGAAAACTGAAATGAGCCAAGCCCGTATAAATACTTGACATTTTAGACAGGCAACACTTCATTTTAAAGTCTCTAGCTGAAGGGGGAAGTCTATGCCGGTCTATGATTGAATGTGAGCCAGAGAGCTGCCACTGCCAGAATGTCTCCACTAGCTGTGGGCCTGCCATCAGTGCTAAGTCTGAATGCTGCTGACCTGGCATCATCCAACCAGTGGACTACCTGATGGATAACTTGCAAACACTGTTGGTCGTCCACTCTAGTGAAACACCATTCAAGCCTGGTTCACCCAGATGCCCAACCGTCACCACCTGTGTGGGTAGAAACTGTTTCTGTTCATTCCCCTATGTGAACAAATGTTGCTGCTGTCCTCTGCCACCTGTGTGGACACATGCCACTGCTGCTGTCACTGCTGTCTGCACTGTAGTCCACTATTTGGCACTGCATGCCCCAGTGCATCTAGCACTGAGTTGTGCATCAGTACCTGATGTTGATGCCACTTTCACTGGCTGCCACACACTGCATGGCCCTGGGCCTGACTTAGTATCATCAGAGTGCTACCCACACAGCTTTGCCTGCCTACAGCAGGTCTTTGCTGAGTGAGTATGCTTCACCAGCTGTTTCACATGTGTCTCACGGGGTACTGGTCACTGCCTAGTACGTAGGGTTGGAATAAAACAATTATTTGTGAATGCTCTTTCTGTGACAGGATGATGTGTAACCACCTGGCAGCAACCCAACCCAACCCACTCCCACTCCCACTACCACTACCACTACCACTCCCACTACCACTACCACTACCCTACCCTACACTACACTACACACCAATACAACCATGCCTAGGGTGGTGGACTGTAGGCATCCTGACCACTAGCAGTCCGGCTCCATCACCCACCATAGATATCATCCACCCCCTGCCTCAACATGTGGTGTCAAATCCACAGCTGTCACATCTGCAGTTGAATTCAGGGGCACATCTAGCCATAGCTTGCAATATCGGTAACACAATGGGGGCGAGTGGATGGACGGCTTTTCCCCTTTTGTGTCTTATGTGCAAGGCACATGATACAAAACAGAACTACCAGAGAAGTTGAGGGTGGAGTTTAAAAGCCTCAAGAACCTGCCAATCTGTTACAGTTCCTTGGGAACACTAGCAAGGATTATGCTGGTATGTGTCTGGTGAGATGCACACAGTGGAACACGTTAGGCTACTGTGTACTGAGTCAATAGCAATGAAGTGTCACATACACCATTGTTACAACTATCTTACTGAACAGTGTAATGAGTCATGATGGCTCTTGATTAGATGTAAGGAGTAGTAGTAGTGCAATATTATTATTACAGTTGCCTGTATTGGTGGTGTCTTTCTATGTTCTTTGTTTTCTCTTCCTCTGTTGTCATAAGCTGGGTACAGGTCCTACCGAGTCGAGATTCAGAGGTTCAACAGCGTCAGGAGTCACAGTATGTTACTGGGCAAAAAGTAATTACATTTTTGGTGACTTAAGTAGCTCAGTTAAGAAAAGACAACACAGATGCATAGGGAGCTAGGTGTTAGGGAGAAGATTTAATGTCCCCACCATAGGAAGATACTGATAAAGGATCTGAGGCATACAGATAGTATTTGTTCAGCATCACCAGACGCACAATCACAGGGTCACATGGGCTGACCCAATAGCAGCACAGAGCTTTGCTAGTGGACCTCTGTCAGTCTTGTTTAGCATACCACATGAGCTTCATTAAATCTTTCCCAACTGCTATTCAAACATAAACCCTGCTCTGGACACTGACTTTCTCACTTACGCCCTTCGAGTTTATGCAGTACTCTGTTTATGACAGTCTCTGCTTTGTTCCCAGATTGTTTTTTTGTGCCATGTGTAGGTACTTTATTAGATAGGTCCCTGCCAATTTTAACTGCTCCTTCACTAGTCAGTTGTCACCAGATCAGTTATGCCTGTGTCAGACTAGACAACAGAGGATGTGTTGGTATTTATAAATAACCTAGAGGCAGCCCCAAGGCTTTGTTTCTGGACAGATGAACAATCATTACAGATGACCAAATTGCACTTAATGGGAGAAGGAAAGACTTACTGGTGTATCACAAGGACTTATAAAATGTACTTACAATCAAACAGCTTAAGGAATGCCTTTTGCAGTGCCACATGAAGCAAAATAACTCTAGATCCTTTTATAAACAGCTGAAGGGGGTAGTGCAGGGGTGAATCAAATCAGTAGGAAGTTGTGTTCACAGAATATGAAATAAATATATGAATACCAACAATTTAATATGAGATGATGAAGCAAACAAAGACATTCTCCAAGAAGTGCAGCACAGAGTGTTCAGAGTGTTGGACACTTCCCTAAGAGGACTGCCATCTGATATGCCAAGGAGGGTGCATGCAGGTTTGTTGGTTTGAGGGATAAAGGGACCGAACTGCAAGGTCATCAGTTCCTTGTTCCTCATGCTAACAAGGCTCAGAGTAAAGCAACTCCCAAAGTACAGCTGGGAAAGTAAAAGGGGGGAAAAGGAATGTCGAACCACATTTAAAAAGAAAATGAATGGCATGAACAAAAAACCGGAGAAGACATACACCATAAGGAAAAGCAGAAAAAGGCATTAAAACCATAGTGCAGATGGTCTGGGCTGGCTGATTACAAAATAAAAGAGGATGAGTCAGCCACTCTGCAACACTTTAAAATGTTCACCACAAAAAGGTAAGGCGAGATGAAAACATGTAGGGAAAAGACGAACACAAAGACGAACGAATGCAAGCAAAGTGTGACAGATTTAAAAGGGAGGGAGGGTAGCGGCCCCAGAAAGAAGGCCAAACACCTGCCCTTAGATGGTATGATAAAAATCTCGTTCATGAATAAAACGTAAAATTAAATCTACTGTTGAGGCATTGTCATGCAACACCCAGGGTAGGGTGCTGGGAAGGTTAAAAGTCCACCGCAGAGACGCTAAAAGTGGGTAGTCAAGCAAGATGTGCACGACAGTCAAAAGGGAGCCACAGCGACACTGAGGTGGGTCCTCATGATGGAGAAGGTAGCCATGTGTTAGCCACATATGGCCAACGCGGAGCTGACAAAGGACAACTGATTCCCTGCGAGTGGTTCACAGATGACCACCACACATTCATCATCTCGTTGATAGCACGGAGTTCATTTGGTGTGCTCAGGTTGCGCTATTCAGTGTCCCAAATCACGAAAACTTTGCTGTGGAAGACTGCTCGCAAATCGGTCTCCGGACGGCCAATGTTTAGAGATGGTTTATTGGTGTCCTGTTTGGCCAGGTAGCCAACATGTTCATTGCCTGGTATCCCGACATGGCCTGGGGTCCAAATGAAGGTCAGTGAGCGTCCACTCCTGTAGTGGGCATAAAGAGACTCCTGGATGAACAGTATCAAAGGATGCCTAGCGATGCACTGGTCGAGGGCTTGTAGGCTGCTTAAGGAGTCACTACAAATGATGAAGGATTCAACAGAGCAGGAGTGGATATGTTCAAGAGCGTGATAGATGGCAACCAGGTCTGCAGTGAATATGCTACAGCCAACCAGCAAGGAGCGTTGTTCTGTATGGTCAATGTGAGCGTAAGCGAAGCCAACAAGACCGTTGACCAGTGATCTGTCAGGGTAGATGATGTCCTAGTCCCCAAACTTGCCAAGAACAGAGAGAAAATTCCGGCAGAGGATGTCAGGTGGGACTGAGCTCTTGGGGCCAAACAATAGGTCCAGCCGAAGCTGTGGCCAAGGTATGGAGCATGGAGAGGTACGGAAACAAGTCTGCAGGAAAGGTGGTAGGGGGAAAGCGTCAAGATCATGAAGAAGTGACCGAACACAGACAGCGAAGGGATTCCCAATTCTGGGCTGCCGTTGAAGGAGATGGACCTCTGTGTTGGGATAAAGAAGATGGTGCTTTGAGTGGTGGGGTGAACCACGGATGTGTGCTGTATAGTCTGTGACTAATCGACTAATATTTTCCACCAGAGTCGTGATGAAGGAACACCAGCTTCTACAAGGAGGCTGTTCACAGGGCTAGATCGAAAGGCCCCAGTAGTGATGCGAACTCCACAGTGGTGGACATGGTCTAGGAGACTCAGCACAGAAGGGGCAGCTGAACCATACACCACTCTTCCGTAATCAATGCAGGACTGTACAACAGCTTGGTACAGCCGCAGTAGCGTAAAACGTTCAGCACCCCAGTCGGTATGGCTCAGGCATCAAAGTAGATTAAGATGACGCCAGCATTTGTCTAAGCTGACAAAAAAGGGGAAGCCAACTTAAGCGGGCATCAAACACCAGCCCCAAAAAGCAGTAAGTCTCCGCTACATCTAGCAATTGGTCATCGAGAGAAAGTTCTGGATGGGGGTGGATGGCACAATGACGACAGAAGTGCATCACACAAGTTTTGGCAGCCGAAAACTGGAAGCCTTGATTGAGGGCCCACGACTGGGCCTTCTGTATAGCTCCCTGCAGATGGCGTTCAGTTACAACAGCAGAAGAGGAGCAGAAAGAAATTTAAAAAATCGTCAGCGTATAGAAGAGGAGAGACTGACGATCCTACTACTATTGCAAGACCATTGACGGTAATTAGAAACAGTGGGATGCTCAGGACAAAGCCCTGTGGGACCCCATTCTCTTGCGTATGGGGTGCGCTATGGGAAGCACCAATGCGAACTCTGAAAGTGCGGTATGATAAAAAGTTCTGTATAAAAATCAGGAGTGGACCCCGAAGACCCCACTCATGCAGAGTAGCAAGAATGTGGTGTCGCCAAGTGGTATTGTAGGCCTTCGTGAGATCAAAAGAGACTGCAATAAGGTGGTGTTGCCAGGAAACAGCTTACCGAATGGCAGACTGCAGGTACACCATGTTGTCGATGGTGGAGTGTCCTTGGCAAAAACCGCACTGAGACGGAGCTAGGAGGGCTCGAGACTCAAGGAGCCAACACAACTGCTGGCTCACCATACTTTCCAACAGCTTGCACATGACATTGGTGAGGCTGATGGGGCGATAACTGTCAAAAATTTTTTCCCCCCCCATACTCCGCAAGCCACCTGACGGCGCGTGGCGGAGGGTACCCTGAGTACCTCTATCGGTTCTCCCTTCTATTCCAATCTTATATTGTTCATGGAAAGAAGGATTGTTGGTATGCTTCTGTGTGGGCTCTAATCTCTCTGATTTTATCCTCATGGTCTCTTCGCAAGATATACGTAGGAGGGAGCAATATACCGCTTGACTCTTCGGTGAAGGTATGTTCTCGAAACTTTAACAAAAGCCCATACCGAGCTACTGAGCATCTCTCCTGCAGAGTCTTCCACTAGAGTTTATCTATCATCTCCGTAACGCTTTCACAATTACTAAATGAGCCTGTAACGAAGTGCGCTGCTCTCCGTTGGATCTTCTCTATCTCTTCTATCAACCCTATCTGGTACGGATCCCACACTGTTGAGCAGTATTCAAGCAGTGGGCGAACAAGCGTTCTGTAACCTACTTCCTTTGTTTTCGGATTGCATTTCCTTAGGATTCTTCCAATGAATCTGTCTGGCATCTGCTTTAGCGACAATCAACTTTATATGATCATTCCATTTTAAATCACTCCTAATGCGTACTCCCAGATAATTTATGGAATTAACTGCTTCCAGTTGCTGACCTGCTATTTTGTAGCTAAATGATAAGGAATCTATCTTTATGTATTCGCAACACATTACACTTGTCTACATTGAGATTCAATTGCCATTCCATGCACCATGCACCAATTCGCTGCAGATCCTCTTGCATTTCAGTACAATTTTCCATTGTTACAATCTCTCGATACACCACAGCATCATCCGCAAAAAGCCTCAGTGAACTTCTGATGTCATCCACCAGGTCATTTATGTATATTTGAACAGCAACGGTCCTACGACACTCCCCTGGGGCACACCTGAAATCACTTACTTCGAAAGACTTCTCTCCATTGAGAATGGCATACTGCGTTCTGTTATCTAGGAACTCTTCCATCCAATCACACAATTGGTCTGATAGTCCATATGCTCTTTCTTTGTTCATTAGACGACTGTGGGGAACTGTATCTAACGCCTTGCGGAAGTCAAGAAACACGGTATCTACCTGTGAACCTGTGTCTATGGCCCTCCGAGTCTCGTGGATGAAATAGCGCGAGCTGGGTTTCACATGACCGTATTTTTCGAAACCCATGCAGATTCCTACAGAGTAGATTTCTAGTCTCCAGAAAAGTCATTATACTCGAACATAATACATGTTCCAAAATTCTACAACTGATCGACGTTAGAGATTTAGGTCTATAGTTCTGCACATCTGTTCGACGTCCCTTCTTGAAAACGTGGATGACCTGTGCCATTTTCCAATCCTTTGAAACGCTTCGCTCTTCTAGAGACCTACGGTACACCGCTGCAAGAAGGGGGCAAGTTCCTGTGCGTACTCTGTGTAAAATCGAACTGGTATCCCATCAGGTCCAGCGGCCTTTCCTCTTTTGAGCGATTTTAATTGTTTCTCTATCCCTCTGTTGTCTATTTCAATATCTACCATTTTGTCATCTGTGTGACAATCTAGAGAAGAAACTACAGTGGAGTCTTCCTCTGAGAAACAGCTTTCGAAAAAGACATTTAGTATTTCGGCCTTTAAGCTGTCGTCCTCTTTTCAGTACCATTTTGGACACAGAGTGTCTGGACATTTTGTTTTGATCCACCTACCGCTTTGACAAAGACCAAAATTTCTTACGATTTTCTGCCAAGTCAGTACACAGAACTTTACTTTCTAATTCATTGAACGCCTCTCGCATAGCCCTCCTCACACTACATTACGCTTCGCGTAATTTTTGTTTGTCTGCAAGGCTTTGGCTATGTTTATGTTTGCTGTGAAGTTCCCTTTGCTTCCGCAGCAATTTTGTAACTCGGTTGTTGTACCACGGTGGCTCTTTTCCATCTCTTACGATCTTGCTTGGCACATACTCATCTAACACATATTGTACGATGGTTTTGAACTTTGTCCACTGATGCTCAACACCATCTGTACGTGAGAAAAAACTTTTGTGTTGAGCCATCAGGTACTCTGTAATCTGCTTTTTGTCACTTTTTCTAAACAGAAAAATCTTATCTTTTTTAATATTTCTATGTACGGCTGAAATCATCGAGGCCGTAACTGCTTTATGATTGCTGATTCCCTGTTCTGTGTTAACTGTTTCAAATAGTTCGGGTCTGTTTGTCACCAGAAGGTCTAATATGTTATTGCCACGAGTCGGTTCTCTGTTTAACTGCTCAAGGTAGTTTTCAGATAAAGCACTTAAAAAAATTTCACTGCGCTCTTTGTCCCTGCCACCTGTTATGAACGTTTGAGTCTTCCAGTCTATATCCGGCAAATCAAAATCTCCACCCAGAACTATAACATGGTGGGGAAATCTACTCAAAATATTTTCCAAATTATCCTTCAGGTGCTCAGCCACAACAGCTGCTGAGCCAGGGAACCTATAGAGACATCCAATTACCATGTCTGAGCCTGCTTTAACAGTGACCTTCACCCAAACTATTTCACATTTCTGATCTCTGTCAATTTCCTTCGATACTATTGCACTTCTTATCGCTATAAACACTCCTCCCCCTTCACCGTCCAGCCTGTCTCTGCGGCATATATTCCAATCTGAGTTTAGGATTTCATTACTGTTTACGTCTGGTTTCAGCCGACTTTCTGTCCCTAGTACTGTATGGGCGTTGTGACTGTTTATTAATGCGAGCAGTTCTGGGGGACCTTTCTATAGATGCTCCTGCAGTTTACTATTAGCACATTAATATTGTTATTCCCTGTTGCATTTTGCTTACTCCTACCTTGCCGTGTCTCAGGAGGCGTCTTGTCGGGCCTAGGGAGGGATTCTCTAACCTAAAAATCCCCATGTGCACTCCACACGTACTCTGCTACCCTTGTAGCTGCTTCTGGCGTGTAGCGCACGCCTGACCTATTCAGACTTTAGCACCTGAATTATGACACTTTCCCTCCATTGTGATGGGAATTCGCCTTCGCTCCAAATGCAGTTGAAGACAGCCAGGAGGTGGCGTTGGGAATCTGGTGACTGATGTTTCAGCATTTGCAAATGGATGTGATGTGTCAGGACAGTCAATAAGGGCACTAAGGAATTTCCACTAACTAAAAGCAGCGTTTTAAGGCTCAGGGTGGAGTGGAGCAAAAGAGGTGGTGTCGCTCCACCCTCCGAGCAGACAAAGTGGGATGGTAATTCACTGATGCAGAGATGCGAGAATAATGCGCAGCAAGATGTTCTGCAATTACGTCGGGATCGGCAGATACAGCTCCATTTGACAAAATGCCCGGTACTCTTGCTTGGTTCTGGTAGCCATAGAGTCGGCGGAGCTTGGTCCAAACCTGACAGGGGGAGGTTCCTGTTCCAATGGTGGAGACATAGCATTCCCAACACTCTTGCTTCTTTTGTTTGATGAGGAGGCAAGCCTGTGCTCAGAGACATTTGAAAGCAATGATGTCCTCCAGGGAGGGGTGACACTTATGTCGTTGGAAGGCCCACCTATGGTCTCTAATGGCTGTAGCTATTTCAGGTGACCACCAAGGTACTGACTTCTGCCGGGGGCAACTGGACGATTGAGGGATTGCTGATTCAGCTGCAGCGACAATGGTATCAGTGACGAGATGGATCACTTCATCAATGGCAGCATGTGATGGATATACTATGTTGGTAGCGGATGTAAAGGTGTTCCAGTCAGCCTTGGGAAGAACCCACCTGGGCAGGCGTTGAGATGAGGGGGTTGCGCTAGGGACAGGCAAAGTGCAACGTTGTCACAACCACACAAGTCATCACTACCATGCAAGTCGTCATGAGCTCTCCGGTAGATAGAAGGGCGAAGACCAGGACTGCATACCAATAGATCAATGGCCGAATACGTGCCATGTGCCACACTGCAATGTGTGGGGGCACCTGTGTTAAGGAGGCAAAGGTCGAGGCGAGTAAGGAGGTCCTCAACAACTTTGCCAACGCCATTAACCTTGGCTCCACCCCATAAAGGGTTATGGGCGTTAAAATCACCCAGAAGGAGAAAAGGTTGAGGCAGATGCAAAATGAGTGCAGCCAAAATATGGGGTGGTGCTTCACCAATGGGAAGGAGGTAGATGTTACGGATGGTAATTTCCTGCAGTGTCCTTACCCTGACAGCAACAGCTTCTAATGGTGTTTGAAGGGGCACAGGTTCACTACAGACAGAGGTAAGGATGAAAATACATACGCCACCTGACAGTATGTCACAGGCAGACTGTTTTTGTAGTACCACCGGTAGCCACGAAGGGCGGGGGTCCGCATAGCATGAAACACGGTCTCCTGAAGGACAATGCAAAAGGTAGGTGTACTGCTTAAGAGTTGACGCAACTCAGCCATGTGGGAGAAAAAACCGCAGCAGTTCCACTGGAGAATAATGCTTCTGTCGTGTGGGTCAGTATGGACTGACCAAGGAGGAAAATTAGGCCTCAGTAGCACCTGTCGCCACTTGCTGAGTATTGGCATCTAGTACCAATGCATCTGAGGCATCGGCGACATCCAGGTCCTCAGGGGATGCCAGAATCTCCACCTCATCCTCAGATGCAGAGCTGTGGAGAGAATGCTGGTATAGGGGGCACAGGAGGCTCCTGTTCCTTAGAAGACTTTTTCTTTGAAGTTTTGCCCTCTCGCCACTCCTCAGGGGCCTGCTGGCAGGGCTTCTCAGAATTAGCTACAGAGGCAGACAAAGATCTTTAAGCCCTTCAACCAGCAGCCACTGGCTCTTTCAGCCACTTGCTGGTGTCTGATGGACCACTGGCGGGGGGATTGTGGAAGGTAGAATCCCAAGGGACCCCTTCCGCAGGAGAGGAGCTGGAGCAGACGGGATGGGGGGGGGGGGGGGGAGGAACAGTGTCTCTGGCTCTTTTGGGAGGGGGGGGGGGCAATGCTCCCAAAGTAGAAGCTCTGGGAGTATCAGAAGAAGCTTCCCTCAGCCAACTGGAGGGGGGAAGAAAAATGGCAGCCCTGAGGGCCGACAGGAGCAGCCTTAGATGGTGGGCAAAACTGTCTTCAATGGCGACGCCATTACAGCAGTGGCATAAGAAAAGACCATGGGAACAGGGTGTCGCCTTTAAAATTTTAGTTTAGCCTCACGGTAAGATAAACCTGTCCAGGGTCTTTTACTCCATTATTTTACACTCCTTTTGGAGTACCGGCAGTCCGGCAAGCAGGGAGAGTGAGGCTGTCCACATTTGACGCATGTGGGAGGAGGCACACTGAGTATTCGGGTGAAGCGAACGTCCGCAATCTCTACATGTGACACTGGAAGGGCACTGGGAGGACATATGCCAAAATTTCGAACATGTGAAGCACCGCATAGGGGGAGGGACATAGTGTGACATCATAGCGGTACACCATCACCTTGACCCTTTCAGGTAATGAATCACCTTCGAAGGCAAAGATGAAGGCACTGGTGGCAACCCTATTGTCTTTTGGCCCCCTGTAAACGCACCGGACAAAATGAACACCCCGTCATTCTAAATCAGCATGTAGCTCGTCATCGGAATGTAACAGGAGGTCGTGGTTAAAAATAATGCCCTGGACCATATTGAGGCTTTTGTGGGGAGTGACCAAAACAGGGATATCACCCAGCTAAGTAATGCCATGGACTGGGTTGGGGATGCCGCCTGAATCAAAACTGACCCACTGCACATTTTGGATAGCACTGTCGCTCCCCCAAACTTATCTTCCAGAGGCTTGGTTTCCAGAAAAGAGTACCCATCAGTTCTACTGCAAATTAAATAATGTGGTGAATAAAGGTCCTGTCACTCTGAAGCCCTACATTCCTCCCAAGGTGTGGCCAGGGAGGGAATGATGTGTACATTTAAGTGAGTGAGACTACTGGCGGCTGGCCTCCAGCAAGAGAACATGTGCCACACTTCACTGCGTGTCATCCATCCTAATGCCACCCACTCCGACCAGGGGCTCTCCCCCTGGGCACTACCCAGCCACAGCAAAGACCACCTGGCAGGATGGCTTTTGCCAGGAGTCCCGATGCGCCAGGGAGATAGGCATCTACTCCTTGTCATATGTGTGGAGGTAGCAGCTCAGCCTTCAGCAGTGCAATCCCTGTGTAGTCAGGGGGCCACTATCAAGACGGTACCATGACGACCCCACCACAACGGACTGGCTACTGTGCTGGATTTCGGGAGTCGAATATCTGTTTGTATCATGAGAGTGAAGAAGGAAGCGCACAATGGTGGGAATGTATACTACCCAGAACACACTGCAGCCAAAACGGCCAGAAGCTCGGTACAAGTCCAACTCTATGACCAAATCGAGTGTGCCAGATCTTAAGGCAAGATGGATTTATGATGCACCACGTAAGGCGTCCTTCCCCAAATGGTACACACTAATAGAAAATTTTGGAAAGTAGAGGTCAAACCCCTTAGGGAACAATCACATTAACGCCGAAACGTTGGAGACTCCTTTATGTCACCTCTTACGATAGGCATGAATACCGCAGGAGCCCAATGGACCTAGCTACTGCCAAGAGGGTAGCCAAAGAGCTTGAAGAGAGACACAGTGATGGGTATAGAGGATAAAAGAAATGTGTTATCTATTAATGTAATGTGTTACAGATGTGGATGTTTCAGCCACATTCTCAGGCACTGTCACCAATCACTGAACAAAATGTGAAGTGGCTGGGCATCAAGAGCAGGTTTGTAAGAGTAAGATGTAAAATGGACAAGGACAAGGACAAGGGTATCATCATTGAACACCAATTGGAACTCCCAATCTGCTGGATGACATTCCCAGTACGTTTCCACACTTACAGAAATGTATGCAAAGATAGAGTGTCTATTAATTTTTATAGTAGATGTTAGAGAGTATTAGTTATTGTTAGACACAGGGTCTCACATGTCTGGCAAGTCTGGACCTCTTGGGTAAAAGACAATTGAAACCTCCACATTCTAGGTTATAAAAGGCATGGAACAATCATTATGAATCACTTGGCTCAGCAAAGTCAGGTTTTTAAGTTTAAGCAAATCACATCCAAAAGAATATGGAAGTTCTGCCCCATGGGGGTGAAGCATGCTATGAGATCCTAAGGTTAGATTTCCTAAATAAAAATCGTGCAAAAATTGATCTTCAGCAGCACACAGTGGAACTCTGGGGTTTTGTTCCCCTTGGAGGAAACTGTTGTCAGTGACACACTGCGACAAGTACATGCCTCACAAGGAACAAACCAATTAAACTGCATGCAAAGACATTATGACTCAATTCGTGAAAAAAGAAGTCACAAGGTACAGGGAAATTAATTTGGGTGAACCTAGGAATGGAACTATTTCACATATTTTTGTAGTAGAACCACTAAACGATAATGGTGAATTAGCAGTATCACAATGGTTTACAAACAGGAGTGGAGCTTGTGTGCAGGAAGTAGAGAGGAAGAGGATATTTCCCATCCCTGGTAACAATTTTAGATTTGATGACATGGATTTGGCAAAACTGTTGTCAGTTGCCTATTTTGAGGTTCTACATAAACATGATCTGGACAGGTGAAGCGTTGACCTTAGCCACGATGAAGCCACCAGTGCTTACATGATAAAGCTGAGCATTTGAAGGGATGAATTACCAGATTACCACATAGTTGTTAACAGGCTCATTACCAAGAAGGGTAAGACAAATATGTTTGTTACACAGTATCGGGGGGTCATACCAAGTGGATGAAATGATATCACCAAAAGGGTAATTCAAAGTGTTACAAGTTTCCTACAAAAGTCTCCATGAGCAGTTATACCACGAGGCAGATTTAGTACCAAGCACACTGCAATGTTTTACCAGAAGGTAACTGGACATGGGGTATGTTGTTTAAGGTAGTACTCAGGACCACAGATAATGACAATATCTGATAACTGGATGACACTTTGGAACAGGTGAGGGGAATAGCAGATAGTAACAAAGCAATAAGTGTGAGGCACACTACACAACTGGCAAATTTGAAGCAGGGCATACTGAACCATGCTCGTGCCATATAGGAACAATGGAGAAATGAACAGGTTATGTGAGAGCGGCTGTTGGTGTGATGAATTCTGGATCATAGCATTGTATAGATCAGGTTAAAATTTTTAGACACGAGGGCAATTAAAGTGAGGTTCTAGCAGTCATTAGCTGTCAACATAGTGGATGAATGAGTAAAGTGGTTGCAAAAGACCACACACTATGTGGTACATGGGCAATCCCCACATTTTTACCTCCAGAGCAATTTCTAGCTGGCCTATGGGAGGTCCAGAAGGAACCATCAACTGAATTAGAGTCCATCATACCATTGCATTAAACTATCCTGTCGTCATATCACATTGCAGTGATCGGAATCAGCACTGATCATACTTGTTTGTATGTGTTGGTACACTTTCTGATGGCAAGTGCCAATGCATGGTACAAATATTCTACATTCCACTTTTACACAGTAAAATTGGAAAATCTAGGGAAATACACATAAGAGTGAAATATGAATGATGTTCATTTCCAAGGAGGCAGTGAGCTACATCACTGTCAGAGAGGGAATGTGGATCCCTCATACGGTTGACCAGGTAGTCCAGGCCAAACTCTGAGGCATGCAAGATGAGGTATTTTTAGGCAAAACGGGGAACAATGCACACACAATATCCAAGCGCTTCAAGATTATTTCCAAAGAGCAGGCATGCCCTGGATCTATTTTAAGTAGGAATCTGCAGTGTTTGTTGCTAATTGTTCTAAATGAGATAGCCCTAGTGGCATGATACAATTAGAGCTACAATGTATTAGGTTGTTAATTAACGACAACTTTGGGGATCACAAACTGATACTACCATTGTGAATGTGA
Source organism: Schistocerca gregaria (assembly GCF_023897955.1). Taxonomy (NCBI): domain Eukaryota; kingdom Metazoa; phylum Arthropoda; class Insecta; order Orthoptera; family Acrididae; genus Schistocerca; species Schistocerca gregaria. The sequence goes on from NC_064923.1 coordinate 415,242,369, forward strand.
CAGTCTTCACTGTACTGGCCACAGAAACCACTGGAAGTCCTCCCAGTCTAGAACTTGACCTATCTCACTGACACCTTGAAACTCTACTTAATCCCCTTGCTCAGTGAGCTTGAAGCGACTCAAAGTATGCATTACTGTTTGGCATTTTCCTCAGTAGTGCGATGATTGACACAACAAATTCATAATGATTATTGTCTCCGTTTTTGGACCTTTGTGTCACTGAGTCTACTTTGAGCAACTTGCATCTGTTTTAAGCAGAAAATATCCACCCCTGTGAACTTCCAGTGCATCAGTTGTCAGTGGACTGAGTTCACCTTGGAAAATAGTAATTATGAAGTAAAAATTAACTAAGTAATCAGCTACTGAATTCTACAGTTTAAGCTGAATTATTGCAACAAAGCAGACAATGTTCTTTACATATTTGTTGAACCGTAATGTGTTTGTCAAGCCTCTTCAAGATTCCCATGATCTGTGATCTGGTGGCCAGATCTCGCAGAGAGGGGAGGCACGTTATGCCACAGCCGTTGTACTTGACATGGCTAAAGAAAAGTGAAGACACATCCCACGAGTTTACACAAGAAGCACAATGGAAACAGGTTTGACAGGAAGCTGCCCTGGTGTGGTTATATCAGGGGATACCTTATAATACTGCAAGCATTGCTGCCACCGCATCAGGGCAGTTACCACATACTCAAGCCCTGACAGTGAAGCCAGAGCAGCAGTCATTGACAAAGCATAAAGGCAAAAGGCAAAAGCCAATGTGGCATTGACAGCTCAATTGGCACACAACCGAGTTCTGACTGTTGTGACTTACATATGGGGAACAATGTTATGGCAAGACATAGATGAGCCACACCTGTACAAATACTACTCATTTTAGACAGGTAGCTCTACTCTCCAGCTGCCAGCAATGTTAGCTGTATTCGTGAATGCTATTTCCATGAGGGATGCCATGTAACCATGTGAGACCAGTCCTCCACATCACACCACTGTAGTAACTTTTAGGGTGGTCTACTGCAGGCATCCTGACCACAGCCTAGTTCAACCACCCAGTGCGCAGGTTGTCCATTGTTCTCTGCACTTTTTTTACACAAGCAACTGAAATTAGAGACTGCATATTTTCCCACAATGTTCCAAGTAATGCTGCAGTGAATATTGATTTATGTTACCCTTTCTATCTTTCTCTCTAAATGGTTTTATATACCCTGCAACTACTTCCACTCTTATGCCAACCGCTTCACATCAGAGTAGCAGTTGCACCAAATGTCAATTATTTATTGCATGTACTCCAATCTCTGTCTTCCCCTACAATTCTTATCCTCTACAGTGCCCTCTAGAACCCCTAACACCTTAACAGGTGTTTTATAACCCTGTCCCTACTTGTCAGTGTTCTCCGTATGTTACTTTCCTTATAAATTCCATGGAAAACCACCTCATTATTTATTCTATCAGTTCATCTACTATTTCAAGATCCTTTTAAAGCATCACATCTCTCATGCTTTGATTCTCTTCTTGCCTGGTTTTTCCTCTGCAATGACTTGCTCCCATGGAATGCCATGATACATTCTCAGAAATTAATAAAAGGCTGATGTTTGACACTAGTAGAGTTCTTTTAGCCAGACATTCCCTTACGTGTATATAAATACATCACTGACTACATCCAACAGTAGATAAAGATATTTACATATTTTTGAGAATTTTATATTACAACTTTGGTGACATCAGCAATATTTTCAAACTACATGGTGATCAAGAAACTGTGGTTACACTAATATCACCTTAATTACTTCTAAATGGCTTGGTTCACTTTTTATCAACTCTGTGAATGTTTCTTTTTATTCCGTCATTTGCACATTATTTGTTTCCTTTAAGCATCATCTTCCAAATGCAGCAATGGAAACTACCTTGGCTGTCTGCATACTACCGCATTCTAAATCATTACAAATGAATTATCTAACTGAACTAAACTAACTATGTTGCGTTTAGTGAATGATTCTCTCTTCTGACACCTGTGTCTGTATATATCAAAACATGTCGTGCTAGCACCGTATACTATTTTTGTGCATAATTCTCTCTCTCTTTTTACATATTTTCTGTCTGTCTATCTGGAACTACAGCTATGGATGTATGCTTTTGACAAGTAAATCATATGTTTAAAACAGAATAAGTACAAACTACCAGGATTTGTGAAACGATCACTCAAAGTGGACATAGAACACACATCATAAATAATTAGAAGGAAATATGTGTCACTCACAACGACAGACCTCGTGTCACACTAAATATTGTGTTGTTTCAGAATAAAAAAAGGTATACACAACACTAAGATGAAACACTTATTTTTCCTTTTGCATTTCTTTTCTCCTGTATAGATAATAAACTCTTAGCACGCAGGACATATTACAAGAAATGAAAATTCTGTCTGAAAGGTGTGTTACCTGGGCTGTCCTGCACAGTGTCAAAGTGACAATTCATCAACAAGCTGTGACGACTTCCACTGTTAGGTCCAACTTTAACAATAATATTTTGTACATTTCTGTAAACATTAGTCATCCCATCCAGAAACGAAAGGGGGAATGCTCCACTTGTCTTCTGAAGGTCAAGCCAGATTTTATGAGAGGACTTTGCGTCTTTAATGATTTTGTTGATTCTTGTTGCTAAACACCGAACAGCAAGCACTTCATTTTCATAGCTCCCTGTTGGTCTTGGACCAATGCTTGTGAGATTGACTAAATCTTTCATGGCTCTTTCAGATATGAATCTTCCAGGATGTGTGGCAGCATCTTCTTCCATAAGTGGTGTTGGTAACTGTTTTTCCAGATAAGTGATGAGCAAACACAGGACTAGAAAAAGAGCTAATACTATGACTAGATGTGAAGTTGGTGTTGGTAGCAGGTACTTATTGTTCCGAGTTCGTGTCCCATGGTGCTGTGGTAGGAAATCACGATTGTGATTCCTTACGCGCTGTCTGACCATCTGATCATTCTGGAAAAAATAAATAAAATAAAAATAAAAAATTAATTTGGGCAAATATATCACTTATAAGCAAACAAAATTGACAAAAAATTTTAAAGCACAGCCTTTGCATAAATGATTATCTTCACTGAAGCTGTGAAGACCAATATTAAAGATAATTTTACAGAAATACAAGGTGTTACAGCCAATATATTATTCTATTTCAGTTAAAATGATGGAATTGATCACTTTAACTGAACATATTTCAATGAAAACAGAACTGTACAAAATTAATAGAAAGTAGTTGTTATTACAGAATTTCATGAGCAGAGTGTAGAATTTTCCTAATTTTTATTTATTCCTATATATTTCCCTGCAAATTAAATATAAATAGTTAAGTGTTAACGTGAGAGTATGTAAGGATTGTGCTTGCTGAAAATTTGTACCCTAAAGGTTTATGTCTCTGAATGACATTTCTTCTATACACAAAACCTCACAGAAAGAAATACCCAAGCAGAAAAAAATAGGTAGCAAATATACAATAATTCACTCAGAATATCACATAAGTTAATAAAGATAATTAGTGGACACCAGCACATTGAATGTTTCAAACATCCCACACAGTTCACACTACAAAGTGGTAAAGGAAAACTTAAGCTTAAAACTATGTACTCTTACATGGTAAACACTACACAAAGCTAAAGGTTCAGAGAGTAACTTCTAAAGAGCAGATCAGAAAGATATTAAAAAAAACTGCAGCCCAGGATGTGATAAATTGCTAATAGTGACCAAAACCCAAACACCCTCTTGCCCCCTCTCATTTTCAAGAAGTAATGAGGAAGACCTATATCAGGACGGTTGGACAAGTAACTGAACAATTGGTAGTTAAGAAAAGCATACTACCTTAATACTGTACAAGATTGCACCTGAAAATATCAATAATTACAACAGATTTTCACTATAATGTTTCACTACACAATGTGGTGAATATTGTTGTTAAGCTTCTGGGCAACAAAACTACATGTTGAATTGTGACTCAAACATGGGTCTATTGCTTCCATGGAAAGCCATTCTGTGCACAGTTATGAGTCATGCCTGTATAGCTCAGAAGGTAAGAGCATTACCCACTAACAGTAAGCCACCAAGTGATTGATCTAGTCTATCAGAAGAGTTTTAATAAATCAGGAACTCTCATTCCAATACATTTGCAGCATAAAAAAGAAAAGCAGACAAAAATGAAATACTGAATGTTACTTTCACGGTCGTAACATTGATTTACAGGGAGGACAGTACAGAATCAAGTGTGATTTCTCAGATGTTTTGTCGAGATGTTTAAACTGCACGCCGTATCTCTTAGACATGGTACCTCTTAACATCCAATGCACTGAACTAATCTGTAAATGTGATTATATTAATTTTCCACACAGCATATCCTGCCTGCTTTATGTTAAAATATTTTAACACTCATTTATCTTTACTTGTGAAACACCATTCCATCTTCAGGCAGAATGGGAATTTTACATGGCCAGTTCTAAAGTACCATAAACTACAGTATATGCTCCTGCAGCAAACTTTAACATTTGTTGTCATTCCTGTGAACAATTCATTTCACTCAACAGAAAGTATTAACACTGTCTGCCCCAGTCCACTGTCAAAATGGCCAAAAAATGAAGGCAGATCATAGGATACCAACATTCAGAGTGAATGTCAGTTTATATTACATACTGACCATCAAATTTGTTAACGTGTTACATCTAATAACTGCTTGAAAGATGGCAGGGAGGGCGTGGAATGGAACGCAGGAGGAGGTGAGGTGGGAAATGACTTTAAAATCAAAACAAGTTTCCTACCAGTGATTACACACTACACACGTTGGGAATTTTAGAACATTGTAAATGAGTAGTGTATTTAACTGAATTTCATTGTTAGTGCTATTTGTCTTCATTACGATCTACTTTTTTGCACACAGCAATGTGTAAGACTAATATGTAAATGTATGACAACCATTGATTTGCTCGAGGATCTATGGAATAACAAGTGAAACATCCATGATTAATTCATTAGGCATCAGAAGTAGTTATATTCTGAGATTTGGATACTCATGTCTATGATAAACATGCAAAGCTCTCTTCCCTCTCACATACCAGAGAATTTTGTTTAGTTTATATGCACTGTGCTGACTATTTAAATGTTGAGAGCATCGTTCTGGTAAGCAGACTATGCCCATCAGCTTCATTTTAATTTCACTATTGTCCATGATGTGGCAATCTGGTTCCATGTTATAATGCACATCTCTTACAGCTGACTGAGCTCTTATGACAAAGGAATCAATAACCACATGGGTCTTCAATTGTGGTGATAAGGCGAAGTCACATGGATCAAGCACAGGACAACAAGGATTCCAAAAAGCTAGTTGTAGTTAGCAGCTGGTGAAAGCTTCTTACCTATAAAGTGGTGTGCTGTGCAAAAAACCAACAACTGACTTCTATTCTGAATGTACAGTTTCACGTGTCCATGTGATTTAAGTCAAGGATTATTTTGATTACTATTTATCAATTACAGCTGTGTGACATGTGGCTCCATTGTTGTGGGGGGAAAAGTCGTTACTATCATCTTCAAATAATTTAGCCAACAGAAGCAAATTATCATCAAATAGCCAGACTATATCAATATCATTTTAAAAATGTTAGTCACCTGTGGCTTGTTAAAATGTAAACAAGTCTGCAAATTATATTAGGAGAGGGGGCGCAACAAACTGTACCTCCCACCACAACCAGAACCTCAATCCTCACCTCCTTCCTTCTGGTGTTAACCGACAAATCTTATGAAGTCTCCCACCAACTTTTTCTGTATAAGAAGGCTAATTTCAGGATTAGGTGTAGGAATTTTGATACAGTTTTCACTTACAGATAGTGTAATTCATGAGGAAGTTTTTTGTATTTAAGCCTAATTTATTACCACTATGCCACACAAATTGTTCGGTTGTAGGTACTTAATCTTACATGGGTCGATAGTCTCTTATTAACTAAATGGTTAACTGTTATTGGAAAACAGAGTGCAAGATGGTCCCTCCCATGTACGGACTGTTCTAATGAAACATGGAAGCAAGTCCTGGTGCATGCCCCAGAGTACTCTCACTTTTATGCTAATGCTTAAGGGTCTACTTAGCACTTACAAAAACCAGACATCCGTCATGATGCACAACACATTTACACTTAAAACCAGGGCCACGAGCAAACCATGCCACAGCCCAGGGTGAGAGGATTTTGGCAGCAGCAAACTATTAAGATTTTATATGGTTCCAAAAGGGCAAATCAAACAAGACAATGACGTGTCGTAAAGATAAAGATGTGTGAGAATAAGTTGGAAAGACAAATCATTTATAAAATCTTATGTTTTACTGGGGAATGTCTACGGTATTGTGAAACAGACTGACGAAGTAAGCACTGGGGTTGGTCACCTTTGTTAAATCTTAAAACAGCAAGTATCGGAACTGGGAGTCTTGCACCTGTTTCTACCATTCGCCTACATAACACATGAAATGTACCTGTGTCAGCTTGACAGCCTCTACAGAAGCGAGAAACTACCAAATAAACCAAGATAAATTTCAGCATATGATGGCCTGATAGTTCCTTAAATACCTATAGGGTTATTGCTGAGAAGAACACTTTGTAATAGAGGAAAAATAAAACTATGCACTAACCATGACGTCAGTCTTTTAAATTCAATATTTTAAATTTAGACTTTGTGATTAAGGGGTATTTTCTCTCCCCCCCCCCCCCCCCCCCCCCCCACTACCTCTCCTTTGGATCTGCCTGAAGTTTCCTCTTCTTATCACAGTTCTTTAAATTAAGTTTTCACCTCTAACTTCGTCATTTTCCCTCATTGCCTTTTTTTTATCTCAGCATTAAACCCGTAATCAATGAATATTTAAGATAATGCGGAAAAAACCTGTCAAATCTTTTTTTAGAGCTGAAGTAACTAAAATGCACTGCACGAACTGTTTACCAGTTTTATCATATTTCACCTGGTTTACGTTTCAACTACTTTATTTAACGTTTGAGTATTGCTTTTCACACAATGAAGGAAAGTGCTTAAGTAGCTGCTTGTTTTGAGAAATAAATAATGGTCGTGGCCTGTCGAAAAGCACACCTTCTCGATATCGGGCACTTGAAAATTCAGCACGAGGCAGAAAAATCTCTGGAGCCAGTCCTGCCGAAGGCTGGTTAGTAAAAATGCTGAACTGCCTGGCTCGGTATCGATCCAGAGCATGCCGATTTTCCCCTCCCCAAATGATGCCCATAAATTCCCATGTGGGGAAGTTTGGTCGCCAAGTTGCCAGTCTTTTCCCCTGACCCGCACTTTATAGATGAGGCCTGACAGTTCACTAAGTTCTTTTACACTTTTTTACTGTCCCCTATTTCGACTTCGTGGACCTACAGAATTATGAAAGGCGTTCTTACATGACCAAAAAGCTGCCACCGGTATTACATAATAGACTTACTTTTATTCTGAACCTAGCTTCAACGTAACCAACATCACCTGGAAGACCTGAACATCCACTGTATTCGTTACATCATCAGGTACATAAACATGTGTTAAAATGAGTGTGACTATGTAGCACGATTATATGTACAGAATTGTGAAGGGAGGACAAAGGTGACAACCATACATATACAGGGTGAAGCAAAATTCACACATTGTGGCTTCACAGTGCAACTCCTCACATGCCACTTAAACAGGCAGACAAACCCATCATCACCATCACCATCACCATCACCATCACCACCACCCAGAGGGTGGCCAGAAGCCCTACCAGGATGGAATTAGTGTATCCCAGCTGTCTGCGTCTAGTGTGATAGTGCGAATATTTTAAAATGTCTGCGAGTCGTGTAACAGAGGCGGGCCGTGGGGACCAGCCAGGTATTCACCTACGGTGATGTGGAAAACCGCCTAAAAACCACATCCAGGCTTCGTCATTAATCCAATGGGCGGATTCGACCCGGGGCCTGGGGGCCTATGCTGTATCTTTCCGCCATTTTGCGATCGGTTTGGTATGCGAGCGCACCGAACTGTCTCGTTTACGAAACAGAGCCCCAACATTATTCAGTACGTATTTCGAAAGCGATGCCAAACGGTCCTAGCGAACCGAAACGTTGTCAGTTCTCCTCGCGCCAGCCAATGAGAAGCAATTTGCCTCAGATCCGCGCATGAGCACTGCTTCGCCACAGCGGCACAAATTCTAAGAGGCTAGCAGCCGACCCAGGCATGCCATCCTTCACAGTGCCGGAAAGTGTGGTTGGAGTACGTAATACTGTTCAATTTTCGCTGACCATGGGCTTCCATTAATGCATAATAACGATAGAATATTGACTTTGTTCTGGAAGCTGTCGTAAATGTTACATTATGTCATTTTATTGTTATTCACATCGACGTCTTGTTTTGGATTTTACGTTTCGGAATATGAGTTAGGATTGGAGTGTAGTACCACACTGTACAAATACCTCTGTAGAAACACCCGAAAACTTCGTCATTTTTGTGCTTTCCGTCGTTCCTTACTTCAATTAGTTGCATATACGCAACGTACCTCCATGAACTTTGAAGGCGGTTTGTTTACTGCCATACGCGTTCCGCTTTCTTTATTCGTGATGATGCTTCACAAATAAAAGAAGCGAAACGCGTATGGGAATAAGTTGCCTTCAGTTAGTTGCATCTCCACGAACCAGAAAAATTGTTTAAGGGTGTGTCAAAGAAGAAGATGCATAGAATGTGGTTGTAGCTCGCTCTTGGAGAGATCCAGATGCTGTGTTAGCCTACTTCCCTATATGATAGGTCAACCATTTGGTTCACAAAAACAAAATTTAAGAAATCGCCTTTTCGAAAGCATATGGCGAGTGCAGCTATAGAAGTTCGTTGTAGTTCATAACATACATCTGGTCAATCAAAATGTTTCATATATGATGGTATAGTATGAAAATATTGTGGTGGGAACCTTTCATCTCTGTCTACTGTTGTTTACAATTCGATCGTAGATAAATACTTGTTACAAGCTAAAGTATAAAAATGATTGCTGCTTGTCTCATTCGCAGTAATTTACGTTGTGCTCTTAGATTCCTGTCTGACCACACTCTCGGAAATCGCAACGTATTCCGAAGGGGAAAAAAAGTGAATTATTTGTGACGAGAAGAATAATAGTGGACTGTCAGTTTGTTTCACCCACAGTAATTTTATCTTTCATTTCTTCAACATATGGAAGTCACGAAATCGGAGCTACTCTTAATTTACACGTAAGAACACTTTATCTCAGTAACAACGAATAACTCAGAAAAATGCTTTACTTTGACGATTAACGAAGTATCAGAACGCGTTGCAAACACGAAGAGGAAAAAATTTATTTACGCGTCCAGCAGTATAGGAACCTACATCCTTTGCCACGCAGCATAAGTAACTCCGCCACCATAGCCTATGTGCTACCGTTGCTTACTTTAGGTCAGGGGTTCCAACAAAATTTTCTCGAGGACCCTCCCCCCCCCCCCCCTCACCGAGCATGATTGGTACCTTGTCATATCACAGTACCAAGGCCCAAAAAAGCCAAATTAAGAGTCTTTCATAGATTTTCTATTTTTGGTACTTAGAAAAACCATTGACATTCATTATTGTAAAAATATTGAGCCTTAAACTTTTTCAATTTAGCCATAATTAACTACGAGAACTGTAGCTTCGGCCAAAAACAACGCTTTACAGACACTACTGTTTTAATACAGAATATTGAATATGTAAACAGCACTGTCTGTGAAAGCACTGGCAATAAATTAACAATGGCCGATTGTCGTGTGAAATGCGAGTTTCTGTGTGAAGTGACTGTCAGTTGTCAGCTGTAAAGAAGCAGCGCGCACAGTCTAACGGCATACAGCAGAACTATTTGCCTCTAATTCTAGTTTTGCGCTAGAGTGTACAAGTGTCAGTTGGCTCTAGGAAGATGCAGAAGATAGCGTTCGCTAAAGCTCTGCTCATGCAGGAAGCGGCCAAAACAAAATCTGTTATCATGTGGAATATATTTTTTATTCTAATTACATCTTGCGGATCCCTCTGGCATAGCACGAGGACCCCTGGTGGTCGGCGGACCACCTGTTGGGAACCACTGCTTATGTAATTCCCGTCGAGAGAGACGCAAGCTGACTGTTGCCGAGTGATGCGGGCGTAAGCCGTAAATGCATGGATTTCCTCTATCAGGCTTTACAAAATTGCTTCGCATTGCTACTTAAAAGTTTTACACGCGTTGCGATAATTAATAAGTAAACCATTTGCAGAAAAAAGTACGGGAAGTCACTCGTGTAATATACGTAAGCGGAGCCAATGTCTTGATATTTAATGATCTTTAAACTCTTAATTGCATAAAATAACAGGTATTTTGAGAGAATATTGATAGGTTTTTTTTTTGATGTTGTAATCACTCACAGTAACAACCTAACCTAACCATACTTGTAACAAATGAAAATAGTCTATTATGAACTCACTTTGAAACCGGACGTGTCCTTTGGTGATTCTTTAGTAACACAATCACTCAATCCAAAGCTTACACCGCTCAATAAGTTTAAAATAAATTACAGGTGTAATTAAACGACAGGACCATATCGAAATCCAAAACCTCTCGGAACAGTTGTCGAAAACTCGGCAGGAGGACCATTCGGTAACAGGTCTCTGAAGCCTACTGAGTAGGAAATTCGGATAAAGAACCGAAAATAACGTCATTACCGAGACTAAGCTACTGCACCGATCGGTATGAAAGATATAGAATACGGCCCCAGGGCGCCTACCCGAGTCCAGGAAGCAGCGCATTGGTGCCCTCGGCTAACCTGGTGGGTTCCCTAATTGATTACACTATTAGCTCTAAATCCCGTGAACAGTAACAACCGTAAAATATATGGTAATAACCTTCAGTTGAATGACCATATGCAAGAAGTTTCAGGGTAAGCAGGTGCCAGGCCAAGATTCGTCTATACATTTTAAGAAATTCATATCAGCCGCGCATAATGTTCCTTACAAAGCATTCACTCAACCGATTCTTGGGTGTCTTATCAGTCTGGGCCTGTTTTCGGGCTGTATTAACAGAAGATCCAACGAAGAGCGGAGCGTTTCGTCACGGTCTTGTCTAGTAAGCGAGAAATTATCTTCCGACTCCAACGGCATTCATCACACACCATTAGGTGGCTTGCTAGAACAGATGATGTATTAGTCTATAGATTTAATAAATTTTCTTTCAGCTGCCCCTCCCTCCCGCCTGCAGTATTTTTCCCCAGTTATAAAATGTGTATTCAGTGGCAGCCAGTTACGTGATAATGTGCTACAGCACACTGAATATCACACTAATATTATGCCATTCCTATACGAGTGCAAGCCGGAATTTGCACTAAAATTACGCAATTTCTCTTCGAATTCTGGTATGCAAGTGAAACAGATGAAAACTTACTTTGTAGCGCTCTCTCCGCCATACCGAGGAACCAGTGTCAAGTACTGGAATGATTGTCAGCCACACCACGATCAACTCAACTCAGAGAAGGGGCTCTACTGTTTCTGACTGCGCATGCTCTGATGTGACATCAACCCTTCCGGTACTACGAGTGCTACGTTGCTCTACGCGCCATGTCTATTTTTCTTAGACTGTGTGTGTAACGTATTGTTGAAGAGTAGTTTATGCGGTATTTTTGAGAAACAGTTGGCATGACGGTGCCGCGCCAGAGCTGCCTACCGCATGGGCAGCCTATTCCTTGGCTCAGGCTCAATTATCACTGATACCAATCTTTTTCTTCCATCTTATTTTAATCTTCACAATGTTAAATATTAACTATAAAATTTAAATATATTAAACAGTTCAATTTACTTAGAAAAAGCCGGCCGGAGTGGCCGTGCGGTTCTAGGCGCTACAGTCTGGAACCGAACGACCGCTACGGTCGCAGGTTCGAATCCTGCCTCGGGCATGGATGTGCGTGATGTCCTCAGGTTAGTTAGGTTTAATTAGTTCTAAGTTCTAACAACACTGTAGCATAGTGGTAAAAGTTTTCACGAGCCGCGACGGTGTATAACATTGTCATGGCACCATGGTTCTGAAGAGTGAAGGTTTATTGTGTTTGTTTTACCTAACAATTACGTGCCACCGCTTTCACAAGTGCGCAAAACGTACAGTGTTTTCCACTTCGGCGCTGCGCCGTGATCTGGCCATGGACGCCGTATCTCTGCTGTCGCAGGCAATAGAACGAGGAGTCAACTAGGTGCACCTCTCTATTGACACAGGCCGGTCGTCCGTGCTTAGAGCACAAGAATACTTCACGCCGCCTGTCGCCAGCGCTAACACTTCGTACCACATAGTTCCTGCCTAGCAAGCATTTCAAAATCCCAGTATGTACTGAAATGAACAGGCCAGATTAATTACGCTCCAAGGACAGTTATAAACAAAGGAATACCACTGGAAAACAAAGCTACTGAAAGAATTAAAGTATGTTCTTACTGCAGAAGTGCTGAAACCAACCACCACATGAATACCAGCCAAATTACAACTCGTTTGCGTGATCTGTACTTCAGATAAATTAAAATGCTACGGAGCAGTTCAGCTGTTGGGAAGCCGGAAGCAGTACGAAACTTAGGAACGGCGCCGAAGCGTAATCTAAATATATGTACCTCTGTCTAGCGGAAAACAAGAAAGAAAGAATACCATGCCAAAATCTTTTCGCCCTACCTCTTTTCCTGTTCCACTCACGATTGTATTTTAATGATTGTTGTTGCCCCAAACGAGTACAACTCTGATATCTTGCAACATATCAAATCGGCACTTGTGCACCATTTCTGTGATTCGCTTACAAGCGGCCAACGCTCGATCACAGCTCGTCTGGCGCATTACCAATTTCAACAGTCAGGCTATAGCCCGCAGCATGAGCTTTTTAACTCTGTCTTAAACCTACAATATGATCGTCGACGGCGTGTTGCTGCTCATAGTTCTCACCCCTACCCAGGCACAGTTAGAACAGCTTGCTAAGAACATTGGCAGTTGTTTCCTTATTGACTTCTGCCATGTCGAAATCACTCACTCATTCTGTGAATTACACTGAGGTGACAAAAGTAATGAGAAAGCGATATGCACACATACAGATGGCGGTAGCACCGCGTACACAAGGTGTAAAACGGCCGTGCACAGGGGTAGCTGTCATTTGTACACCGGGGATCCATGTGGAAAGGTTACCGGCGTGATTATGGCCGCATGACGGTAATTAGAAGACTATGAACGCTAAGTGGTAATTGAAGCTACACGCAAGGGACACGCTGTTTCCGAAATCGTTAGGGAATTCAATATTCCGAGATGCACAATGTCAAGAATATCCATATAATACCAAGTTTCTGACATTACCTCTCAACAGGACAACACATTGACCGGCGAACATCACTTAACACTGACGACTATACGCAAACGCCGTTGCTCACGGTCGTTAACAGACAAGCGACATATACTATGTGATCGAAAGTATCTGGAAACCCTGAAGGACATACGTTTTTCATAGTAGGTGCATTGTGCTGCCACCCACTTCCAGGTACTCCATATCAACCAACTCGGTAGTCACTAGATATTGTGAGAGGGGGGCGCTCTGAGGAACTCACGGACTTCGAACGTGGTCAAGTGATTGGGTGTCACTTGTGTCATACGTCTTGCTTGTGATTTCTACACTCCTAAACATCCCTAGGTCCACTGTTTCCGATGTGATAGTGAAGTGGAAACGTGAAGGGACACGTATAGAACAAAAGCGTACAGGCCGACCTCGTCTAATGACTGGCAGAGACCGCCGACAGTTGAAGAGGGTCGTAATGTGCAATAGGCAGACATCTATCTACACCAACACACAGGAATTCGAAACTGCATCAGGATCCACTGCAAGTACTGTGACAGTTAGGCGGGAGGTGACAAAACTTTGATTTCATGGTCGAGTGGCTTGCTCATAAGCCACACATCACGGTGGTAAACGCCAAACGACGCCTCACTTGGCGTAAGGAGTGTAAACATTGGACGACTGAACAGTGGAGGAAAGTTGTGTGGAGTGACGATTCGCGGTACACAATGTGGCGATCAGATGGCGGGTATGGCGAATGCCCGGTGAAAGTCGCCTGCCAGTGTGTGTATGCCAACACTAAAATTCGGTGGCGGTGGCGTTATGGTGTGTTCGTGTTTTTCATGGAGGAGATTGTACTGCTTGTTTTTAGCGGCACTATCACAGCACAGGCCTAAAAAATGTTCAAATGTGTGTGAAATCTTATGGGACTAACTGCTAATGTCATCAGTCCCTAAGCTTACACACTACGTAGCCTAAATTATCCTAAGGACCAACACACACACCCATGCCCGAGGGACGCCTCTAACCTCCGCCGGGACTAGCCGCACAGTCCATGACTGCAGCCAGCACAGGCCTACAATGTTGTTTTAAGTACCTTCTTGCTTCCCACTGTTTAAGAGCAATTGCATGGTTCAACACGATCGAGCACCTGTTCGTAACGCACGGCATGTGGCGGAGTGGTTACTAGAAAATAACATATCTAATGGACTGGTCTGCACGAAGTCCTGACCTTAATCCTATACAACACCTTTCGGGTGTTTTCGAACGCCGGCTACATGCCAGGCCTCACCGACCGACATCGATACCTCTACTCAGTGCAGCACTCTTTGAATAATGGACTGCCATTTCCCTAGAAACCTTCAAGTACCTGATGAACGTATGCCTGCGAGAGTGTAAGCTATCATCAAGGTTAAGGGTGAGCCAACACCATACTGAATTCCAGCATTACCGATGGAGGGCGCCACGAAGTTTAAAGTCATTTTCAGCCATGTGACCGGTACTTTTGATCACACACTGCAGCATGGAATAACCGCATTGATCAATGTGGGATGTATGACGAACGTATTCGTTTGGACTGTGCGGAGAAATCTGGCTTTAATGGGCTAGCAGCAGACGACAGACGCAAGTGCCTTTGCTAACAGCACAACATCCGCAGCGCCTTTCCTGGGCTCATGATCATATCGGTCGGAACGTAGATGACTGGAAAACCATGGTCTAGTCATATGAGTAAGGATTTCAGCTGGTGAGAGGCGAAGGCATGGTTAGAGTGTGGCGTAGACCCCACGAAGCCATGGACCCAAGTTGTCAACAATGCACAAGGCAAGCTGGTGGTCGCTCCAAAATGGTGTGGGCTGTGTTTACATGGAATAGGCTTAGTTCTCTGGTTCAACTGACTATCTGTTTTTAGTAATGAGTATGTTCGGCTACTCAGACCATTTACAGGCACTCATCGACTTCCGTTTCGAAACAACGATGTCACGTCACTGAGCGACAACTGTTCGCAAGAGGTTTGAAGAACACACTGGACAATTCGAGCGAATGATTTGACCACCCAGATCGCCGGACATGAATCCTATCTAAGGTTTATGGGACATAATGTAGAGGTCAGTTCGTGCGCAAGATCCTGCACCGGATACACTTCCGCAATTATGGGCGCTTATAGAGGCAGAATGGCCCAACATTTCTGCTGGGGACTTCCAACGACCTGTTGAGTCCATGCCATGTGGAGCTGCTGCATTATACCGGACAAAAGGACGTCCGACACGATATTAGGAGATACCACATCTTCACCTCAGTCTAAAGCGTGCTCTAGGCTTGCAAATTAATTCTTTGCTATTACGTGCTTATGTTTTACTTATGTCGTACCGATAGCGCTCTACTGTCGGTAAGTTTCACTACATTCGACAAAAGACTTAAAATCACTGCTAGGGTGAGGGTTCCATCGGTATGTCACGTCGCATGAATAGTCTTCAGAAGTCTGTAAACTCAGCTGGGAAAATTTTAAGATAACTAATTTATGACAGTGGGTGCTACGAAGGTTGGTTGGTTTGTGGGATTAAAGGGATCAAACTGCCACGGTCATCGGTCCCTTAAAAAAAAAAAAAAAAAAAAAGGACAACAGGAAAGACGGCAGACGGCACAGGACAAGAAATACTCAGACAGAGATGAGACAAAACAAAATCACACAGAGTGTGATGGTGGTTGGCCGACCATAGAGATAAAAAGGAAAAGCGAATCACCGAGAACACATTTAAAAACTCAGCTTAAAATCGTAGGCCAAAGGCCAGAATCAATATTAAAAAACAAACACTCAGATTAAAGGATAAAAAAACCTGCTCGAATAAAACGTAAAACTAAGCTAGTCATACCATTGTCGTCAGTTAAAATGGCAGGGAGCGTATCAGGCACTGCAGATGTCTGCTTGCAAACAGCTAAAAGGGGGCAGGCCAACAAAATGCGGGCCACTGTCAAAGCTGCCCCGCACCGACATAGAGGAGAGTCCTCCCGGCGCAGTAAATAACTGTGTGTCAGCCGGGAGTGGCCAATGCGGAGCCGGTATAGGACTACAGAGTCCCTGCGAGTGGCACGCAGGGATGACTGCCACACACCTGTCGTCTCCTTGACAGCACCGAGTTTATTACGTGTTGTCAGTTCGCGCCATTCATCGTCCCATAGCGCAAAAACTTTGCGACGTAAGACTGCCCTCAAATCAGTCTCCGGGAGGCGAACGTCCAGAGATGGTTTACTAGTGGCCTCTTTCGCCAGGCGGTCAACATTTTCATTGCCAGGTATCCCAACATGTCCTGGGGTCAAAACAAAGACCACAGAGCGGCCGCAACGAGTAATAGTATACAAGGACTCCTGGATAGCCATCACAAGACAAGAACGAGGGAAACACTGGTCGAGAGCTCGTAAACCGCTCAGGGAATGGCTACAGATCAAGAAGGACTCACTTGAGCAGGAGCGGGTATACTCTAGTGCACGAAAGATGGCGACCATCTCAGCAGTGTAAACGCTGCAGCCTGCCGGCAATGAAAGTTGCTACGAAGAAATTCAGGATGGGAAAAAGAACACTGGTTTCCTGAAGACCAGATGCCCAAATGAAGCCCAATTTCCTCGCAAGATTGAGGTCTCGAGACATGAAGCACTAGCTCTTCTGGACAAATATAAAGCATGGAATCTAAAGTGCTCTTGTTGAAGGAGCCACTCCATCAATCGCATGAATTAAACCAGAGAAATCACGAAAATCCTTATTTGTTATGTCTCAGCAGTGGTTTCTGAAGCCCACTACTTCCGATTATGAAACCTTTTAGTTACGGCCACTGATTTCAAACTTTCTTCAGCTCGATAAAGCGGAAATGTAGGCCGAACACACATAGCGTTGCGCCTTTAACCACTTGTAATGCAGGTGAGACAATGTGTGTAACCCTCATTGTTTTGTGTTCCTCATTCGAATAGTCAAATAATATGGGCTACAAAACAATTGCTACTTTAGTATTCAAACTATCAATTTAAATGAAGTACATCACAATACTATCTGGCCTAAACGCCAGACATGCACTCAACTTGGCTGATTTCACCTCATAAGGTTTGGAGACCAACATAGTGATACACTGTAGTTTATGGGCATCAACATGTCCTTTACTTCCAGATTTTACGTCTATTATCTTTAACTTGCAGCGTATATTATTTTACGTTGTCAGCTGAGTTGTAGTTCAAGGCATAGAAGATACCACTATATGAATCACTAGGAAAGCAACGAACTGCTGTTACGCAATTGCTCGTGATGCAGTCATTCTTGAACAATGGCGAGAGGACTAGGTGAACACGTGGAATAAAGATTAGCAGAACCTACCTTGGTGGGAAGTAAGAAAGTATCTTCTGTCCTGACAAACTCTAGCAACATCACTAATAAATGTATAAAAGGTATAAAAGGTATATAATTAACCGCGCAGATGATGTGTTATCCAGTCCAAAGACTCTCCACACTGGAGTATCATGTACAAGTCTCTTCTTCTCTGCGTAACTGCAGCGACCTACATCCATTTGAACCTGCTTACACTGTCACTATCTCTCTGGAATACTTAGCACACCACCACCACCACCACCACCACCACCACCACCACCACTCTTGTTTTGGTTAAGTTGTGCCAGGCGTGTCTTTTCTCAGCAATCTGATTCAGTACCACCTCAGTTACTGACACCTAATTTCAGCATTACCCTGTAGCACCGAATTTCAAGAACTTCTATTCTCTTCTTACTTGAACTGTGTATCACCAACTTTTCATTTCTATACAGAGCTTCACTCCAGATAAATACTTTCGCAGAAGATTTCCTAATGAATAAATTTCTATTGGATGTTAAAATTTCTGTTCTTCGGAAATGCTTCCCCTGGTACTGTCAGTCTACATTTTGTATCCTCTTCACTTCAGCTATCAGTTATTTTGCTACCCACATAGCAAAATGCGTTGAGTACTTTTAGTGTATCGTTTCATCTGATTTCCTCAGCACTGCTGATTTAATCCGACTACATTACATCACCCTTATTTTACTTTTTTTTTTTAATGCTAGTCTTAGAATCTCTTTTCAAGAAACATTTAGTTCAACTGCTCTTCCACATCCCTTACAGTCTCTGACAGAATTACATTGTCATCAGCAAACGATTTTTTCATCTATTCTCTCTTTGCAAAATTCTCCTTTGTTTTGTTAAAAGCTTGCTCCACGAACAGATTTAAGTGCAGGTACTATACGTCATTGGCTTTTGCGAAGTGTCACAAAATTTTACGACGAAACTTTCACAGACCATTGAGGCTCCGAAATTTTATTTTGAGATAAGGAACAACTGATTGGAAATGAATATTTCAGGCAGTGCGATCTTCTTGGTAAGACTGCTTTACCCACGAGCCTACTAATTGCACACACTCTTCCCCATGCTCCCCTCTCTGCCTCTCTTGCTTCCTCCTGCTCCCATCTAGCGCCGGAACAGGAAACTACTCAAGTGGGTAAGGGCACCCTGTGAACTGCAGCACTCCTTTCCCGTAACAAATCAAACCAAGTCGTCGTCCGCAGACTTGTAAAAGGTAAAAAACAATTAAGAAACCGGTCTGACGAGCCGATTTCGTCAAGCGTGCGCAAGAGCTTCGTTCATGACACGTGGTTATGTACGTCAACAACAAGCTTGCGGACCTGAAGGACATAGCTCCTCACAGAATATGAAGATCACTTTTAACAACGACAGCACTTCCTTTAGCACAAGGAAGGTTACGCATCAACAGAAAGTATGGTCGACACAACAAGTAGACAGATAGCATATTAGTATCGCTTCGCTTCACAAAGGGATGGAGGCTTATTTGTCGACAGAACGAACTGTTGCATCATCTACTTCTAATGATTCCCTTTTCCTTTACTGCATGATCTTCAAACAACATAGCGTCGTGGCGGAAAGCATTAAACTGTAGCACATAGTACCCTGTCCCACTTCTTTGGAAAGGGCATGCAGTTCAGTTTCCAAAACTTAAAAATGCTATCTAGCATAACATTACCTGGCACTGACTGATGAGAGAGAGACACGCTGCACATCATATTCCGTCCTGAATACACTAGCTGAAGAGCTCCTTGTCAGTCTGCCGACTGGATATTAGGAGGCAGTCCATGACGTTTGTCGCTTAGTGTATGTAGATCAACATCCACGAACTCTGCCACTCAAGATGCTTTGCGAAGAATAAAGGCGAAACTTGTATGGCACAAAAATCGTGTAATTAGATTGTCCACGAAGTGGGAATTATCAATATACTATAACATGCACATATACACAGCTGAGTACGGCAGGATTACAAAAACTGAAGCCGAGATCACCTATCAGTCTCTGCTGCTGGAGAGAAAAAAAAAAAAAAAAGTTTGGAGCTACTGTAATGACGTACATAGCAAAAACTAATTTTGAACAACGTAAAATTGATATGTTCAGGCACCTGTGTAATACAGGTACAAGCTTATTTTTTATTCCGAGTGTGGTGCAGCAATGTTCGCTGTGTCATCAATCGTGAATCGGTTTATGTACAATATTTATTCTGTCAGCCTGCCTGGAAGTATTATTTTATCTCGGTGCGTGAGCGAATTGTCACTAAGGCAAAAAGCGTAATCGGCTTGGGAAGTTGCTTACACAACAACGGTGTCTTTCGAACATCCGACCAGTGGCATGAGTTAGAGCATCGTATATCTGCCTCGCAGTGGTCAATAGCTGGTGACCGCTGCCTGCAAATTATGACGGCTCTTAGGTACCGCGAGAAGAGTGCAACAGAACTGAGCAGTCTTTTTCGAGGAACTAAGAGCTGTGTCGACCCAGAAGTACGCAACCGACTACACGCGATCAATTTGGCCTCTAGGCGTCCATTGCGGGAACAGTGCATATTCCCCTTTCGAAAATCAATTCAGTCAGATACCAAACTCAAGAAATAAGTTAATCACATAAATGCATTGTCCCGTCAAATCAAATACAATCAAAACAAGTAGTTAGAACTCAATAAAGGTGAACATAACCAACGACCACGATAACAACGTATTCCAGCTGGAGTGTGCCTGTCTTAGACAGCAGCTTAATGAAAGTAGATCACAGACATTTGACTGCCATCCATTCTTGAATGCCCCCATTTGTGAAAATCGAAGATGCTGTGCCTCTAACATCTCCTCTTGCTCGAATCAGGAGCCCACGAGTTGCGGCTAGATTTACTAGAGGCAGCTGTGAAACAGGCTGTAACCCACGTACGAAAATTTTATGAAGCCACCGTTCATCGTTGACCAAGTACAGCCTGGCGAGGGACTACAAGTGACAAGTGGTATAGAGCATAAAATTTAATACTTTAGGGGGATTATATCAACGTACAGCGTAATATCGTATAAAGCTTTCCCAAAACGTCTGTCTAATAGCAGTAGCTTCTGTGTAAGAGCAAGATTGTACTAAGTAATTTTCACATTTCTCTAAGTTTCAAGACTTAAGACTACGAAGAATCAACTGTTTCTGTAGTTTCTTGATCAGCGAAGGCTTTGCCTTTATGAAACGAAACTAGTTTAAAGTAAAACATTATACGTAAAGGGCGACACTTGACACCATGTGTGCGAACTCTGAAGCCCACCGAGCGATCCACTGTCCTTGATTTGAATGATCCGGTGTTTGCATTTCGCTGAAGCAACCTGCTTAATATTACTTTTTCCTATGTGAGAACGTCTAATTGCTCGTCGGCCGAACTTTTTAGTGTGACAAAATACCGTCATATAATCGATAATAATTAAGAGACTAATAATGCGTAAATAATGTTTGAGCCAACAATGGATGTACCACGTCTGTGCCGTGTTCGTTGAGCATTTGTTTTGCAGGTGACGTCAGCAGCCAATGAGTGATTTTTTACCAATTAGCTTTCTATTACGTTATAAACTGATGCAATGTTCAAACGCGTCTGAGTATGTAGATCCCTGCGTTCGTAGCGTTAATGTTGATTGTTGATGAGTGAGTACTGTCTGGTACATTTTATGACTGACAATATATGTGACAGCAGTGACTAATTCGTGGATTTTATCATCTAACGCCGTTTACTTTATATCGCGCAGTATGTTGTAAATACTTTTATGAACCTGATTCTGGTCCGTGGACCGAAACTGGTTATTCAATGAAGAAATTCTATGAGCCGTTCTTGCCGCTACCTCATTACGTTCTTCGAAACCTTTTCAGCTACGACACAGTCGGTTGACGTTGTGAAGACGTTGCGGGGCACTACTAGGGCACCAAGTGAGACAAAAATATTTGCCGAAATACACAGAAGCGCCAAAATACTTGTATAGGCATGCGTATTGAAATACAGAGACAAGTACTTGTGCAATTAGATCGGTTACTGCTGTACAATGGATGGTTATAAAGATTTAAGTGAGTTTGAACATGGTGTTACAGTCGGCGCACGAGCGACGGGACACAGCACCAACGTAGCGATGAAGTCGTGATTTTCCCGTACGACCACTTCACGAGTATACCGTGAGTATCAGGAATCCGGTAAAACATCGTATCTCCGACATCGCTGCGGCCGGAAAAAGATCCTGCAAGAACGGGACCATCGACGAGTGAGGAGAATCGTTCAACGTGACAGGAATGCAACCCTTTCGCAAATTGCTGAAGATTTCAGTGCTGGGCCATCATAAGTATCAGCGTACGAACCATTCAACGAAACATTATCGATATGTGCTTTCGGACCCGAAGGCCCACGCTTTTACACTTTATTACTGCACGACACAAAGCTTTACGCCTCGCCTGCTCCCGTCAACACCGACATTGGACTGTTGATGAATGGAAACATGTTGCCTGGTCGGGCGACTCTAGTTTCAAATTGTACTGAGCGGATGGAGGTGAACGGATATGGAAACAACCTCATGAAACCATGGACCCTCCATGTCAGCAGGGGACTGTTAAACTGACGGAGGCTCTGCTAAACTGTGGGGGCGTGTTCGGTTGGAGTGATATGGGATCCCTGATACGTCTACAGACGACTGACAGGTGACACGCACGTAAGCATCCTGTCTGACCAGCTGCATCCATTCATTCATGTCCATTGTGCATTGTGCACTGTGCATTCCGAGGGGCTTGGGCAATTCCAGCAGGATAATGCGACACCCACACGCCCAGAATTGCTATGGAGTGGCTCCAGGAACACTTTTCTGAGTTTAAACACTTCTGATGGCCACTAAACTTCTCAAACATGAACATTAGTGAGCATATCTGGAATGTCTTGCTACGTTCTTTTCAGAAGCGATCTCCACTCCTCGCACTCTTAAGGATTTATGGATAGCCCTGCAGGATTCATGGTGTCAGTTCCCTAAAGCATTACTTCAGACGTTGATCGAGTCTATTCTACGTCATTTTGCGGCATTTTCGCGTGGTCGCGGGGGCCCTACACGATATCAAGCAAGGGTACCAGTTTCTCTGGCTCTTCAGTGTGTAAGTAAACATCGATTCTAAAGTGAAAATTACAAAATAATAACTCTCGTATGACTCGAAAATAGCCCAGAGTTTTCTATAACTGTGAGGAATGCTCGCGCCGAAATGCATCCCAGAAGCCTAAAAAGTCCAATGCCAAGCGAATGTGAGAGCTACGGTAGCGTCGAAAAGGAAATGAAAATGTGACGCAAAGCGATTGCTTGGCTGGCCATTTGGGCTTACAGCGGCTATATAGGTCGCCCTCGGCCGATCTAAGGCAGCTGCCACGTGGAGTAGCTGTGTGGCCAGGCGCCAACCGTCCGCGAACTTTGAATACGGAGCTCCCATTACCGGGAGCAGCAGCAACGCGTCCGCACACTTTCCGGGACCAGCGCCGATCCCGAAGCAGCACTTCTCGGCAGATCCCGACATGCAGTGTCCTCCGCCGATCCTGAGAACCGTCTCTCGGTGGATCCGCTTACCCGCTAACATATCGCAGCGTAGAGTGACAGACTCAAATCTTGTACTAGGTTACGCACAGACTATTATGCTTGTTCATACAGTCGCGCACAAGGGAACATTTCTTCTGTTTGCTTACTGACTTAACGAAGTTGATTGCTTCTGCTACCCGGGTTCATATCCAATAGCATGTCGTTGCAACTCAGTCACGAGCGTGAAATGATGCTTCACACTATGTGTAATACGAGACTCGTGGAACATCGCATTAAAGGCACAAAACGTTTCACGACATTCGTATCTTCGATAGTCATTTTCGTTTTCTTAACCTGGGAACAATGAACCGAAATATCTGTCAACCGTGGCGCCTGATGAGCTAATAAAGGTACTGACAAAGGTGAGTGCGAATGCCGCCTTGTGGCGATGCGGGCATGTTACGTGGAAAGGAACGTTACGTCAGAGGGGCAGGGACGAATAAATATCATTCTAGTGACTATAGGAGGCGCAAAAGAGAAAAATCACTGACATAAGCGATTTTGACAGAGCATATTGTTATGTTCCGACATCTGCGAACGAGCATCTCGAAAAATTGACATTATGATCGGCTGATCGCGTGTTACAGACGCTTGGCAGTGGGGCAATATTTATGCTATTGAGACATTCTCCTGGACTTCTCTGGTAGTAATGAAAGAGACTATGACAGCTGTGGATTACGTAACATGACTGTTGCCAAATGCACCCCTTCATACTTTATGTTTTTCCTGGTGGAGGTGATACTTCCATCAAGTAACTATCCCTGTGGAAATGCCATAAATGTTCTACAGTTGTCTGAGGAACATGATAGTTAATTCACACTGATATCGTGCCTACCAAATACGTTTCATCTGAAGGCAATGGAACACATCTGGGACGGTATCGGGCACCATCTCCGCGCGCAGAAACCACCGACTGGTCATTCACGGAAATTACGTGACCTGTGCCTAGGCATCTGCTGCCACATACCTCGGGGAAACCTACCATGGGCTTGTCGAATTCACGCCACGCACAATCGCTACGATAAAATTGCGTTCCAAAAAGGCAGACCAAAATGCTACTAAGCAAGTGCTCATAAGAGAACGTGAGTACACCTAGACTTCGCCTACGTTAAAAAAAAAAAAAAAAAAAAAAAAAAAAAAAAAAAAAAAAAAAAAAACGAAACGTGGACAATGACAAAGACAGAAGCCTTTTGAAGTGTGGTGGCACACTAGTGATCTAACAAGGAATGAGTACGTCCTGCTATGAGTAAACGATAAAAACAATCTGCAATGAAGTACATAGTGAATTTAAGGAGAAATTGATTGCTGAAAACCGTATTTGAATTATCGTGAAATGAAATCGCAGCCTAGTAATTTAGAAATTCGTTTTGACTTCTAGCGAAACTTTAAAACGCCGTAGAAATCCCTGCCTTTCTGCGTGGCTTATTGTAGTCCTCTTCATAATCTCTTATAAATGTGCTTTTTGTGTATTTTTCTACTCGCGCTTTGTAAAAACAAATGTACTGAAGAATCCAGCCCACTACTCGTCCAAATTTGTTCCTGGAAAATATCAACAAATTCCTGCTCAGAGATGCGTAAATTAATCACAAATTATTGTTTAGTCCACTTCACAGCTCTAACTAACCCCTTCTTGAATCGAAATAGTAACCTTCATGTACGCTAAGGAACACACACAACCATCGATCAAAGCACTGAAAGCGGCAAACTTTGTCTTCAAGCACTCCCCGTCCCACCTATTCGATCTCAAACTCCGCTACGTACATACACATGGCGCCCTTATTAACTGTTATTAATCGATTCATGCAGTGTAACAGGAGAGAACGTGGGTGCACATAGACTTCGCCTACTTTACAGAAAGACAGTGCAAAACGTGGACACACACACACACACACACACACACACACACACACACACACACACACACACACAGAGAGAGACGGGGGGAGGGAGAGGGAGAGGGGGGGGGAGAGAGGGAGAGAGAGAGAGAGAGAGAGAGAGAGAGAAAGAGAGAAAGAGAGAAAGAGAGAAAGAGAGAAAGAGAGAGAGAGAGGGGGGGGGGGAAGGGGGGGAGAGGGGGAGACGGGGTGGCGGGGGAGGGGATAGATCTTAGGCAACTCCCATACTATTTATTAATGTCGTTGGCGTTTATGATGCAAAGTGTATGTCAGCAAGTAGCGGGCATCCTGTTCATGTGTGGTATGGATTAAATTACCCAAAATGAATGACAACAGTGTAAGTTGATGCGGAAGAGAGTAAGTTCGGCACATACGCAGTGAGGAAAATAAATTCCTAAGTTTTGTATAGAGGATGGTAGCAATGTACAACTCGTGTGGATCACTGCAGGGCGACAGACAGGTAATTATACCACTAGCGTCTTAGGGAGATGTCGGGAGAAAAGATATGCTAGTGGCGAAAGGAGCTGATGTACTTAGATTGAACGTGTGATTACAAGTTTGTTCTGTATAGCCTCAGACGGGCGTCGGCTATACCCTAGCGAAAACAGCGGTCGTGCACGCAATGTGTCACAAACAAAGGTCCCTTATGTAACTATATTCTCCATTAATGGGCACGGAGACCCCTGTCACGCCAACTCATCCTAGTTCAACTCTGGTAACGCAGTTATTTCCTCACTGGGACACGTAATGTTGTATAAATGCCACTCACGTCGCGTATGTTTGGACGCGTTCATAACTTGTGAACAGGAGACTGGCGCGTGGAAAGTCAGGACGACGTAGGAAACTATCCGGAAACAATGATCAAGCCTACCAAAACTCACTCTCGGCTAGTATGCAGTGAATAATGTTGAATACGCGGCTGGCAGTCGTATCCGGTGGTAACTTCATCTTGGCGGCAGAAAGGCAATAAACGGCTGGAGAGCTGAATAATTTACCACGTTATACCAGAAAAACGGCTAGAGAGAAAGTGCAAGAGGCTTAACGAACTTTTATCATAAAGTAATTTGTTTTATAATGTCGAATGCCACATTTTATTACGGGAATAACTGTCATATTATGCTGTGTGTAGGAACCAAAGACTTTGCTCCTCGCATAACAAAAGCGAAAATTATCACTGCATTATCTCAGATTTTTACTATTCTTTTTGTCGAATGTAACATTATCAGAGCAAGAACAAAATCGAAGACGATAAAGGGAAGTTATAACTGTAAATATTACTTATTACCACTCGATAGCAGGAAATAAACGAGTGCTCATCTATGATATATAATTAGTTGAGACTAACGTAGATGTTGCTCTTTCTAGTCATTCTAATTACTATAGAAAGTTTCAGCTACACTACGTCAACGTGGTGTTAGAGAGCTACTGGGAGATTGACAAACAAACGCACAAACGCGCAAACACTGCGACTTTCAACGGACAACGGATTCAAGAACAAACAAGAAATCTGCTCTTTTCTAACGTATTGCCACACGACCACACACACACACACACACACACACACACACACACACACACACACACACACACACACACACACACACACACACACTTAGTTTCAATAGACGCTTAAACGCCATTTGAAAACCAAGAATCATATTAATCTTGTCTGTAAAATCATAAAATATAATAAATATAACAATATAACGTGTATCTGCCCTAGCGTGTGGACAACAATCTCAGCTGCAATGACTATCAGAAAGAAGTCTATTCGAATCGCGACAGAGTAAAAAAAAACTACACGTTTGTTATATGACTGATGGCAAGAGAAGTTATAGCATACAGAACGCTATCACTTACACTGAATTGCTCTGGCTTAAAACATGAATGTATTCACTCTGTGAGATCGGGTGAATGACTTTAGCAATTTGTATATGACACCAGCTCTAACGGGGATGCAATACGTCTTGTTTACAGTTCGTAGCGATTAATTTCCTCTTATTATTGTTCTCATTTTCATCTAGCGTTTCCGTGTCAGAAAACTGCTACAAGTAGAGATATTGCTTAAAGCAGCACGGATGAAAGACAAGGAGAGAAAGATTGCACACTGACTATACAAAAACCACTCCAGCTGTAGGAGATGAAGGTCATGAAAGGGATGCAGTAGTTAAGAAGAGAATGAGAGGGACTTTTAGCCTACCTTAGTTGTTATTAAATTAGTGCATAGAGCAAGCTGTAGAGAGGGGAGGGGAGGGGGAATTTAAGTTCAGGGATAAGAATTACAAATTGTACGGTTTGCCTGCAACATCGTAATTGTGTCAGATAACAAAAGAGTGCAGCTATCAGTCGTCCTTTTTTAGATTTAATTACGCAAATCCAGATTTCGGCTAGTAGCTGGCCATTCTCAGTGCAGTATTTTCTATTCTCAATGCATGTAAGTCCCTGTTGTTCGGGTGTCAGTCACAGTTGTTTGAGCTGGATATTCAAAGAACTGTAGCTGACGTCCGAACAAGGACTTACATGCATTGAGAATAGAAAATACTGCACTGAGAATGGCTAGCTACTAGCCGAAATCTGGATTTGCATCTAAAAAAAGGACGACTGATTGCTGCACTGTAATTTATAAGTCATATAACAGTCGCTGGGTGCACCCACTTTCCGATTGGAAGGTAACCTGAGAACAAATAAGTTGAAAAAGCAGTTTAACGGTGTCTTGAAAACACATTATAAAATGAGCATCAACGGAAGTAAAACAACGATGATACAGTATCGTCGAATTAAATCCGAAGCCGAGAGGGAGTTGGATTACAAAAGAGCGCGCCAAAAGTATATGAGTTTTGTTATTTGAGCGGCTTAAGAACTGACAATGGCTGAAGTAGAGTGGATATCAAATGCTAAACGGCTATAGGAAGTAAACAATTTCTGAAAAAAAAACGATATTTTAACATCAGATGTAAGTTTAAATGTTGGGAAGCCCAAACTTTTAGCGTATTTTTTAACCAGATGCCACATAGTTCCTGCCTTTCCTATCGACATTACCTTACACTTAACGACATTTGATGATGGCTGCTAGTCATTACAACCAGAGCAAATTTTGCCCAAGTCTTTCCGCAGTTTCTTACGATTTTGGTAACTATACTTTCCTGTACACAAGCGCATTGTCAGCTCACAAGCACAGTGCTGCTGAATCGTTTATTTATATTGAGAACTTTATAGGTCTTATTATGCTTCTTGAGACACACCAGATGTTACTTTCGTCGACCATTCGTCGTCCATTATAACGTATTGGTTTCTATTAGTCAAATATTTCTCGAGCCAGCCACATATTTGCGAAGATACTCTGCACGAACGTATCTTGGTTAGTAGTCGACGATTTGGGACAGAGTGTCTAGCACCTTTCGGAAATCTGGGGAAACTGTCTACCTGTCCACTTGTATCGATTGTCCGCAAGATTCGTATATGACTAAATCAAGCTGTGTTTAACACGAATGGCTTTTTTCCTGAATCCGTGTTAGCTCTCTGAGAGAAGCTTTTTTTCCTCCAAAACATCGTAATGGTTGTTTAACGATCCTACAACATATTCTAAGCTCAGACGGATACGGCGATATTAGGCCATATTCTCTCTGAGGCGATACGACACGTTGCACTAACGGCCGCACTATGAGACGATTATCCACGCGACACAGGAGCGATATGCCAACGAGACACAGTAGGCGGCAATAGCTTCGCGTGTGGCGTGGTGCAGGCAGCCTCATCGTCGGCAACGTCCCAAATTGTCACGTACGTACTTTAGACTGGGAAGAGAGATGGTCCTGCTTCCAGCGTTAGAAACAATTTCGATATCATAGCTACATTTGTTACGTAGCACTGTATGACCCAAAATGCATTAAACATGAACTGGTCAGCACCTCCGTTTTTCACTGTAAACTTTTCAAAATATCCGCGGTGTTTTACTTCGAATATCACAACTATTGATAATAACTACGAGGTGCGACAAAGTAATGAGCAATTTTCTTTGCAAGATGTGGAAACCCTGCAGGCTTATGTAGCCACAACATCTTTGACCTTGGTCTATAAGCTGCTTCTAGTCCAAGCGGCACATCGATGCAGCTGCTCAGTCGTGAATTGTGCTGTAACAAGTTAACACGTGTTTGTCTCGTCATGGAAATGGAACCGCTAATATTAGGCAACGGTATGCCATTTGTTTTTGCGTTAAATTGAGTGAAAATACGACGACAACTTACAGGAAGCTTCAGAAGGCTTTTGGAGAGGAGGTTATGTCAAGAGCTCTAGTGTTTCGTTGGCATAAAATATTTAGTGAAGGCAGAACGAATGTCGAAGATGAAGACCGCAGTGGACGACCATCAACCTCACGGACGGAGATCAACTTGGCCAGGGTGTATGAACTCGTACGATCTGATCGAAGATTATTCGTGAAAATAATTGCAGAATAACTGAACATCAGTTATTATTAGAAGAACCGTTTCTTGATTGAAGATCTTGGTATGAGAAAGATTTGAGCAAAAATGGTCCCCAAAAAATCTCACACCACAACAGTGAGACACACGGAAAAAATGTGGCAGCCGATCTGTTAGAGCAAGCGGAAATCACTCCAGAATTGTTGAGCCGTGTTATCACTGGTGATAGTTGTTTTTTTTTCAGTGCGATCCAGAGACAAAATGCCAAAGTTCGCAATGGTGCTCAAGGGGAACACCCAGACCAAAAAAAGCTCGCACGTCAAAGTCAAAAGTGAAATGCATGCTTGTGTGCTTCTTTGATTCCAAGAGGATTGTTCATAAGAAGTGGGTGCCTCCTGTACAAACAGTTAACCAATACTACTACTACAAAGGAATTTTAGAAATACTTGGTAAAAAGATTTCTTCGTGTCCGTGCCAACATTGCCGATAGTTGGATTCTGCATCGCGATAATGCGCCATCCCATACTGCTCTGTCAGTACAGCAATTTTTAACTTCAAAACAATTTTCAGAACTATCACAGCCCTCTTATTCACCAGATATAGCTCAGTGCGAGTTTTTTCTTTTTCGCAGAGACAAAACGGCAATCAAGGGACACCATTTTCGAACAACACAAGATGCCCAAAAAGCTGTTACGAGGGTTTTGGAGGATATTACAGAAGACTAGTTACCATCAATGGCAGAAGCGCTGGAAAAAGTGTATGCAATTAAGAAGGGAATTACTTTGAAGGAGGCAACACTAAACTTCACTATAACGGTAAGCAACATTATTTCACATCAGTCTCATTACTTTGTCGTACCTCCTACAACCAGTTTATTATCCAGCTGCGCTGTCAAGGAATATAAGATGGGGAAAATTTTTTTGTACTTAATAATTTTCTCAAAATGGAATGAGGAAGTCTGCATAGCGGAGCACGCGCACGAATCCCTGAACAATGGTTGCATGTAGTATTGCTTTACCCACATTACATATTTGAGGCACATAAGGTGACTAAATATCCCTCCTGTACCGCAGAATACAGTTGGGTGGGACAGACAGAACTGTGTTCGCGGGGTGTTGTATCGCTGCCATTCCAGTAGGAACCGTTTAAGTCGCTTTAACTAAGTTTCTACGCGCTCCACCAATTCAGGTTGCTTCTGCGTCGTATCGCAGGTCGCGTCACGTATTCTATCGCTTATCGCATCGTCTCGATAAGAACTGTGCCTTAGTAATTCTGTGCACGCGATGTTTTACCCTTTAAGGGTGCTTCTTATCGCCCCTTCACACGAGACAGTTATTTAACATTTTGATACCTTCAGCAGAGGAACTAAGCATATACGTGCCAGAAGCAAGTCGAGGAGTATAACGTCTTGTTCGTCACCCACAGCAAAATATTCAGCAAACATAATAACTTTGTATCTCCCTTCCTCTTTACCACACACGGTCGGACACATTCAATATTTGGAGATATTGTAAATAGAGAATGAAACGGAATCTAGGAAGCGTATTAGAATATAGTTTTCTTTTTCTTTTTAACAGGGGTTTTTGTTTAAGGACTACGATGGCTAAAAAGCTGGAGGGATAATTATTTCAGCCATGTCTTCCATCAAAATTCCCTACACTTTTTTTCACTTGGTAAAATTGTGAACACAGATCGCCAGCCTGCTCTTAACATATTAACGCGATCTGTTTGTTATAAAAACATTTTGACGACTATTTCGAAAAATCAGGCGTTCACTTCAGCACCGAAAAATTATACAAAAAACAGATCTGGTGAATCAGGGGATGGTGGAGGTGGGGGAAGAGTCTTCTAATACATGTGCTGTTTATGAGTTTACGATCTCGCGCATTCTGAATATTGAATAAACAGAGCGTTTGTTATGCGTTTGAGTCATCGACGTCGGGAGTGAATCATCCAGCATTATTTAGCCCGCTGCTAACACATCACACGTGTGCGCGCGCGACCGCTTGCCAATGAACTCCACCGTGTCTGAACGGCAGTCACGCTGGAGTATCGACAGAGGCGATCTGTTCGCATCGTAATTTTTCTGCCCCAGGTAGCTGCCGATACTACTGTCAAGTTGTTACACGAAAAACACGCTCAGCCTGCCACGTGCATTGTACTGATGTCCCGAACTGATGCAATATGACCTTCATTCCTGTGGATACACCCTGTAACACGAGGAACATTGTGCAAGGCGCTTCTGCTATAAACCGTTCGGTACATCTAATTACTATCCATACCTAACAGGAGGGGCAGATGAAATTTCCTTGTTTCTTAACTTCAGAGTGTCTCCAATCCATAGTTTTCCATGGGATGCACATGTACTCGCATAGGCAACCGTGAATGTCTCTGCTGTGTATGGTAAACTACAATATTTACATAAATTTCATGAAGAACTGTAAATGATTATATCCTATAGCTTAGGAATACTTTTGTTAGTGATAAGCTGTTTTCAGTCTTAATGTTTAGTCGAACGCGTTACGGAGCTACAACTGGACACCTCCAGTTTCAAACAGTACGTTTGAGGATTTTTTTTCGATATTGCGTCTCCTTCAGCTTATCTTCATTAGGCAATGAAATTTTCAACTACATTGAAACTTCCTGGCAGATTAAAACCGTTTGCCGGACCGAGACTCTAACTCAGGACCTAGTCTAGGTCCGGCACACAGTTTTAATCTGCCAGGAAGATTCATATCAGCGCACGCTCCGCTGTAGAGTGAAAATTTCATTCAACTACATTTGTCAAATACTTACAAACTGCACTTACACTTAAAGTATTTCTTGGGTGAATGATGGTGTCAAAATTAAGCAGATGTGAAGAAAAAATCGCGTTAGACTAATACGAGTATTTTACGTTTCTGTTTCACTCACGTTGGCATATTATTTTAAAAAATATGCCGAATCTATACCGCCAAAACAGGTTGTCCACGACAGAATATTTTTCAGATGCTGGTATTATTTGGAAGTAAAAAAAAATAGCTAAACCGGCATGCTAAACTATGCAGTGTCTAGTGTTGCGTCTCTGTGTTTCGCTAGCAAGATACAAACGACCAATGTGTCCATATACCTGAACGTATGAGCAGGCGGTAGAGTTCCAGGCAGGGTACGCCCGTACACTGTTACTGAACTAGCTTTGTATTACACCGAGTGTCGAGGTGATGAAGTATTTGCAACGCTGGTGAAGCCCCTGCGTTTTTCTGCCCTATTAACCAGCTTACCCAGGGAGTAGGATTATCTCAATACTCTGGGTGGTATCCCACCCACGGTGAGACTAAGTTGTTTCGATGCAGGCAAGGCTTCAAAAACAGATGAAGTAAGTTTAAATACAGGAAGACTTTACACACATGGTGATTTATACCAGCCGACGTTAACTTCCTCCCGTAACGTATGCATCAGGCAGTTCACTAACCGCACTAAAATTGATAGTAGGTACATTTTGTAGTCTGATGATATACGAGGACAAGGGTTGTTGAGTGCATATATTAACCCTTCACCCTTCTGTCAACATATCGACAACCTGATTCAGTTGAGCCATACCTGATTATCATTGTCAACGTGTGTCACTGGACAGGATGGCATTGGCGAGCATTTTTGTGGTGCAGAGCATTTCTGGATCTCTAGCGTTAAGTGCTACAAGGGAATAATTTATAATGTGAGAGGTTGGAGCCAGCAGGGTGTTATGGGTCGATGTGGACAGTTATCAGAGTTCCACAGGGATAACATCAGCGCTAACGTCGCAGCCGCTCAGTTGACTGACTTCATGAATAAGAAGAACGCTGTTACAATAGGGAATCTGTCAGTCGGGGTTAAGGTTATTGTGTGACGTTTCACTATACAGAAATAACTGCACATTTTCACCTGAATTTTGCGACACGAAATCAAGGCGTTCAGGAATCTGTGCTATTGTCCGCCTTAGCGATTACGGGTGGAAAGACTGAACAGTAACTATGTGTGTTCAGGTAAATTTGTGTGTTTCATACGCCAGCCACGTTCGCAAGAAGATCCCGCCGCTCAAATTTAGACCTCTGGCTCCACTTTGTTAGTTACTATAACTAAATGATTAATATTGATCATGTAATATGTCATGTGGATAACGTTCGCTTCCTTGTCAGTCTTAAGGGGACCGCACCTACCCGTCGTCATAGATTTCATTCAAATCTATGATATATCGAGGGCTTGGCCAGAAATGGAAGTGACTGAAGTGGGAGCTCAAGATGATCAATCATTTAGAAAAAATGGCAATTTGGCGCTGGTCGGGCGAGGCACGATCGATTTACACAGCCAGTTCACAATGTGACCACCTCTCTAAAGCCTGAATAACCACGTTCCGCAGCTTGGACCGCTACGAGGATATTCAGTGAGGTTCTAGAAGCGGCCGACAGGAATCTGGAGCTTTACCAACTCCGGTGCTCTGTTTGCCAGTTGAGGATACGTGGCGCCAACAGCACAGCCGGGGTTATCCTACAGATTCTCAGTTGGGTTTAAGTCCGTAGACACTGGTGGACAAGTTTCAAAATGGTTCAAATGGCTCCGAGTACTATGCGACTTGACTTCTGAGGTCATCAGTCGCCTAGAACTTAGAACTAATTAAGCCTAACTAACCTATGGACATCACACACATCCATGCCCGAGACAAGATTCGAACCTGCGACCGTAGCGGTCGCTCGGCTCCAGACCGTAGCGCCTTGAACCGCACGGCCACTGTGGCCGGCGTGGACAAGGCAGTACGATAAATTCATCCCCGTGTTATTTGAGACAAGCACGTACTCAGAGCTGTGCGATACGTTGCATTGTCCTGGTGGTAGACGCAACCGTGCCGAGGAAAAAACTGCATGTAGGAATATTGTGAAAAGGATAGTTCCTATTCACCATATAGTGGAGATGCTGAGTCACAGATGGGCGTAGCAAAAAGGCTGACAGTGTTATTGTTGTGGCTATCTGCGATTCAGCATCTCCACTATATGGTATCAACTATTCTGTTCATAGTATTTTAACATTCCAGCACGTAGGGGTGGGACTTGCTTCCAACAATGTACTTGTTATGAGCTATTGTGCCTTCCGGAACGACGAAATCACCCAGGGAATGTGACGAAAACTTTCACCAGACCATAAAATTCGCCTGCCTATTCGCCTGTACAAATATTCCCAGCCTGTCGTCTATGGCCTGTGGTGCGTCACAGTTTACGTGTCGCGGTTTTGGACAGCATTTAGTCATGCACCTTATACTTTAACCACAGTGACATGCGAACAGTTTACACACTTAGCCTCTTCGAAGTCGTTCCACCCTTGTCCTGAAGGCAATGATCATTCCCTGTTGGACGTCAGATAGTCGCTCCGTTTACGCATTACAAAGTGACTGCACTGAATTCCGTATCCCCCTTCTCTCCCCCGCAGACGCACGTGACTGAGGGTTGTACCCTCTGCTGGGGACGAAGTTCTAGCGCTACTGAGGCGCTTCGCCTTCTTATATGGTGTGTTGTTGATATGGGATAACATGGTTGTGGTCATTTCTTGACTTTTGTGCTTTTTTCTTTTTAAAAGGTTGAAAGGATAGTCAGAGCGATAATAGAAGAAATGGGAAAACGAACGGTCCAATTGACTGGCCAGCGTGATTTTTAAATGAAAGAAGACAGGACAGTAGAAGTGTGAGGAAAACGAACGCCCCATTGGCTAGCCGGGAATTACGGTTAAATGACAGATTAAAGGAGAGGAGGAGGAACAATAAGAGATAAGTGAAAGGCCATTATCCTGGCCTCCTCTTCTTGGCGGCGTCTTGATGGTGGTGGTGGCAAACAATCTTGAGGTGGTGGAGTGGGGAGGGGGGGGGGGGGAGAGAAAGAAGTCAGAGAGTGACAGATGAAGAAGTGGAAAAAGGAAGGGCCTGTCATGATTAGGCCGGCATTGGGGACGGTGTGGGTGAGAACGGGTGGCGTGCTGGGGAGGGGGGCCTTAATGACATGATATGGTGGGAGATGATCGATGATGTGTGAGAGAAAGAGAGAGAGAGAGAGAGAGAGAGAGAGAGAGAGAGAGAGTAGTTGGCATGAAATGAGGTGGCTAGTGTATGCGAAGTCAAGGGGTGCGGAATAGAAGGTCAGGCCATCGAGTGGTGGCTAGACGATGGACACGGGTGCCCAGGGAAAGGATTAAGGGATTAGGAGAGTGACGGGTTTGTTGGTAAAAGGAAGTGGCTGCAGAAAGGATGCGGGTACGAAGGAGCGGCACCTCGGCCAGGATGTGGAGCTCTTGGGTTGGGAAGTCGAAGGGGAGGTGGAGGGCACGCCGGAGAGCCCGGTTCTGGACGGTTTGGAGTCGCCGGAGGTGGGTGGGGGCAGCATTGCCCCACACCACCACCGCGTATTCAAGGATGGGGCGAACAAGGGAGGTGTACAATCTAACAGCAAGGTGTGTAGGGAGTGAAGAGGTTGGATTGATGAGGGGGTAGAGCAGGCATAGCCGCCCCATTGCCTTACGACGCACGTCATCGATGTGGGAGGACGCCCCCGCCACCGCAAGTTTTTTATACCCTCAACTGCTAGTGCTGCCACCTGCCTTCTGGTAGTAGTACTGTGACGTAGAGCATAGGCAGTGGTCACATTAATGTGACTGAGCCGTGTAGGTTGGACTGCAGTTGGCGCAGTGGAAAGCGTACAAGACGATAATTTAAGGGTCGTAGAATCTAGTCCCAATGTGGAAACTGTTTTGTGCTTGTTTGTATTCAATGTTTACGTTACTTACACTGCAAAGAAACCGATAATGAACAAAGTAACCCACATGCACACAGCGCTTACGCTAAAAAACCGTCCTGGAAAATTATTGCCAGTAGTCTATGTATGGCCTTTTTGCACTGTGTATTAAAAAACTTATAGATGAGTATGCGGCAAAGCACAAGAGTGTAGTCATTCCTTCCTCAAATACTGGGCGAACTTCAAAAATTTGACTGATGTGATTAAGCCCTACGCGCAGGAGAACAAAATTCTTCTGCTAATTGGCTCAAGGGGAATACAGACAAATCCACGATTATACAGCGTGACTTTTCAAGATAGAAGGTTGCCATCGTATATTATCAATATGACTTCCTTCAAATGTATTCCTATCGTGTCACTCTGCGATAAGTAATTTTATCATCAGGTAAAGAATTTGATCAAAACGCTTTAAAGTTGCTCTTGTCTCATCGAGAGAGAGAGAGAGAGAGAGAGAGAGAGAGAGAGAGAGAGAGAGAGAGAGAGAGAGAGAGGACAAAAAAACAATATCACACCCCGAAAAGACTGCATCGAATCACATTCCATTGTGCATCACTGGTTCCCTTCTCCAATTTTTGGCGAATGGATGTGTTACGCGTGGTTTGCTGCCAAACCGTGCGCTGAGAGAGAACCTTTTATCCGTATGTCAATTTTGTTGTTGTATAGAATCTTTAAAATAACGATGTAATAGTAAAAATGCGGCGATTATAGCGTTCCCAACGTGTCGAGAAAATTACTGCTTCCCTGCTGTTACGATGAATATCAAACCAGCACGTGTAGATTATCAACTTTCATTACTTTAAAGTATCTAATTTTATTTGCTAAGTTCTCCTGAATGCCGTTGATCCATTGATTTCCAATCCAAAATTTTTCTTTGCCCTTCATTTTTATGCATTTTGTGAAAATATTAATAAACTTAAAAATGTTTTTACATCTGGTCTCGACCCTATGACCCTCTGATTACCGTTCTGTGTTCTCCCCTCTGTACCATCTGCTGCCTGGTAACTAACAGATGGCTCCCTGCCAAAAACTTTTTTTAAGTATTGACCATCTGGAGCTCCCATTTCTGCCACTTTCGTTTCTGGCTAAGCTCTGCATATACAACTGATCTGGATGAAATCTGATTGAGATTAGACGCGGTCCCCTTGTTAGTCGAGAATGAACGCTCTACTTATGTGCAACATAGGGACATCGATGGCAATACATGCCTAAAATATTTAAGAAATTTATTCCTAATACAGTTTTACTCCTATGGAAATCAGTTGGAAACTGAATATAAAAGGCTCAGAGAAAACCCCTTGTAAAATTTCGAAATACTATTATCAAAGAGTAAAAAACAGTTAGAACCTATAAATGAAACTATTCCTGAAACGATTTTAACGAGCGTGCAAAAATCGCAAATATACTACATTATTATTATTATAATAACCAAGGAAACAATGGTGATCTACATCCTGGATGAAGTTATTGCTCCGAGCACGGTTATAAGAAAATGTTATGATCTTCGGAGATCCGAGGCAGCGGAGCACAATTCGCATGCAGCTGTCAACGTTGTTAAATGCTCCCATTGGAGGGATGAGACTGCCTCTTGCGATTGACATAACTGCAAAGGAAACATCGGCACGAAGAGCCATTTTCTACATTCTGTTATCTGCTGATGAACGCAGGCCGATGAGTATGTCAGCTGACAAGACAATTTGTAGATCAAATCTTTTTGCCGCAATATTTGAGTACAGACTAGTCTTGCAATCTTCAGGTGTTTACTGGCGCCAGGACACTGCACGTCTTCATTCAAGATCCCAGTGGTGCATTCTTGAGTCGTTCCGCAGGTATTTCTTAAAGGCTTATGCTTCTGTCGTAACCATGCCCTCCGTGGCGACCGCTCACTTTATCGATAACAGATCGATCTTCTCCGTTCCGTAACATCGGATGCGGCAAATGTGATACAGGGGAAAGCAATAAAGCCCATTCAGGCGCGTACTGTGGAACAACGGCATACTATTCCAAGGCAGCAGATCAGCTACTGCTGAATACTATTTCTATGAAACTAAAATTACGTCCCATACATACAGCTTTAGGGATTACCATTAAAGAACCAGCGGAAATACGGCTGTGTGAAGGCATCATCAATCGGGACAACATTACCAGTTGGACACCACTTCATCCTCTACGCAACCGCTGTGTTTCAGTGATTTTGCTGAAGAAAGAAGATCGAGATGATATCGATAAGGCGGGATTTTACGGCGGGAGGTGCTAGTGACATCGCAGTCTTATAGTAGAAGTGCATGGGCTCAAGCAATGTTTGCGCGACGACCTTAGAGTACACCAATGACGCACCTGCGGGGTATTAAACGGAGAAGCTCGGCCTACTTTCGCAAATGCGCAAAAGACGGCCAGAAGACTCTTCGTAGCGGTATCGTGGCAAGTTACTGAAATCCGGCAAGTCTCCCGAAATTCCATGAAACCGTCCATACACTGGGAACGGTTGAAATGACACACTATAAATATTTTTTGTCGAGAGGTTTGGAAGAATGAAGAAAGGCATATCGGAAGTTGCTATTAAAATTAAAATAAACATTTCCTACGACTCTTTGTACCGTGCGGGTAAAAAGCTGACTTCCTGCACTACAGGAAGCAGACTGGCATGAGATCCAATCTAATTTCCGGAATGCACTGAGAGCAAAACGCCCGCCTTACTGGAGGCAGGTTCGGAGGATCTCTTTCACATTTATCCCCACAGGAGTGTTCTCTACCACAGATTTTCTTGCTGCAGTTCGCAGTGCGACAAGGTTCTGTAATATAAACACATTAAGAGAAATTTAACAAGAATGTGTTTCTACTTTTGAAGGCACTACAATAGGAGACTAAACATTTTTACCTGACAATTACGTTTACCATCCGTCAACACAAGACACTTTGACATTCTTATGTCTATACTATTATAAAGCCGTTAAAAGTAGGCAAATTATCACTAATTATGATAAAAGTATTAAATATGTATTACATAATAACAATATTGATTATCCTTATCTACCAAAACTGCCATCGTACAGGCGTATTGTTTTTGGTCTTTCGCGAAACATTTTGTTGGTAATATGAAATTCTCCGTGTAAATGACGACCATCATTGAGTAATTATGAAACGCTCCACAAAATAATGCGTAAAAGTTTTCATTATCATGTAGAATCCATTTTCAGTCATTTACAAGGCATACTGTGATAAGCAACGTCCATTCAGTTTCCGAAATCTAGACCAATAAGCTGTTCTGTACAATTTTACCAGTTCCAAATATTTCTTGTAACGATTGAGATTACTTCACTACAACGGTTATACCGATTTAGACCTTGAAGCTTTTCTCCTGTCATACTCAGCAATTACAAATCTTACATTAGTTAAAGCGCATGTCTGAGACTAATTACTTGCTAGTAAGCGTGGCGTGATCAAACATACCACATAGTTTTCCATTTTAGTCTTAGTGGATATGGTTTATCATCATCTTGCTCCCACCTGGGGATGATTTAAATGTGGACATGCATCAAGTGAATGACCGACGAATAGTTCTGCAGTACAGCGTTGTGATGGATGAGTGCTGAAACGAAAGGGAGGAATCCAACTAGGATTTTGCCCTACTTCTGTCTGAACTCACCGAAAGGGCCTCCGAGATCATCATCCCCGTGGGACGAACGGACAACCAGGCAACAGACTGATTGCTATGCCTCTACTCGTTGGAAATGGCAGTTAAAGGGAGGCGGTGCGTGTGAAGGTGATCAGGAACTGTGTGCGTTACAAGCAGATTAAAGCTCCAGTTGCAACTAACAGCGCGAACGGCTTCGGCCACCAGCGTCATTTCCAAATGTTTGCATCTACTACTATACTCCTCAAGTCACCTTATAATATGTGCCGTAGGGTATTGTGTGTGCCGTGTCACTTTCCCATTTTCCTGTTACTGTCGCATATGGTTCGCGGGAAGAGACATTGCTGGTAAGCCTCCTTGTGGGGTCGAATCTCTATGTTCACGAGATATATCCACCAGCATGCAATATACTGTGACCCTTCTAGG
The DNA here is from genome assembly GCF_023897955.1 of Schistocerca gregaria. Classification (NCBI taxonomy): domain Eukaryota; kingdom Metazoa; phylum Arthropoda; class Insecta; order Orthoptera; family Acrididae; genus Schistocerca; species Schistocerca gregaria. The sequence continues at coordinate 415,282,803 of NC_064923.1, forward strand.
AATGGACGCTCTCTGAACTTTAACAGTAGACCACAACGTGATGCAGAACGCCTCTTGCAGCGTCTGCCGCTAGAGTTAGGTGAGTATCTCCGTGACTCTCTCGCTCTTACTAAATGAACTTTTAACGACAGATGCTGCTTTTATTTGGATCTTCACGGTTTCTTTCATCAGTTCCACATTGTACGGATCCCGGATCTCATACTGACGAGCAATACTCAGGTATTGGTTGAACAAATATTTCTTAAACTACTTCCTTTGTTGTTGGATTACATTTCCTGAGGATTCTTCCAATGAAGATCAGCCTGGCATCCGAACAAAATTATACACCAATTTAAAAAATGGAACCAGTTACATAAACAGAGAAAGTAACAACAAACATCATTAGACCAACGAAGTCTGAATAACATTATGTAAATAGTTATGTACGAGGTCTGTTCAAAAAATTTCGAAACATTCGTAATTTCGCGCCAACAGTGTGCTGGAGCGAAATGCGGTTGGCATCCCTGCACACGCCTGTGTTTAATGTTTAACTGCCGTAAGTTTCACTGTTTTATGTCATTGTTCAGTGCTCTATTGAGTAGAACGTTGTGCCTTACAGTTTGCTAATTTCCAAGTCACAGAGAGGAGTAAAGCGTCTGCATTACATTTTGGGTGAAACTCGGGAGCCGGCCGTTGTGGCCGAGCGGTTCTACGCGCTTCAGTCTGGAACCGCGAGGCCGCTACCGTCACAGGTTCGAATCCTGCCTCGGGCATGGTTGTGTTTTATGTCCTTATGTTAGTTAGGCTTAAGTAGTTCTAAGTTCTAGGGGACTAATAACCTCAGATATTAAGTCCCATAGTGCTCAGAGCCATATGAACCATATTTTCTTAAATTTTAGCTATGATGTTACAAATGCTGCAGCACGAACAAAACAGACGACAGCTAAATTCTTCATGAACTGTACACATGTATCTGCTTTTACGGAAGTTATGGCGGCTATCATCCTGTTCTTCACTTCTTTCATTTATTGTCTTACTACACGTTCACGGAAATTGAACTTTTTATTTATGTACACCAGAGACATAACAATATGACTTGCACATGGTCAAGAAAGGAAACGTGCTTTTTAACAGTGCTAACATAGAATTCTACGCGTGTTCATTTCCGTGAATGAACTGTGTAGCGTGTGGTTTTGGAGTCAAATAAAGCCGACAACTGTCACTACAGCACTGAGAGTTCTATCTCGCGTTACCCAGCTACTGTCGTGTGCCGAAGGCGCTGTCTCTCTTGAGTTGGATATCCTGTGAGTGCGCACGTCAACGTTAGATACTCGTCCCCGTGAACCTAATTCTTAAGAGAGAATGAGTCGACGAGTACGAAGCGACTGCAGCGTCACCTTTGTCAGACTCGTCAAACTCACTGAGCTCCAGCGGTAAGGAAGGAAGCCGATATGGCACCGACGCCTTCTGATGTATGCAACCCTCGAGATCAGAAACGGAACGAGTTAAGAATCTGATCTCCCAGACCCGCCTGCCGTCTGATCGACACGAAGACCAAATACAGGACTCTTTCATGTGTCTTGTTTGGAAAAACCTGCAGACGGGATGTACGTAACAGAGAATTGAATAGGAGAATTTTTGATAGCAGGCTGGATGGGAACGCGCTCCAGCTTGATTGTATACAGTGCTGTGCGCTTTTAAGCACGACGAAAGCTTAATTTTGCTGACTATAAGTGGACACAGAATACGCTTATGTTTAATTAGAAAAAGGTCTATTCCAATTAATAGATATGCTACCATACATGACAGTAGAATATTAGCATGGAGTCCGCCTCTCAGCCAAGTCGTTAGCATGTCTGTCCGCCATGCAGTAGGCCCGAATTCGATAACCAGCCAGGTTGGGGATTCTTTTCTTCTGGGGTCTTATTATTTCAAATGGTTCAAATGGCTCTGAGCACTATGGGACTTAGATGTTAATTCCCTGAGTCCGCTGGAACTTAGAACTACTTGAACCTAACTAACCTAAGGACATCACACACATCCATGCCCGAGGCAGGATTCGAACCTGCAACCATAGCAGTCGCGGGGTTCCGGCCACTTATTCCACCACCACCACCACCACCACCACCACCACCACCACCACCACCACCACCACCACGCATATCGCTCAGTGTGGGGTCCCCTGTAAGACTTTCTACTCGGCGGCCGAACTTTCCCGGGTGGAAATTCCTGGCCATCAGTGGTATCATTTCACTGGCATGGACTACAAAGGCAAATCACTTCTGAACGAGAATTCACTATAGTTCAGAGCCTCTCACCTTATTGTAGTATACCTATACCACCACCCATTCCTTTTGACAATTTCTTCTCATAGGAATGGAAAATGTCTTTCTACAACATGGACTATTTAACTGCTTTGGGCTCTTACCAGACTCACAAATTAACCAGTGTTACGATATGCCTAAATTGGAAGTCTAGGTCACACAACTGTACCCAGCGGTGCACCACTGAACAGTAAAAGCTGCCAGACAGCTGTCACCACAGTCTCGTCTGACCATCTGGCCGCCATCAACGTAGAACAGGTTGAAGAGAGACTCATCTGATACGCCTCAGTTTTGCAACTCAGCTCGCTAGGGAAGTCATTGACGCTACTGCTGGTTTCTGACGGTTTTACGATTCTGTGGATAATGGAAACAGACTTCATAATTGCGCCCCTAGTCCAGTTTGCAGCATGAGGCTTCTTATTGACGATGTTGCAAAGTCTACACAGTTACAGTGCTGCGGCCCAGAGTCAAAAATTTCGCGAAACTGCACTGTCCGCGACAGCCATTCAGGCACAATGATACGAGTAGTTGTTGCACTGTGTGGTCCTGTGCGCGCGCGCTGTTCTAATGGGTCCACCTAACAACTCACTGGTGAGGCATCATGCCCTGTACGAGCCAAATTGTCACGATATGATAAATTTGCTTCCTGAAAGCAATTACTCTACCCATTTGGCAGACATTCTCATTCTGATACAGTGTTTTGTCGAAGGTGCTTATTAGCACACACTTCCTACTTCCTTTTACGACTCTTCAATCATGTAAGGGAGAGCACTGCTTACTCAATGGGCAGGGCCTTTATGAGCCAGGAGGGATCTTGCAGAAAGTCCTGTCTACTGCAAAGAAAACCTCTCTATCAATGTTAATATTTTGTATGAGTTGGTACGTGTGCTATGAAGTAACAGTTACAATAAAACCAAACTTGTTTTAATGAACAGGGTACTCAGCAACAGTCTGAGAAGCTTATAAGGGCGTTCCAGGGTAAGTTGTGCTAAGCACCAGTTAAGAAAAAACTATGTTGCGCGTACTCTAATTAGCACTGACAGTAGCCCGTCAGGAAGCCGCGAGCGTAAATCCAAGCAGTTTGCACGCGTTAAAATGTCATAATGCAAATACATCTGGGGGTCCGTGAGTTGCGTCTTGTACAAAAGCCCATTGCCGGTTACAATGGGCCCTTTTCGGAAATAATGAATTTAAGTCAGATACGACAAAGCTACGTATGTCTGGTTTGAGAAAACGAAATCAAGAACATGGTTGGTGACACTGTCTCCGGCAGGCTGCTTGAATTTGTGCGCGCAACCATCTGATTGGCTAACTTCAATACTAATCAGATCGGAAAAGGAGCAACCCAATGAATTTTTTCCTGTTTTTCTCAGAACAATCTACCCCACAACATTCTTACAAGCTTTTCACAGTTTTTGGCCAGCCTGTATAGTACGCCACTTGAGTGAAACAAAACGCCAACAGCAAGCGACTAAAATTAGGGAATTATGTACGATGTAGGGCGTATGTTATATTCCATGGTATAATCACACGATGTACTGCTTGTCGTATATCGCAACATGTAATATACTGGTAAATATTTTTGTAGATGTATTTAATACATACTTTTTATGATTGCTAATTTCATAAAAATGGGTTTCCTTTTTGTTCGAAAATGTGTCAATGTAACAGCAACTAATCCAAAGTGCGGTAATCTACTTTACGTCATTGCGGATCGCAGAACGCTCTTTATTCTTTCCAGTGCGCTCCGTTTTTGCTCACGCATTCTGTTTCGATTTGAAGTGGAGTCAATCAAGTAGACTGACCTTCTGAATTGCTTTTAAATGCTTCATTTCTTTCACTATGTCTGACACTTCACATTTTCACTTTTAGACCTAACCTTGGTCCTCTGTTCAAGCTATAATTTCGGTAACTAGGTTACAATAGTAAGAAATAACTTCTATAAATTTAGCTCTTTTTCTCACGTTCACATGTTTTTATGAACGTTTAAAATGGTGTCAGATACATGCTTTGTGTGATGTATGGGCCTCGGTGTAGAAACCTGCTCCGGCTGCCTCCTCCACCCCCCTCCACCCCCCCCCCCCCCCCACCCGTTCCCACCCATCGGTGAGGACAGAGCAAATAATGACTGAGCAGTGACGGGGGCTGGAAGGCAGGGCTGAGGCTATGCAGGAAGGCATGCGGACAATGCGGCCTGCTGCTTGCTCCTGTAGCGATCGATGCGGCGTGCGGGCGCGCTCCATTGCCGACCGCCGCAGGACAACCATTTTTTTTTTTTACCACTTTTATTGCACACTATTTGCCAAGTTGTCGAAATGAGTGTTCGCACGCACTTGCTGCGCAGGCAGACGCACAGATCTTTTAGCGCACCTACATAGTAAGCGCCACATGAACCAAAACGACCCTCTTTCACTTTGCCCATTGATGGATTTGTTATGAATAATAACCTCTAAATCGTAGCAAATCGCTGGCAGCATTTTAATGTAGTATGTTTTGTTCAAAACCTACTTACACTTCCGCAGTGCTTTGTAATGCAGGCACGTACTCGGCATGTCGTGAGATACAGTGTTGCCATTGTTAAACATCACAATCAACATCACTATACCGAAGACTGGTTTCATGTGCACTAAAAACACAAAAGTTTTGGGGCAGCGATATGCACATATACCGATGACGATCGTACCGAATACACAAGGTATATAGATCGGCAGTGCATTGGCGGAGTTGCCATTTGTGCTCAGGTGATTCATGTCGGAAGGTTTTCGACATAATTACGACCGCACGATGGGAATTAACTGACACTGAACGCGTCATGGTATTGGAACTACAGGCATGGGGCATCCCATTTCCGAAAAAGTAAGGGAATTTCGGAGTTAATGGGGTATAGTAGTAGACGACCGACCCGAGTGCCTTTGCTAACAGCACGACATCGCCTGCAGCGCCTCTCCCGGCGTCGTCACCATATCGGCTAGAACCTAGACGACCTGATCAGAAGAATCCCGATTTCAGCTGGTAAGAGTTGATAGCATGGTTCGAATGTGGCGCAGACACCACATAGCCGTGGACCCAAGTTGTCAACAAGGCACTGTGCAAGCTGGTAGTGGCTCCATAATGGTGTGGGCTGCATATACATGGAATGGACTGGGTATTTTGATCCAACTGAACCGATCACTGACGAAACTTATGTTCGGCTATTTTGAGACCATTTACAGCCATTTATATACTAATTTTCCCCAAACAACGATGGAATTTTTATGGATGACAATGCACTATGTTACCAGGCCGCAACTGTTCGCGATTGGGTTGAATAAAACAAAGGTTTGAAAAGCAAGTTTCGTCTATAAACGAACGTAGCGGAAGCAGCAGTTGGGTTACTAATCAGGGTTATAAGCATGCTTCAAAAAAATTTAAATTAGCCTCTGGAAATTTCGAATTACCCGGAGGGCGCACACGGTAGAGTGTGAGAGTATACGTTCGTAAATAACCGAAGTCGGCATCTAAGAATTCCACTTTGTATGTTTCGAAACGCTCGTCTCAAATGCAAAAGAGTCTGATATCTTTCTTCAGACAGTGATACACATTGTTCTATAAAATTCACCAGGAGCTTTTTTTAATTTATTTAGAAGGTATAGAGGTGCCTTGGTTTTCAATGAAACTTCGTTATCAGCACATTTCACGCTCTAGTGAAGAAGCCACTGCATGTGTTAATACCTTCTGACATCCAAGGTCACTGAGCTACCCACATTGTAACCTCTTGCATTGATGGCTCATTTATTTTTGCATTAATTTCATCTTCCGCACGAAGATGTACGCTGTCAAGTCACATTGATGTGAACACCTATCAAAAGTTGGAATGACCACCTTTTCCAACCCGGACCGATGCGAGGCATGCAGAAAGAGTCTGTGGGGTAGTGGTAGGTACGAACAGGGATGTGGAGCCATGCCGAGTCCAGGGCCTTGACCAGCTCCGATACGTTGCTCTTGACTATCCATGGCGCGAACAACCCCATCGAGATGGTGCCACATTCTCGGTTAGTTTTTAATCTGGGGAGTTATTTGGCCAGTAGAGTGCAATAAGCTTATCCTAGTGCTCTTCAAACTACGTACGTACACTGCGAGCTGTGAGACACCATTCTTCTTTTGGGAGACGCATAAACAAACTGTATGTGGCGGTTGACGTAGTCCCCAAGAATAGATGCATAATTGTGTTGGTCCACTTTGCTTTCAAGAATGACGAGATCACTGAAGCACTGCCACGGAAACACTGTCCAGACCATAACGTTCCCTCCTAGTTGCAGGGTCTTTGCTTTCAGAAGCTTCACGTCATACACGCGTGTACGTTATTTGTACGTTGGAGCACAAAACTTCAATCATCTGAAGAGGCCACCTGCCGCCACTCAGGAGACGTCCAGTTGCGGTAATGGAATGCGAATTCCAACCTTAGTCTCCGATGAACAGCAGTCAGCTTGTCTGCATGAACGAGGTGTCCGCCGAGGAAGCCCATACACAGCAACGTTCGCCGAACGGTCGTTAAGGGGACACTACTGGTGGACTGTTAGTTCATTTTGGAGTTAAGCTGCTCAACAGTTTTACGTCTATTCGTCCGCACGACTCCGCAGGCTTCGTTCACCCTTGACACTTATGACTCGTGGTGCACCACGGCGACTAACCTAAGGACATCACACACATCCATGCCCGAGGCCGGATTCGAACCTGCGACCGTAGCGGTCGCGCGGTTCCACACTGAAGCGCCTAGAACCGCTCGGCCACCAGCAGCCGGCGGCAGACTAAACAGATTACAAACTTAGCCGTTTCGCAAATGCTTCCGGCCTTGGTCCGAAAGCCGATGATTATGTCCTTTTTGATGTCCAATACATCTTTCTGCATTACAGAAGAACATAGGCGGCGGTCACATTAACGTGACTGAACCGTGTTTATAGGTCCTTATTAGTGATTCGTAACAACATAAAGGGCGAAGCGAAATTCGCGCACTCGGGCTTCGCAGAGCGAATGCTCGCATGCCAGCAAGAAAAAATGCTTGTCATAAAATTTCGCCCGGCGAGTACAATTGGCAGAAAAAGGACGTGAAAGAGTGGCAATCTGGTAACACTGTAACCACATGTATGGTAACTACCTTTGTGAGCAACATATTAGTCATGCTGTACAGTTGGTGCAATGGCTGGAGTTTTGGCTTAGCATGCAGGAGATCGATGGTTCGATCCTGGTTTATTTACTTACTTCTTTATTTATCGGTAAACAAATTTATTTGTATGGATGTCATTATACATACATATTTACATTATTTTGTCATATAAGGTAATGAAATAAAGTTATATATAATAAATTCATTCACACAATTTATCATTGAATTACATAATGCTGAAGAACCTGCTTCAATCAAAAGAAATATATCACAAGTCTCCTGTATACGTGTACGGGTAAATTACAATCTAGAATGTCCACTTTATAATTGATTAACCTAGTTATTTATTTATGCCAATTTCATGCTGCATGAATTCTTTAATCGAGTAAAAACTATGTTTTAATAAATATTTTTTAAGGAATGCTTTGAATTTACGGAGTTCCTTTATGCTTTTGATTTCTTTTGTCAATTTATTGTATATCTTGACACCTTGGTAAAACATGGTGATTTGGGTTTTAGTTTTATTCATTCTGTCTAGGTGCAAGCAGTTACTGTTTCTGGTTTAGGCATATGTTTTTTATTTGGTAAATGTAGTAAGGTTGTACGGTATCTGGCAACTTCATCGTCAACAGCCATTGCAGAGGGTCCTCTAGAAAGCATCTGTACTTATGGGATTGTGGAAACATCTCGTCTATAACCATTGGGGAAACGGTTTAATTTGAAACCGAACATTTCACAGTTAGCGGTGTGAAACCCAACATTTCACAGCTAGCGGTGTCGGGATGAACCATGCAGAACAATATGTCAGAGAAGTAATGCGCGTTACGTAGACCAGTGTTTATGATGTATGCGCTGTCTATCAGACAGGGACTAGGTGCGAGCGGAGTAACGCGCCCATGACAGACTCCAATGTACGTGCGTACACACATCGAATTTTCTCATTGTAAACCTCTACACTCTGGAATTAATGTGCGGCAGTATTTGGACAGAAAATTTCCAGGGAAATGGCTCGGATGTGGAGGTCCAGTTGTACGGCCACCGCATTCACCTGACCAAAATCCCCTGGATTTCTTCCTGTGGGGACACTTTATGGAGCGTGTGTACTCTACTCCGCCGACGAATGTGGAAGAATTGGTAGCTCGTGTTCATGCTGCTCTTGTTACTGTGGACGCACCTTTTCTGCTAAGGGTCCGAAGCTGTATGATTGGGGAGTTGCGCATTGTTTGGAGGTCGCTTTGAGCTTCTTTTTTTCTGAAACAGTATTCTGTTGTGAAGACCATGCAGTCATTAATATGAACATTATTACTGTCACTGGCTGCTAATGTGCGAAATCTGAGCGCTCATGTTACATGCAGTATAAATGACCTGTAGATGTGTTATTGTACTGGGCTATCATCTTTAGCATCTCTAAATTTATATTGTTTTTGTAGTTATTCTGTCCGATGACAGATCATTTCTTTCAGCTTTGTTTCTTTTTTTGTTTAACCATGTATTTCTTATGTTCAGCGTTACAAAAGTTGTAAATTTAGGATATATGTGACCTAAGAAAAGGTATATTTACAGTTTGAAATTTCAGAATGAAATTAGCAAATAAAAAATGCGGCCCAATTCAGGATCGTACCCACGACCTCCTCCATGCTAACCCAAAACTATCTACTGCAGCTAGTTTGTGCTGACAGCGGTAGTTACCATACATATGGTTACAGTGTTGCCAGACTGCCAGTCTTTATCGTCCTTTTTCTGCTGGATTTACTCGCCGGACGAAATTTTGTGACATTTTTTATCACTGGCATGTGAGGCGTCGCCCGAGTGCGCGAATTTCGATTCACCCTGCAGAATACATCACAGTACAGCGAAATAAACCAATGGTTTCTTCGATATTTGTGTTTGCCAACCAGTGATGGTTAACAGTTAAGGCATACGTTGTCGCCCTCGATCTGACATACGCAGTTGCACTTCCGAAAGGCCATCAGTTGTATGCAAAGTATTCTAACTTACAAGATACAACTGTGATACACTCTTTGATGATAGTTCAAATGCATCGAGTAGAAATTTAGAGTGGTGGTGTTTCATTCAGTGTCAACTATGGAAGTTGTCCCAACTGCTTCGCATACCCGAAGAGCACGCAGTCTATCTGCATCAACCTTCCTGTCTGTCACAGCCGTATTGACGCCAAGGCATGCAGGAAATTTAGTTTTTGTCAGCGGTATTTTATTACATTGTTTGCGGCAAGCTTTCAACGAACAAAGAACAAGAGCAGGTGAGAAAGCGACTCAAGAAACGACTTTCCAACCTTAGAACCAAAGTCTGTATCCTACCATACCAGTTCTTTATAAGTACATTAGTAAGCGATTTAAAAACAGTATTCCATTATTCTGTTGGCATTCGCGATGGAAGAATATGTTTCCTGTGTATACTCTGTTTTAATGCCTTTATTTACCCCTCAGCGCAGAATCTTCGTAATTTTCACAATAATATTCTACTTGTGGCGGAGAAAGAAGATCTTGCGTCATCTATCCTCCTCACAGGAAAGCGATGTAGGTTCAACGATGGCCGTCTTGCACTATATTCGTGTATGTTTAGCGATAATGGTTTATCGGAAGGTATGGAAAGTTTAACGGACTACCTAAATACGTCAGTACTTAGGAACAGAGCATAACATGACTTCGCTGCATTTCTGCATGCCAATTGAAGGAAACTTTATCACCTTAACTTGCGCTGACACTTATGTCTTCAAGAGTCACTATTTTATTTGCCTTCCAAACTACCAGCCCCTTTTACGAGTTCTGTCTCGTGACGTAAGCGGTGTAACACACGTAACAGGGTCATTAGTTTCCCTGTCCCGTACCTCTCTTAGCGCACAGTCACAGCATTAATTCAGCAGAAGTTGGCCGTCGCTGTTAAGATTAATGTTTCTAACAGCAGCAGCGGCGAAGCGATGTCACATTCTCGCGGGAACAGTACAACTTGCCGCTACCTCGGTTTGCGTCACAGCGAAATTAGTTCAGGAAACTCGCAAGACACCAGAGACAACGACGGATTCATGAAGGCTTAGATGATGTGTAAGCTTGTAACTCATACATAGGTAACTTACTACGGAGAAAACTAAGTTCATTAAGAGTAAGCCCTGAAAGACATTTTTGTATATATTCAAGATGACAGATGCGTAGTAATCTGACCCGACTAGCCTTGCGAGGGTAGACATTGAAATATAGATTGTGCAGGGCGGTCAGAAACAGTCTGTAAAGCTTGTAAGGGTGTTGTTGGATAGGTTGCGTTGAGAAGTAGCTGTTAAGAAAAATATTCAATACGTAGCATCGTTTCCGAGTTATTTGGCAAACCGAACAAATGTAGCTTTTGCTCAGCTGGCTTAAATTTATCACTTCCGAAAAAGGCACATTCTAGTTGGTAATGAGCATTTGAACATTTGGTAACTCAAGAACCCACAAATGTCTCTGCATTACCTCATTTTAGCGCGTGCAAGTGCTAGAATTTGCGCAAGCGAGGACCTGATTTGGTAAGGTCACTGCTAAGTGGCTCGGAAACCGCGCAACGTATCAAATTTTTTCTCAGCACAACTTCCACTGCAAAACCTTTACAAGATTTTCACACTGTTTCTGACCAACCCGTATAGCATGTCTAAGGGATGGTAGATTATTAATAATAATAATAATAATAATAATAATAATAATAATAATAATAATAATAATTATAATAATAATAATAAGAAGAAGAAGAAGAAGAAGAAGAAGAAATTACAAGCATTGGCCAAACGACTTAGAAGATACAAAAAAAAGTGAAAATAGAAGGAAACAAAACCGAACATACAACACAAACCAAAAGAAATTTTACCAGACAATAGATAACACACACATTAAAATAGACAATCCACCAAACATAACAGACATGGAACACTTCTGGAGCAACATATGGTCAATCCCGGTACAACATAACAGGCATGCACGGTGGATAGAAACAGACACATACAAGATGATACCACAAATGCCTGAAGTGATAATTTTGCAACATTAAGTCACCAAAGAAATTAATTCTACTCACAATTGGAAAGCCCCTGGAAAAGATAAAATAGCAAATTTCTGGCTAAAGAAGTTCACCTCAACACATTCACATCTAAATTATTTAACAGTTACATTGCAGACCCACACTTACACAAGGAATAACTTATCTGAAACCTAAAGATCAAGCAGACACAGCAAACCCAGCTAAATATCGCCCCATGACAATATACAAAATATTAACTTCAGTCATTACGCAGAAATTAATGACACATAGAACACAGAACAAAATTATGAATGAAGAACATGAAGGCTGTTGCAAAGGAGCACGAGGATGTAAAGAGCAACTGATAATAGATGCAGAGGTGACATATCAAGCTAAAACTACACAAAGGTCGCTACACTACGCATACCTTTATTACCGAAAAGCTTTTGATAGTGTACCCCACTCATGGTTACTACAAATATTGGAAATATACTAAGTAGATCCTAAATTGATACAGTTCCTAAACATAGTAATGAAAAATTGGAAAACTACACTTAATATGTAAACAAATTCAAATAATATCACATCACAGCCAATACAGATTAAGTGTGGAATATACCAAGGAGACTCATTAAGTCCTTTCTGGTTCTGCCTTGCTCTGAACCCACTATCCAACATGCTAAATAATTCAAATTATGGATACAATATTACTGGAACATACCCACACAAAATCACACATTAGCTATACATGGATGATCTAAAACTACTGGCAGCAATAAATCAACAACTCAACCAATTTCTAAAGATGACAGAAGTATTCAGCATTGATATAAATATGGCTTTTGGAACAGACAAATTTAAGAAAAATAGCATAGTCAAGGGGAAACACGCTAAACAAGAAGATTACATATTGGACAACCACAGCGACTGCATAGAAGCGATGCCTATAAATATCTAGGATATACACAAAATAGGAATAGATAATACAAATATGAAAGAAGAACTAAAAGAAAAATATAGACAAAGACTAACAAAAATACAAAAACCGAATTGACAGCAAGAAACAAGACAAAAGCTATGAATACTTATCCTATACCAATATTGACCTACTCATTTGTAGTGAAATGTAGTAACACAGGCCTAGAAGCACTCTATACACTTACACGATCACAATGACACAAATATAGAATACATCACATACATTCAGCAACAGAAAGATTCACATTAAGCAGAAAGGAAGGAGGAAGGGTATTTATCGACATAAAAAAACCTACATTATGGACAGGTAGAAAATTTAAGAAAATTCTTTCTAGGAAGAGCAGAAACTAGCAAAATACACAAAGCAATCACTCATATAAATACATCGGTTACACCACTGCAATTTCATAACCACTTCTACAACCCTTTAGATCACGTAACATCAACAGATACGAAGAAAGTAAATTGGAAAAAGAAAACCCTACATGGCAACCACCCGTATCATCTAACACAGCCACACATCGACAAAGACGCATACGACACATGGCTAAGAAAAGGCAATATATACAGTGAGACGGAAGTATTCATGATTGCAATACAGGATCAAACAATGAACACCAGATATTACATCAAGTATACTATTAAAGATCCCAATACCACAACAGATGAATGCAGACTTTGCAAACAACAAATAGAAACAGCAGATCACATCACAAGCGGATGTAGAATACTAGCAAATACAGAACACCCCAGAAGACATGACAATGTAGCAAAAATAATACGTCAACAACTTACCATACAACATAAACTAATAAAACAACACGTTCCCACATAGAAGCATGCACCACAAAATGTACCGGAGAATGATGAATACAAATTATACTGGAACAGAACCATTATAACAGATAAAACAACACCACATAACAAACCTGACATCATACTAACCACTAAAAAGAAGAAATTAACACAACTAATCGAAATATACATACCCAATACAACAAATATACAGAAGATAACAGGAGAAAAAATTGAAAAATACATCCAACTGGCTGAGGAAGTTAAGGACATGTGGCATCAGGATAAAGTTGACATTATACAAATTATACTATCAACTACAGGAGTCATACCACACAATATCCAGCAGTACATCAACGCAATACAGCTACACCCAAACTTGTATCAATAATTACCGGTTTATACCCGCAAGTTCCTAAATGCAATGTACCATATACCGTACAGTTAAAAGGAAGTCAAGATTGATCAAGGTCCGCGTCACTTACCATTTTTGACCAGATATAACGCCTGAGGAAAAAAATTCGCGCCTTCCTGTGCTGCTCTGTTTTACATACACTGTGCATCACATTTTAGTTCTATCTGATACGCATCTGTCGCTGCCTAGCATAACCAGCACAAAAACTTTACATTGAGTCTTTTTTTAAGTGACCTGCTTCGTCAGTTATTTTGCTGCCACAGCAGGAAAACTCTCTACCACTTCGAACGTATTACACAGTCCGCTGCTTTTGATACTACAGTTCACATTATTTCGTAGCCATTTTATGTATGATGGTGTGTAAGTCACTGAAACCTGTCGTTATTAAAAAATATCACTTTGCTTGATTCGATTAGACCACATTACTGTTTCTCTTACTAATGTTGATGCTAACGTTGATGCTAATGTTTTATCTCTCTTGAAGATACTAATAAGTCCGATCAACTTAACTGCTAGTCCTTTGTAGTCTGACAGAATGTCACAGATGAGCAAAAGCATTATGTCCACAGTGAGACTGAATGCCGCTTTCTGGCGTTGCTGGAACGTAACACTGTAAGGAAACTAGGTAAGCAGAGCAGAGACGAATTAGGCCTCACTCTAGCGATGATACGACCAGTGAACGGGAAATGCACCGAGATAAATGCTGTGGGCCATGTTCTTTGAACTATTCTGATGTTACTCTCGTGAGCAACTACGGAAAGCAATTGAAAGGCGACGAAACTACGAGTAGCCGACGTAGTGTTTGACATCCAAGCCGTATTACAATGCGTAGTTGTCGGAAGTTCGTTCGCTCTGTAATCCATGATAGACGGCATACGTGGCGTATCGGGCGATAATGCACTGCTGGTGCAGGTCTAAGTGTTTGGGAGCACACATCCCTTAGCTGTTCCCTTGATGACCCACCGACATAGTGAATTTAGAATGTAGTAGTCTCGCGATCGTCGAGATGGGACCGTGGATCAAAGGAAACTTATTTTTCAGTAGTATGGATCGTATTTCTTGTTGTACTACGCCAACGGTCGTGTGCGGATATGCCGTCATCCAGACGAACGGCCGTTTGACAATTGCACCACGCCACGTATGCACGCCTGGCGAGAGGGAGGCTGATAATACACTACTGGCCATTAAAATTGCTACACCAAGAAGAAATGAAAATGATAAACGGGTATTCACTGGACAAATATATTATACTAGAACTGATATTTGCGTACATTTTCAAGCAATTTGGGTGCATAGATCCTGAGAAATCAGTACCCCGAAAAACCACCTCTGGCCGTCATAACGGCCTTAATACGCCTGGGCGTTGAGCCAAACAGACCTTGGATGGCGTGTACAGGTACAGCTGCCCATGCAGCTTCAACACGATACCACAGTTCATCAAGAGTAGTGACTGGCGTATTGTGACTTGCCAGTTTCTCGGCCACCATAGACCAGACGTTTTCAATTGGCGAGAGATCTGGAAATGTGCTGGACGGGGCAGCAGTCTAACGTTTCTGTATCCAGAAAGGCCCGTACAGGATCCGTAACATGTGGTCGTGCATTGTCCTGCTGAAATGTAGGGTTTCGCAGGGATCGAATGAAGGGTAGAGCCACGGGTCGAAACACATCTAATGTAACGTCCACTGTTCAAAGTGCGGTCAATGCGAACAACAGGTGACCGAGACGTGCAACCAATGGCATCCGATACCATCACGCTGGGTGATACGCCAGTATGGCGATCACGAAGACATGCTTCCAGTGTGCGTTCACCGCGATGTCGCCAAACACGGATGCGACCATCATGATGCTGTAAACAGAACCTGGATTCATCCGAAAAAAAAATGACGTTTTGCCATTCGTGCATCCATGTTCGTCATTGATTACACCACTGCAGGCGCTCCTGTCTGTGATGCAGCGTCAAGGGTAACGGCAGACCGGAAACGACGTCGAACTGTTCGTGCACATGGTTGTCTTGCAAACGTCCCCATCTGTTGACGCAGGGATCGAGACGTGGCTGCACGATCAGTTACAGCCATGCGGATAAGATGCTTGTCATCTCGACTGCTGGTGATACGAGGCCGTTAGGATCCACAACGGCGTTCCGTATTACCCTCCTGAACCCACCGATTCCATATTCTGCGAACAGTCATTGGATCTCGACCAACACGAGCAGCAATGTCGCGATACGATAAACTGCAATCGCGATAGGCTACAATCCGACCTTTACCGAAGTCGGAAACGTGATTGTACGCATTTCTACTCCTTGCACGAGACATCACAACAACGTTTCACCGGGCAATGCCGGTGAACTGCTGTTTGTGTATGAGAAATCTGTTGGAAACTTTCCTCGTGTCAGCACGTTGTAGGTGTCGCCACAGGCGCCAACCTTGTGTGAATGCTCTGA